>NC_140177.1:127053805-127173805 GCF_963971535.1 Notolepis coatsorum
ACAAGATTTGTTGTAGGAACAGTTTGGGAGAGGGAGGTTGTGAGTTTTGAGTTCCAAAAAATGTAGCCTTAAAGTTTAAAGCTCAATATATAAAAACGTGGCACTTTACAGTGAACAGGAAGGGTCTATTTGTATTAAAAACAATAGATTGATTTTCCTTTAAATGTCTGGAAGAGCTCAAAAATACAAATGTCAAATGATATTTTCATTACCTTTTTTTTGTTGATCTAAATGTTACTGATTGTGTTAAATGGGCATATGATATCATCCTCATATCGATTGCAGGCACGCTGAACTCTAATCGTATCGTATTGTATCGTGAGAGACTTTGTGATATCGGCAAATATCGTATCGTTGTCCAAAGAATCGATATCGTATCGTATCATGATGAAACTGGTGATTCCCACCCCTAGTCACTAGTCACTACACATCCTGCTAAGTCAAAACAGAAAGCCGCCATCTTTAAATCACCTCTGGAACTATTTAGCAACATTTCTTTTCAGCAAGAAACAAAGTGCAATAAAAAAAGAAAAGGATACATTCACTGTGTTCTGCCTCATTTATTGATTAAACTAAAACCAACATCAACACAATGTACCACCAAGAGCGGAGAGTTTAGTCTCACAAAAAGAGCGCTGATGTTGTTAGCTTACATGCTAAAGTGAATGTGATCTGCCAGTATAAACACTTAGAATTGCGGCTCGGCTAGCGTTTTTGCCCCCCTTAATTGATTTTCGGGGGCTTTTTTTTGTATTTCGGAGGGGCACAACATTTTTATAATGAAAATTAACATAAAGATCTATAAAACATTGTTGAGACTTTTTTTTACAGTCTTCGTCCCTATGTTTGATAACGTAATGTTAATGTCTCCATATATAGGGCTCTACGCTAACCTTTTTCCCAAGGAGCACATGTGCTCTTAAATAAAATGTTAATAAATTAAATCTAAATACAAATTTAGGAGCACACAGGAGCAGAGTGATAATTGTTCAAGTAACACACACACACACACACACACACACGATGTGTGACATGGCTTGGTTTCATGTTTTGAGGTACCTTCAATTATCTGTAAATAATACATACATACTCTAAATAGATTAAATATGATTGTCCCTGAGGGCAAGTTGTGTTGTTGTCAGATCGATCAATGAAATACGTTGCGCGCTCAGCGCTGTGGAATGAAGGAAATGCGCATCGGGATCATTTTGATGTTATTCTTTGGAGTTGTGTTACAAATGGAACGGTCTTTCCCCGCCGAACACAAGTTACTTAACGTTACACAGGTATGCAGATGCTTAGCTTGCTAACGTTAAGATAGCAGTGTAACTTAATGTTACACAGCACTATGCATGCTTGCTGAAAAGCAGAGCTCTCTGTCTCTGTCTGTGTTCGCACCTCTCAAGCACCCTGTAACACGAAGCGGGCCCCGCCGCCTAAATATTAAAGGCAACCAACTTGTGTCTAACCACGCCCAACTTGCGTCTAGCCACGCCCCCGCGGCGACGCGGCCGCTCCGCTCTGCCGCGGAGCTCCGTCGCAGCAGCATTATGTAGCAGTAATCCGCCCTTTTTTACTATCCAGAACTAGCTCAATTGGCAGCGCTCCATTGCTGTGGATCCTACGGCCCGTTGCTGGCAAGTTCGATTCCCCTTTTTTTTTCTTTTTTTTTTTTTTTTCTTTTTTTTAAAGTGCATTCGCATTATTTCGCCGTGAAGTTTAGGCATAACTTTAAGCATTGTTTCGGAGTTGGTTAAGGTTAGGCATTGTTTCGGAGTTGCTTAAGGTTAGAAGGGTTAAGTTTAGGCGCTGTTAAGGAGCTGGTTAAGGTTAGAGTTTGTCTTAGAGAATGGCAATAGACAGCCTATTTCCGCGCTGCAGCGCGAGGCAATAGACAGCCTATTTCCGCGCTGCAGCTCTCTCGCGCTGCCGTGGTCACATGGGCGTATTGGCCAATCAGAGAAACGCTAAACACAAGTTGGTTGCCTAAAATATTCACGCGGCCCCGCCTCCCTCCTTGCATTCCACCCTAAAACTGAATTTCAGTCCAGTTTCTTAACTATTAACAGCGGAGCTGTTTTGTAATCTTCACTCTGCAAGTAAATGATTTTTCCAGTTTGCACACACACATATTATTAGGGGCAAATACGGGGGAAATGCTCGCACTGTAGAGCATATATATAATTATATATATAATTAGTAAACTGTCTGGGGCTTTTATTGCCCCCCTTAACTGATTTTCGAGGGCATTTGGTCAATTTTCGAAGGCATTTTGCCCCAAGCCCCCGTTAATTTCGAACCCTGGTTGAAAACGTTATTTAACAGATTGCAGAATGGGTACAATACGGCTCAATACAAACAATTGTTAAGGGGCCCAGGGGGTGCAGACTGTTGTAGTTTGGTCAAATCAAGCTAATTTACATCAATATTTTTTCTGCTGGGCGGGCAGGAGCGCGGAGCGCTTGATGCGCAAATGAAGGTGAGCGCTGAGCGAGCGTAGAGCAGCTTGGGGGGGGCCAACATGAGCGAATGAGGCGGAACTAAGCCGTCCAGAGCGAAGAGCTAACCTTGTTCCCAGCTTTATCTCGTGAGATAAAGCCTGGTAAAGCACTACAGCCGAAAGTGTGAATCAGGTAGAATGTCCCTCCCCTGAAAGCTGCCTCCGAACGGACCAATCACGACACGGTGTTCATGAAATTCATTCCCCCAGAAACCACCTCGTTATCGCCGCCTCGTCCAGCCTCACGATACTACATGTACAAAAGGCTGGGAGATTTAGGAGACTGTCCATTTAGACACTTGTTGAAAGTGAACGTTAATTAACACTTTAATCGCCATGGGTTAAATTCATAATTTACCATCCCTCGCCAGCTCTATTTGTCTATGGAGAAGTTCCCCTTCTTTGCAGGGCTATAACTTTTTTAATTCTATTGCTAAATTGCCATTATTATGGCCCATTCAATGTCCTATATGTATTGTTCAGGGTGTAGCAACGTTAAACTTTTTCATTCACATATTCATACTAAAATATGGTCTAAAGTATAAGTATGTTTTTATCATTTTCTGCAGCTTTCTTCAGAACGTGATTTATAGCCCTAAATGCATTATATTGATGATCAAATACAGTTTGGTAGGAATCTGTGCGAGATAAAAAGTTTCAACTGGACGTGGTTCTAGAAGTTTCTACGCATCATCTGATGATGACCGGATGGGCGGGGGATCGTTTATAATTCCGTGGGCAGCGTTAGATGATTCATCCAGAGTGGGTCATATGTTCATCAGATCAGTTAGTATAGAAGACGTTAGAAAATAACGCTGAATCTTACCGTGGCTTCCTTGCGCCGCTGGCAGATGAGCGTGGAACAGAATTTTTTCTATTATGGGATGGAGAAATGCCCGATCCATTTCCAGGTTGTATAATAGTATATACGTCCAAATCATGTTGTTTTTTCGAGTTATTTGCACTGATCGATGTTCACTGTCAATACGGAGTCTCTCTAACGATAGCGAGTACCCGGACCACATATGGATGAGCACTACCGGTTCAAAGGTTAATGTCCGGTTGGCGATCTGCCGATCGGCCACCAGATGGCGCTCTTGAACTGCTAGAGAGTTGAGAGGAGATCAGCAGTGTGTCTCAGGGCTCCGGAAAGGAAATATGATTTCGATGACAGATTTTTTAAATATTGACATCAAAGACGAGTTACGGCGTCTTCGGCATAATGAGCATGGCTCGGAATGACGTGAAAACTCTTTCGCGGCGATCATAGTGTTAACTTGAATAATTATTTCATGTTCATTTATTAATCCTGTAAGATTCAGATTGTTAGAAGTCAATGTTATAAAAGTAAGTGCCCACAGTTCATCGTATTATATATCAAGTGTACTAGAAATTCTTTGCAATTTCTGGATTAATAAAGCATCCTCTATGACTTAATTAAAAACTGTAAATATGCCAACATTAGCAGGGTTGCTAGTTTTCAGTTGTAGTCCGTGAGCTAGATGTTTAAGCCAGAAAGAAACCGAAAAATAGGACATTAAAGCGAATATAAAAACGATTTAAACATACTACATGCATTCATGCATCTATAAAAAAAACAGTGTATAGGGACAAATCAAAGCCCCTACATGGACAAGCACTGTATAGGCAGGCATACATATACATCAAAAAAGTCAACCAAACGAACAAGATTCTTGTACCGGATCTCCTCTCTGGTAAACAAGAATACCCTCAAGTCAAGTCAAGAGTTTTATTTGTCACAGCATACAAACATACAGTGAAGACTCTAGCAGGAGCACTCATTCAAGGGTACGACTATGCGTGCACCTCATGGTACCAAAGCACCTCAAAGGCCCTAAAAGCAAGATTACAAACATCACAAAACAAATTGGTCAGACCAGGGTTTCAGTTAGATTTTTTTTTTGCCGGTCTCAGTGTTCTACCGGACAAATGGGATCAATTCCAGTCAGAGTTTATTGAGCTTAAAAACAATTGATAGGCAGGCTATATAAAGAATGACATCCTCAAGGCATGTAGATTTATAATATTTTAACTTAAAACTACCGGTAGGCTACTTTTGCGTATATACAGTCATTAATATATTCCAAATAAAATAAGTCCCTCGAGACTTCGTGCTGCTGCCGACTTGAGGTGTCGGTGGGCAGTCTGCCCGACATTAATAAACAGCAGACATTTGTATTAATTATATCAAGCGAAGAACTGAGAAATTTGGCAGAGAGAGACGGTATTGCACTGTGCGGGCACAGCTCTGTGGGCTCTGCAGCTGCATGCTCTCGCAAATCCAGCACCAAGCTCCCGCTGACACATCGTTGTCATTATTGGTGAAACAACAATGAAACAAATGTAATGATTGTTTCGTTCATCGCATAGCCCTATTTAATATTTTAGCCTATTTTAATACAATTCAAATAATCAAATTGTGCTTGCAAATGTATATACTCTTCTTATACTCCTTTTGTACACATAAATAGTAACAGTAATGTATATTTGTAGATCTGGTATGTCATAAATGTCTAGATGCAACAGTACCGTCTACCTGTATGTCATATAATGGTATGATTATAACATAATTAATTAATTGAAAATGGGGGACCCTGATGTAAACAAGACGAAAGTCTTTCTCTGGTCTGCATCCCCTTAACAATTGTGTGTATTGAGCTGTACTGTATTGTACCCATTCTGCAATCTGTTAATACAATTTTCAATCAATCAATATCCCTGAAAAGTCAGTTTGATTTAGGAAAAGAAATGTCAATTAGAAAGCTTATGTAACTATGTACATATCTTGATTTTACATGCCGCACATCAGTGGGTGCAAAGTTATTCCTATTCCTTTTTTATGCTAAAGGCTTAATGTGTCAAATGCTCTTGCAGTATATTAAGACCTTCTCTGTGTTGGGTCCCTTAAGCATGAGTTCTTTACAGAGCCATGAGAATGTCTTGACTGGATCTGACACCACCCTCTTTGATGCCAGCCTGATATTGGCCCGATCTGGAGACTGGACAATCTCTACACAGTTGGTCAGTCCCATGTTCTTGATGATGTCCTGTCTGGTACTCTTTGATGCGGTAGCAGTGACCGCAAGTACTGGCACAGACTTTGGGAGGATTGAGCGGAGTTCCCCAACCAGTCCACACCACTTCCGGAATTGAGCTTCCTGCTTTTCCCCCTCGCCCCTGTTAGAAAAGAGAAATATTAAGCCTTGTGCAAGGAATAATATAAAAATTTGCCATTAAATAGCCTGTACAGACAGCTAGATATGACATTTGTACATGACATGTTTGTCCTTCATAGATACAGTAATCTAACTTGCATGCCTACAATGAAAATACAAGTCACTCAAATGGTCTCTTTTAGAAATAAAAGGATGCTGCTGAATCGAAAAAAGTCTCAAGGTGGTAAAGGTATAAAGCTGCATGCGTTTTAAGCTAAACTTCAAGTTCAAGCCAGCCGACCATGGTGATAATGAACAACGAGGGGGAAAATGCACAAAAGAAAACACTTTGTGTCTTCCTCTGGAAAGCACTGGCCATTGATTGATTGAAAATATTATTAACAGATTGCAGAATGGGTACAGTACAGCTCAATACACACAATTGTTAAGGGGTCCCCCATTTTCAATTCATCATAACATACATGACATACAGATACAGTACTGTTGCATCTAGACATTTATGACATACCAGATCTACAAATATACAGTACTGTTACAACAGACTGTACTCCAAATGTGTTGTTTTCTTTGTGCATTAAGCCAGTCAATTTGCTATTTGTATGAGATTATAACAGAGTATGTTACCCATTAAAAGTTAATGTCTTGCTTTATAAATTTGTGTGCTCCCCTCGCATTTGACGATCTTAGAGAACAATTAGATTTGAAAACAGCAGTGACCACCACTCGTTAAATCATATAAAACAGTAAAGATCAGATCATATTTGACTTACCACTTAATGTGTGTACTTCGTCTAAAGCCATTCCAATCAACCGCTGCTGGAATATTGGGGTTTGAAGCAGATTTGGTCATCCACTTCTGCACTTTTTCCGGCACAGGCTGCCGATATCCCTTTACTATTAAGGGCACGTACTTGGTCCTCAATAATAGACATTAGTGGACAAACCACTAAAACAATAGGCTCTTCGTGCCATTTGGAATAGCCGTAAGTCTTTGCTAATATGCCATGTTTGGAAAACCAAACTTTTCCCGAATCCTGTCGGCAAACAAGCGAGAACGTCCCGGTCATGTAGCAAATTGTTCAGGCAAAGCCGCTGCAGTGGCTTAAATGAGGAAATATTGTGCACTTCACACGTTTCTATAATTGTTTTGTTGAAAATGTCCACTGATAACTCCATTGTCTTGTTTTTGAGATTCACGAGCGTCTGCTTGCTTTGTTTCGCTGGGGACTATAAACAGATCTGGGGGTGCCCGGAAAACGGAAAGCCTGTAGCCGGTATTTCTGTACTTCCGATTCACACTTTAGGAGGCATAGCTTTTCCAGCCTAGCGAAGAGCTGATTTCTCGGCCGCTCACATGCTCTGGCCGGCACGCACACAAGGAAGGCCAGGTCACTTTTAAATATAATATACAATGGTGAGAATGAATGGGAGTGGATACGGAGTGACTAGCCTAGCCGTTGGCCAAAAACACCCCTCCCAGAGTTTTAAGCTAGGCTAGCCACTCTGTATCAGCTTCCATTCATTTGTGCTATAACTTTCTACTGAAATTGGTATCTATCTTCTAGGCTTGGGCGGTATGACGGTATTACGGTATACCAGGGTATTTAGAAATCCCGACGGTATTGAAAATCAATACCGTCCGTCACCGTCAATATCACAGATGCGCTTCAGCTTCTATTACAGTGAAACAAAGTTTTGAGTGTAGTGCACACACGCGCCAGCAGAGGGCGAGACCAGGCGTCCTCACTAGTGGAGCGAGTGGGTCACAACGGTGTTCACGTTTTACGGTAATGTTGCGACAGTGCTGTGAAAATACCGTAAAGCGTTGTGACGAGAGTTGGTGTGTGTTGTTGTGGTGCACTGGTGGAGCAAGCAAATAATCCGTCTCTTATATCAAGTTTCAAGTTTCAAGTTTCTTTAATAGTTGTCATACAGAAGTACAGAATACTTTCATACAAAATGCTTCTTACTGTTACGCTCCAGAGACTGTGCTAGACAAGATAGTATCAAATAACATAGTATAGCATGTAATTTAGAAGTAGAAAATGAGGTCACAGTGTTCAGTATAGACATATGTACAATGTTCGATGCAGAATAGACGTAACTGAGTTACCATATAATATACAATACTATGCAGTGTACTAATGTACAGTACTATATAGTGCAAAGCAGAAATGGGATGAGGTACAATTTACAGTAAGGTGTACGAGTTGTAGTGCAATCCTTCATCAATAAATATAAAGTGTGGGGAGTGGGTGCTACAGTGTGTTTGTTTAAAGTGAGTGTGTGCGTGTGGATGTGTGTGCTATGTGCGTTTGATGGTTGTTGTTGTGTAGTGTTCATTGTTCGTTTAGCAGCCTGATGGCCTGGGGATAGAAGCTTCTTCTGAGTCTTTCTGTGCTCGCCTTGAGACTCCGGTATCGCTTGCCTGACCGCAGCAGTTCAAAGAGGCAGTTGTTCGGGTGACTGGAGTCTTTAATGATTCTCTTAGCCTTGCCCTTGCAACGCTTGTTGTAAATGTTCTGGAGGGTGGGGAGCCCCCCTCCAATTGTGCGTTCGGCTGAACGTGTCACTCTTTGTAGTCTGCTTCGGTCTTGTGCAGTGCTATTCCCAAACCAGGAGGTGATGTTGCCAGTCAAGATGCTCTCTATTGTACATGAGTAGAAGTTCTTAAGGATCTTCTGACTGACTTGGAACTTCCTTAGGCGCCTGAGGAAGTAGAGGCGTTGTCGTGCCTTCTTCACAACACTGTCAATGTGTGTGGTCCATGTCAAGTCCTCGGATATGTAGGCTCCGAGGTACTTAAAGCTGTTGACTCTCTCAACTCTCTTATATGTGAACTAAAGAGTACAAGGTTTACACAACAGCCCCCACCCGCCTTTTTATTGTATTTGTACCGTCCTGTACTATCCGCTGTCAGCTGTTTATCTCTCTCTGTGAGCTACTGAGCTTGATTAACTAGCGTTAGCTCACGTTAACTAGCGTTAGCTCTGCGGCTAATCTTAGATTACCCTGAACTAAATCAATGACTAGGTTATAAAGCATTCGAGTAGTTTTCACTGCACATAGAAGTAGCCAAACAACGGGAGCATTTCGGGAGCATATGACCAAAACCCAGGCAATTTCAAGCCCTTAATGAATCAAATAGTCTGCCATGGCTAGGCTAGATGCTAACGCAGTAACGCTAACGGTGCGGGCTTCTGACCATTCTGAGAGCTGACGATGATTTATTTACTTGGTAACACGGGGACAAGCCTACTATCTTCTTGTCTGACTCTGGAGAAGCCAGTAAGCGGACATCCCCATCATGATGTTGGTGTGTTCTTTTTAAATGAGCTTATCACCTAAAAAGCTGTATGTTTTTAAGCTCGGCTCTCAACGGGACCTCAATAATTGGATATATATCCATTGTGAATTCATACTCCAGACGCATTACTAACAAGTACACAACAACATGTATAGATTATGGCAAGTTTGAATATAATGATTTGGAATACTGGGGGAATAAATAAACAACATAAACGCAAAAGCGTGCTCACACTGATGAAAAACAAACGGGTTGATGTGGCTCTTCTAAGCGAAACGCACCTTTTAGTGGAAGACAAAGTAACGCTAGCGGACAACCTATATCATAACATTAGCCACTCTTCCTTTGGAACGTGATCCCGTGGAGTTGCTATAGTCGTGAAACGGAAGTTGAATATTGAATTGCAGGAAGTATGGTCTGATACAGATGGTCGGATAACCATAGCTAAAATTGTATACAGGAACAGGAAAATAGCGTTGGTTGCGGCATATGCCCCAAATCTTTACGAGGCTAACTTCTACGCTACACTTACCAGAACAATGTTAAACTTTCCTGAATACTCATTTATAATTGGCGTGGATTTTAATGCCATTTGGGATCCCGGGATGGATAAATCTTATCCCACCTTTTCCAATGATCAGAAAAATTCATCTAATGCATTAAAGGATCGGTCTAAGAATACAGGTGTAAATGACCTATGGCGATCACTCAACCCAACGACCCGAAAGTACTCTTGTTGATCTGCAAGACACAACACATTCTCCAGAATAGATTATGTTTTTGCATCCCCTAGACTATTTGATAACTATGACGTGGAAATGGTACCCAATGCACTTATCAGATCACTGTTATTTACTCCTAAAAGGATCATTTCGTATACTGTCATCCCGAGCCCCAAGATGGCGATTTAACTCGATATTGCTGAAAAACAAGGAATTCATTACACAATTCAAAGAAGCTCTTGTTGAATTCCTGCTGGAGAATGCGCAATCGGTACAGGACCCCAGAATATTATGGATGTCGGTAAAGGGATTTATCAAGGATTTCACCGCTGTCTTTTCCTCCAAAATACGCAAGAATCGTTGTTCAAAACTGGCAGAGCTGGAAACGCTTTACTCTACGTTATTTTCCTCTTTACAATACAACTACTCGGTTCGATTGGAATCTCAAATTAATGTGTTAAAAAAAGAGATTAATGCCATTTTAAAACAACAATCTGAAGTTCAAATACGTAGCACAAGACAACAGTATTACTTTCATGGTTCTAAACCAAGTCCCCTACTAGCTATGCGGATACGAGCCAACGCAAAATTTGCAGATATCCCTACTATTAAGGCCCAGCAAGGACTTGTTACAGACTCTAAAAAAAATCAACGAGACATTCAAAATGTTTTACTCCAACTTGTACAAATCAGAAATGGCCTTCGATCAAAACAAAATGGACATATATCTGTTCCACCCCAGGTGAAAATCTGCATAAAATGTATACCTAGGTAAATGGAATATTGCTCCACTTCTACAAGGGCTATTTGCATATTCTTGGTATCTAGGAACATCTATGGACCTCAATGAATGTATTCTCAGTGTCAGAAATATTGTGTCTATTACTAGGCTTGCTTAAATTGTGATGAAACAAAGGAAAATATGAATTATGATTTTTCTTTTCATCTTTGACAGTGAATAAAACCATGATAATAATGACCAAACTTAAAAAACTGCCACTGAGCTCATTCAGTACCCTCTTGAGATCATGTGTACAAAAGATCTAAGGAAATTAATAAAGGGAAGATGATCAAACTGAAGGTTCTGTATATACCAGGGGTCAGCAACCTTTTTGACATGGAGTGCCTATTTGAAATATAGTTGTAACTAGTGTGCCTCAACAATATTCCATGCATCGTAAAACATTTTTCTCATAATCGGGTCTTTTTAATGATAATTTTTACATTATTACATCATTATTGTTATTATTAACAATATTATTATGATGGTTGTATCAACCCTAAATCTGAGTGGGGGGGGGAATGCAATGCAGACAAACAGCTGCATACAGTGCGACCATTTCACTCACATTTGCCCATTCATTTTTGGACACATCACACCATCGGTGTGTGTACTGTACGTGTGCTGTCATAGCTCCACCTACAGCCCTAATGGAGAACACCAGGATGTGAATGGAGGGTGAATGTGAGGTATATTGTGTAAATAAGTTTTGATTGATCGCAAGACTACACTGTAAAAAAATAAATAATAATAAGTTACCAGAACTTAAAAATATTGAGTTCAGTAACTGTGCATTAAGGTTTTCAGTTTTTAATCTATAATAAGTTAACAGAAAAATAAGTACACAGCCACATTATTTCAACCTAATAAAACTATGTTTATTGTCATTGTTTTAAGAACACAAGTTGACTTGGTAATACTCACATTTTGAGTAAAGAAAATTGCTTTTAACATGTGCAATGTTCAATGAAATAGAAAAATAAATAATAAAATGTGTTGATTAATCCCACTGGTCACAATGGTGACCATAATAATGTTTTGTTATAAGGCTCTGCAAATGTTACTGAATGATGATGTAGCAATGTATTTCCAGCTAAATTGAAATAATAAACAAATAAAGGGTCTCAATTAAATAATGCTGCCCCCTGTGCCTATGCAAATGCCCCCGCGTGCCTATACAGGCACGCGTGCCTAGGGTTGCCTACCCCTGGTATATACAGTACTGAATTCTCCCATCCGGACCAATGCAATTTGAAATATTATTATAGAATATATGCTTATACATTACCTTATTATAGCCAATTCGCACATTTATATATATATACATATAGTATCTTTCAAATGGCCGAGTTCAATTTGGATATAGTATCACCAGGCGTGCATAATAACAGATACTGATATTTACTGTAATCGACTGTACTATTTTATTTCGCCCACAGTGTAACCATTTTGTAACTAATTTCGGATCTAATTCTTCCTACATGTTAACAATAGTGTGGGGAAACTGACTGCGTTTCAATATTTGTCAAAAACGTTACCTTTTGTAGCTTATTATCGCGAATCATAACAATTATTGACATAATTCATTCAGAACACTGAACTTTGAACCCCCATAGAACTTGCCAGGAAGTGTAGATCGGAGAAATTCCAACGCTGGCAGATAGCTAGCGACCTCCTCTACAAAATGGCCGCATAAAAGCTTCAATTCCCATGGTTCAACATTTCCATTTCCGGTTCCGGGTCAAATTGGCGATTGCAAATAGAAAACTTAAAATGATATAAGTACACTTTTAACCTATTGCTGAACTATTGCCAACCTAACGTTTTACATTCTACATGTATTTGTGACATAGTAGTGATAATAATACTTGAAAACGGTTGATTTTAAAATCACAAATTATTTTGCATCTTCATAAAAATATGACTATAATTTAATAAGGTCAAAAGGGGTCGGTACCGACCCCGTCGAGTGGAACAGGTTAATCAAATTAACCTTCCTAAACTATCAGAGGATGACTCTAAACAGTTAGAAACACCCATCACACTAGATGAACTTAGGGAGGCCATATCTGAAATGCAAAGTGGTAAGGCTCCTGGAAGGGACGGTATCCCACCAGAAATGTACCTCTCATGCTGGGATGTAATTGGACCCCTATTACTTAATATGATTTTATACTCAATCAAGGAAGGGAATTTCCATAAGATCGACAATATTGCACTCATAACAGTCCTCCTTAAAAAAGACAAAGACCCCACCGATTGCGGTAGTTATAGACCCTTGAGCCTCCTCGGAACTGATATCGAGCTGTATTCCAAGGTATTAGCCATCAGACTTCAAAAGCATATGATGTCTTTAGTTCATCCTGATCAGACTGGCTTCATAAGAGGCCGCTTGATCACGGATAATATAAGACGGTTATTACATGTGCTAGATGCCAGCAAGGATGACACCCCACCTATAGCGATGCTGTCCCTGGATGTGATGAAAGCCTTTGATAGGTTGGAATGGTCTTATTTATGGGCAGTACTAGAAAGGATGGGGTTAGGAAAAGGATTCATTGATATGATGAAAGTATTATACAAAGACCCATTGGCCATGATTACAACAGGTATAATCACCTCCGAAATCTTCCCGGTATCGCGCTCTTCCAGACAGGGTTGCCCTCTTAGTCCCGGACTATTCGCTTTATCATTAGAGCCTTTAGCACAATATATAAGACAATCCCAATCCATAGAACCAATTAAGGGCACACAACATCATATTAGTTTATATGCAGACAACGTAATATTGTTCATGCAAAACCCTAACACCTCAATGCCTCATCTTCTCAAGTTGATTGATGACTTTGGCAATCTATCGGGATTTAGGATAAATTGGCCAAAGTCGGCCTTCCTTCCACTTAATGCCCCTGCAAAGAATATACTCCTTCCAGAAAAAAATACCAATGGTTAAACACTTCAGATGTTTAGGAGTTGAGGTATTCCCTACTATAAGCCAAACGGTGAAGTACAATTACATAAAATTCCAAGATAAGATCAAATACGACTTTGACAAGTGGTCCAAACTTAAAAACTCAGTACAGGCACGAGTATCAATAGTTAAGATGGATGTTTTACCTAGAATCAACTTCATTAGCTCAATGTTACCGTTACCCCCTCCTGATGGTTACTGGAAAAAATTACACTCCACCGCATATAAATTTATTTGGAATAACAAACCTCCATGAATAAAAAGATCCACCGCACAGAGAAACAAAGCCGACGGAGGTTTGGCATTTCCAGACTTTTACCACTATTTTAAAGCCTACTCTTTAAGACCACTGACGACCTGGTTTGACTCTCGAGCATCTGTATCCTGGAGAAACTTAGAAGAAAATATAGTAGCACCACATAGACATAGTATACACCATATTATCAATTAAGCAATGCGAATTGAAATTTGGCCCCCTTATTACACATGTGATCCGGATATGGCGTGAAACACAAAAAAAATATTCTAACCAACATAAATGGCATAGCCATACTCTCCTATTCAATAACAATGCACTCCTTATTGGAAAACGACCTATAAGATACCCCAAATGGGAAAAGCAGGGCATACACACATTGGGAGATGTTTTCAACAAACAGGGTTTTTGTAGCTATCAAGATATACATAAAAAATGTAACCTCACCAGTTCCACATATTATTTTTACACAGTTATTGGATTGTTTGAAGGCTCATGGAGTCCCATTAAAGATACCAATTGAGCACCACGGATATCACAACTTCTTCTATGAAAGAGACATCGAGAGGCTTCGTATCTGATTTTTATCATCACTTACTAACGTCTTCGTATGGAATCCTCCCCCTAGAGTCTAGACTCAGTCTGGAGGAGGGATATACCAGACTTGGAAATAGATTTTGATTGGCAAGAAGTCTGGGCAAACGTTCGAATTGCGTCTCGTAACCCGGACCATCAACAAATGAATCTTAATTATATTCATAGGACATACCTGACTCCTATAAGATTGAACAGAATGGGACTTAAACAAGGTTCCTTATGTACAAATGGAGATGAGGGTACATTTATGCACATGTATTGGGATTGCCCACCGGTTAAGATATTCTGGGAAGAAGTGTCCCAGCAATTATCAGAATTCTTATTTCTGAACATACCTGTACATCCCTCTGTATTGCTGTTGAATGATGTTTTTCAGTTTGCAGCCCCTATACAGCTAAAGAGACTAGTTTTATCCGGTCTCACAGCTGCTAAAAAGCTGATAGCATCACGATGGTTTCAACTGGATAAAATGTGCCGGAAGGTATGGGTTCTTACCTATCTCGATGTGATTTATCTAGAAATATCTACAGCAAGAATTTTAGATGTCAGTGAAACCAACATTGCAATCTGGTTAGAAGTGGTGGAGAGAATAAAAGCTAGCATATGAATTGTAGTGCCTGGTTAGAAACGAATGAAAATGGATGGATTATCCAAGTGGGGGTCCGGGGGGGGTGAGCGAGCAAGAGCATATGTATGTATGGTATTAGATAGCAAGTATTAGGTATATATCTCGTAAACTACATTTATAATGATTCAAATGGTGATTTCATTGGATGTTTACTGTTAATGCTTGTGTGTCTAATTTGATGTTATGTTTAAAAAATAATAAAAAAATAAAATATAGAAAAGCTGTTCTTCCATTGCATTCTCTTCTCTCTGTTTGGCAGCAAACTTGTGGTTGTGAAGGAGGGCGATAAGAAAGTGGGCCTGTACACCATCTTCGTGAACCCGGCCAACACTCATCAGTTCGCTGTGGGCGGCAGAGATCAGTATATCAGGTGAGACTGGGGCTACTTTCCTGGAAATCATTCATGCAAATTAGGAATGCACCGATGACACTAATACAATTTGCAGTATTAGGGGGTGGGAAGCTGGTGGGTGGGGATTGGACGTTGTGGACAGCGACTCCTACAGGTCGGTTGGTGCGCCTGCGCAGTAGAATCAGGAAGCGACAGGGGCGGCGTGTCCCTCCCACGCAGACCCTCGCCGCTGAGAGATCGCGCTGTGCAGGTGAAAAGATGCGACGGCTGCCTCCTCGAGTACCGGAGGGGACACGTGATGCAAGGCTTCGTCCACATTGCAGCCGGCTTGTGGGAGGCATGGCCTAACAACGTTCGAGACAGGGGAGGGTAGAATTGGACAATGCGAAATTGGGGACGGGAGAAAAATAGAATGGGGAGAAAAAGTTGATAAAAAAAATAATAAAGTCCTCTCCTCTCCAGGGGAAGAATGTGAACAGGGCACTCTGGTGACCAGTTCTGCACAAATAACACTCTGTATAGTCAAAGAGTCATGCCTCCAAGAGGAGTTAACTGTAGAGAAAAGTATTTTGAGTGGAGGGGACCTTTTTAAAGTATGAGCCAATAATATGTAACGTTCCAATTCATTACTTTCATTTAACCATATATACTTAGACCATTCATCTGCCGTCAACAGGGCAAATCAGATTTAGTACATTTTCCATCATTAGATATTCAACATTCTGCATGCCTCTAAACTGTACTTTCATTGTACTTAGGTTGTATATGTGTATAATGTTGGGACTTTATTCCTCTTTTACTTACGTTTCTTTTTACTGTATGAAGCACATTCTCAGGGGCTCATACAGAACCAAGCATTTCACTGTAATGTACTTTATACATGACTAATAAAAGAGAACTTGAAAAAAATGCTGAAAATCAAGTGGCTTTGCTTTGATTTCTGACATGTTCTACATGTCTCTCTGTTAAAAGAACACCAACATTTTGGGAAATTAGCTTACCGTCTTCTCCAGAGAGACAAGAAGATAGATACCGCTTTCCTCTCTGTGCGTTCAGTAGAAAGCTATCTGGCTGCACGTTAGCCTAGCTTAGCACAATGAATGGAAGCGGACAGTGCCGGTTTGCTTTCGGGAGAGGTGTTAGTTGGACAATGCCTAGGCTAACCGGCACTGTCCACTTCCATTTATTGTGCTAAGCTAGGCTAACGTGCAGCCAGATAGCTTTCTACTGAACGCACAGAGAGGAAACGGGTATTTCCCCAAATGTTGGCGTGTTCCTTTAAGACTTTAGAGACATGTGCAGATACAGACGCCCTTTATAGGTACATCCCTATTCCTAATGACAAATGCTGACTTTATTTTTTTAACGTTTCAGCTACAACTCGTGAATTGCAGTCAGTTACATACATTTTTACATTTAGTCATTTAGATGAAGGGTCAGCATGCAGGAAGGGTACAACTTATCAGCTGAGTAACAATGTTCATCGAAGTGTTGAACGAGTGCTCCAGTGTCGAGTGTATGTTAGTATATTAGGAAGAGTGCATGACGGTAGAGGACAGTAAGAAGGTTAGTATTTTTTTTTTAAATTAAAAAAGTATTTACATTTTCAAATATTGATTGAAGAAGTGTATTTTTGTTGACTGTGAAAGATTGGTCGGGGTTCGGCTGTCCTAACTGGTGGGAAGTTTGTTCCACCATTGTGGAGCAAGGACCGAGAATAGGCGGCTCCTCTTTGATGACCCTCCCGGAGCTCGGACAGGAGTGGGTCTGAGGCGGCCAGAAGGCGTGGACCGGAGGGGTCTTGAAGTCAAACTCGTCAACTGATCTCTTCTTCTCACTTCTTCTTGTGCTTTCCTTCCGTCTCTCGCCCTCCTCAGGATCTATGACCAGAGGAAGATCAACGAGAACGACCTTAACGGAGTGTTGAAGAAGTTCTGTCCGTCTCACCTGGTGTCCAGCGAGTCCAAGACCAACATCACCTGCTTGGTCTACAGTCATGACGGCTCGGGTGAGAATCGGCCCCACATTCAGTCAGTCGGTTGCAATTGTTGGATGTCATTGTATTGTATTCTCCTTGCTTTGGGAGCTCATGTCAGGGTTCCTACGCTTGTGGAATTTAGAAATTAGTGTTTTTTTTTTTTTTTTTTTTTTCAGGCCTGGAAAAATTACGGAAGATTACACATGTTCAAAGGGTTTTGGTAATGTTGTGAAAATGTGTTACATCGTCTTGTTTTCAACCGGTCAAATAATACATGTCAAGCTTGTCTGCTGGTAGATATAGTTATCTAACCCACATAACAGACTTCCTGGTTACTAAAGGCTCAAGTGACTGGTGTTTGACAGCTATTCAACAATAGAATTTATCAATTGACCCATCTCAAGCCGCGCCATCTTTTCCCTCTTGTTCTGAGGGAAGCAACAGTTGTGATTGGAGGTTCAAGAAAAGAGGGTGGGGCTTGAGATAGGCCCATTGAACATAGACATAGACAAAAACAGGTCATGGAAATTGCACCATTTGTCATGGAATCGTTCTGGGATAGTTAGGGAAGAGAAAAAAAACCTATAGGAACCCTGAACTCAAATTTGAGGAAAATGTCAACTTTTTGAGAATAACGACCCTAAAACGTCTTTTTGTCAAATAAACAAAGCAACCCCCTCAGAGATTTCAAGACAAATTTCTGTCTATCAACTGCTTACCAGAAAAAGACTCATTATACAGAAATGTCTAAGAGAAATTATGGCAGAATATCACAATTGTCACATCAGAGATGTAGCAAGAAAACACATGATCAGCTACTGTGGAACAGAGTTGGAGCAAAGAATGGAGCAATGTTCAGCAACCTGGCATTGCTAAAGCTACAGAGGCAGCCAGGTCAATTCAATCCACAGGTTAGTAAGGAACAGAGATTCAAACACTGCAGAGCTCCAGCAGTAGTACCTCTGATCGTATGGTGATAGGGACACCGTACAGCTGCGAGTGCTGTCCATCGGATGAGACGTTCCTGGCCAAATTCCCAATCAGGTCTCTGACATCAAGGCCACCTAATCATCCCTTCCCCTTAATTGGCTGATATCCAGTGCCAGTGTATGGTAGCCATTAGGGGTGGGACGGTTCACAAAACCCAAGGTTCGGTACGTACCTCGGTTTTGTGGTCACGGTTTTCGGTTCGGTTCGATATATTGTTTTTTTATATAAAAAAAAATGTAACACTCAAAAATCTAAACATGCTTCTCATTTATTAAAAAAAATTAAATGTTTACAGTGTTTACAGCCTTAAATAATGTTTGGCACACAAAGACCGAACTGACTGAAAAATATAGGCTACATTTGTCAAAGTATTAACTTAGTGCAAACAAACTATGCTCAGCCAGCACTAGACTTTCCTTTCTTTAATATAAACACCAAAAAACAATGTCAACCAGGTTTAAATTCCCTGATTGTCGGTTCTTAATGGAAAGATTCGTTTTCTGCTTGAAATTATTATGTATCTGTCTACATTTATTTAGACTAACATTATTTAAATATTGAGTGCAACTG
This sequence comes from Notolepis coatsorum, assembly GCF_963971535.1. Classification (NCBI taxonomy): domain Eukaryota; kingdom Metazoa; phylum Chordata; class Actinopteri; order Aulopiformes; family Paralepididae; genus Notolepis; species Notolepis coatsorum. The sequence goes on from NC_140177.1 coordinate 127,072,655, forward strand.
TGGTGGATTATGTAATTCGGTGAGTTGGAACTATCTATGGGTTGGCGCCGGGTCCCCACGGACATTTTAGTGTCACGGACCGCCAGCTCAGGCAATGTTATCAACGCGCTCCGCCAACGTTAGGAGGTGATGGCATGCAGTGGGAAAGCGGCAATAGTCCCGGTTGGAGTTAGTAAAACACAATTGTATGTTAGCCTTCTTGGATGTTGAATAAACGCCTATCATTGTCTTTAAACACTCCGCCTCTCAGACTCCCATTTCCTCCTCTGCTAGCTAGTAGCTACGGTAACATTTCATTGACTCTATTAGCTAGCGGGCTACTATAGTTAAAACGTGTGTTGTGTTGTACAAACTGCCAACGCTATGGCAAGATGTGTGTAGGCCTATGTAATGTTAATGGCTATGTTTTTAAAGTCGTAATGAAGATTGATTTATATTGTGCTTGCCATTTTTACACAAACTGACTAGCACCTGGCTGCAGTGCTGCTGCTGCTGCCTGCAGCCAGTGCTCACCTCTCCCGGCCCGGCTCCGCCAAATAATTTTTTTTATTTGCGCGTCATCTGAACCGTGGGGGTCGTACCGTACGTTACACGGTTCGGATGCGTACCGTCCCACCCCTAGTAGCCATTGAGCCTGCGTAGCCCAAGGTTGGGTGTTACCAGTGGTGGTGAAGGAGGCAATTTCCCTAACCCCTACGTTGTAAAGCGCTTTGAGTCTGAGAAAAGCGCTATTTAAATTTTATGAATTATTATTATTACCTTAGCTCACCACTTTCACTTTCTACACATCTAACTATGAAAATGTGCATATACATGAACCAAAATAGTAATACACACATCTCCTATACTGTGTACACAGTCCAACCAGTTATGTAGTCTAATGATCAGAGGAAGGACGCTGAAGTGGCTCGAGCTGCTCCCCCAGGCGTGTTGTGAAGTGGCTCGAGCTGCTCCCCCAGGCGTGTTGTGAAGTGGCTCGAGCTGCTCCCCCAGGCGTGTTGTGAAGTGGCTCGAGCTGCTCCCCCAGGCGTGTTGTGAAGTGGCTCGAGCTGCTCCCCCAGGCGTGTTGTGAAGTGGCTCGAGCTGCTCCCCCAGGCGTGTTGTGAAGTGGCTCGAGCTGCTCCCCCAGGCGTGTTGTGAAGTGGCTCGAGCTGCTCCCCCAGGCGTGTTGTGAAGTGGCTCGAGCTGCTCCCCCAGGCGTGTTGTGAAGTGGCTCGAGCTGCTCCCCCAGGCGTGTTGTGAAGTGGCTCGAGCTGCTCCCCCAGGCGTGTTGTGAAGTGGCTCGAGCTGCTCCCCCAGGCGTGTTGTGAAGTGGCTCGAGCTGCTCCCCCAGGCGTGTTGTGAAGATGGCTAGGAGATGGGGGCGTGGCCCACAAACCACATGACCAATGTTTCTTAAGCCGATTGAAAACTCAAATAAAACATTTAGTTTGGTTTTACAAGGGTCCAATATATACAGTATGAGGCATACTTCATTCAACCCGATTACATCTTTGGCATTTAAAATCATCTGTTGCTTTTTCTTTAAACATTCTTTTGTTGTGTCGTCAACTATATGGGATCAGAAGTGGCTAAACCAGCCCACTAGGTTTTCAGACTCTTATCTACATTTACATTTTGTCATTTAGCTGATGCTTTTATCCAAAGCGACTTACAAGTTCTGTACAACAAGTCATCAGGATGGGCACCACTCTTCAGCTGAGTAAAAATGATCAAACTGTGCTGAAACTTGGGTGCTGCAATATTGAGTGCATAGACATCGGCAAATCAGCAAGAGCCATATTTGAGCAGTACTTGGTCCTCTGTATACAGCAGTAAGTGCTTGCTCCCCTCTGCAGAGCTCCTGGCCAGTTACAATGACGAGGACATCTACCTGTTTGACTCCAGCCACAGTGACGGAGCCGACTATATCAGGAGGTACAAGGGACACCGCAACAACGCCACAGGTACTGGACCTCCACACCACTCAATCATGTGGTACTGGACCTCTGGAGTTTAGTACTTCTTGGCGACTAAAGCATATTATTTGTGAATATTACGGTGATGCCAGAGATATACGTTTTCACAGGACACGTTTTTTATATAAAAAAGAAATACTGATTAGTTGACTATTGGACTACAATAATGAATGTCATTACGATATTATGGTTGGAAGTGTATTGCGCTTTTCCACAGCTTTAGTTAAATTCCAATGCTAAAACAGTGTCATGAGACCAACCGGTCTGCAGTCTCTTTCAACCTCCTCTCACGTCTTCCTCACAGTGAAGGGGGTGAACTTCTACGGGCCGTGCAGCGAATTTGTGGTCAGCGGAAGTGACTGCGGACACATCTACCTGTGGGACAAGAACTCTGCTCGCATCGTACAGTTCATGGAGGGAGACCGAGGAGGAGTGGTGAGAGGAGGGAGGGCGGGAGGGAGGGAGGAGGGGTGGAGGAAGGAGGAGGAGGGAGGGAGATGAGTGGTGAGGGGAGGAGGGACAAGGAGGGAGGGAGATGAGTGGTGAGAAGGGGGGAGACGGAGGAGCTGTGGTGAGAGGAGGGAGGGAGTGGTGAGAGGAGGGAGACAGAGGAGGAGTGGTGAGGAGGGAGAGGAGTGGTGAGAGGAGGGAGAGGAGTGGTGAGAGGAGGGAGGGAGAGGAGGAGTGGGATGAGGAAGAAGGAGGGAGACAGCGGAGGAGTGGTGGTAGAAGGTAGAAGGGAGAGGAGGAGGAGTGGTGAGGGAGGGAGAGGAGGAGGAGGAGGAGGAGTGGTGAGGGAGGGAGAGGAGGAGGAGTGGTGAGGGAGGGAGAGGAGGAGTGGTGGGAGAAGGTAGAAGGAGGGAGACGGAGGAGGAGTGGTGAGAGGAGGGAGGGAGAGAAGGACGAGTGGTGGGAGAAGGTAGAAGGAAGGAGAGGGAGGGAGGGAGATGCATGGAGGGAAATCAACATTTGAACTCGGGAGTTAAAGCTGCACCAGGGTAGTTTTGGATGGTGATTATCTGAACCCCTCTCTCCAGGTGAACTGCTTGGAGCCCCACCCTCACCTGCCAGGTCTGGCCACCAGCGGCCTGGACCACGATGTGAAGCTGTGGGCCCCCACTGCAGAGAGCCCCACAGCACTCAAGGGCCTGAAAGAGGTAACCATGGCTCCTCTGTTCTGCACGGCTCCTTGGTACATCTGGAATGTATGGCAAATGATGTCAATCATGTTCACTATATGTAGGAGGGGCACTTCACCAAAAAACAATGCTGATTTAATTTGCACATAATCTCATACACATCCAAAAACTCAGGTTTTGCACACATTAATTTAGTTTGATGGTTACTGAGGGTAAATGAGTTTGAATATGGCCGCAAGTGATTGTCATCGGGGACATTGAATCCTTGTGTTGTGTTAATTACAGCTCAATTAAATGATAAGGTAACCGTCCATGTTGGTGACTGTTGGTGACTGTTGACTGTTGACGACTGTTGACGACTTGACGACTGTTGGTGACTGTTGATGCCTGTTGGTGACTGTTGATGCCTTTTGACGCCTGTTGACACCTGTTGGTGACTGTTGACGCCTGTTGGTGACTGTTGGTGACTGTTGACGCCTGTTGGTGACTGTTGACGCCTGTTGGTGACTGTTGGTGACTGTTGACGCCTGTTGACGCCTGTTGGTGATTGTTGACACCTGTTGGTGACTGTTGGTGATTGTTGACGCCTGTTGGTGACTGTTGACGCCTGTTGCTGTTGGTGACTGTTGACACCTGATGGTGATTGTTGACACCTGTTGGTGACTGTTGACACCTGTTGACGCCTGTTGGCGACTGTTGACACCTGTTGGTAGGGTTGGGCACCGAGAACAGCTTTTTTTTTCTCTTTTTTTTTACTTTGTTAATTAACACTTTGAGTGCCAGCAGGGGGCACACGATTTAGCGCTTGAGTGCCAGCGCTCTATTCAATGAGAGGGCGAGCACATTTGCGAATGCATAAAGTATATCTTAAATTATGGATATGTGTCTAATAGGCCTGTCGCTTATCAATGACTTGCTTGCAGTCAACATTGTCGAAACGGATTGTTTTTTCATCGGTACATTTCCGTTTTATACCATTTTGAAAAACGCTTGTTTTTGGAAATTTTCCGAAAAAAGTGATTCTGCAGGAATCGCCCTTTACTGGAATACACAAAAAACTTTGTAATTTTTCGGCCTATTTATGAATCGTTTTCAAATAAACGCTAGATTATCGATAGTGTATGTGTACTTAATTATGCACGCTAGAGAAGCGGGCTGAAAAATCGATTATCTTATTTCCTGATTATTAAAGGAGCTCCCGTCTTAACGACACGTTTCCCAGTGACGTCACCGCTAACAGCGGAGCGCGCTGTTGTCTCCATGGAAACGTTTGACGCCGGTTTGCGCGTCGCCATGTTATTAGATAGTCTGAATTAAAACGAGACAGCTGGTGACGAGTCGTGCAACATAGTTAATACAAAAAGGTCTGCGTAGTCAAGTGTTATTCCTCTTCAGCAACCATGGATTTACGCTCAACCCCAAGTTATGTGTGCACACAATTTTACATGGCCATGTATTTATATAGCGCTTTACTCCTACCTCCTTGCGTTGGATACCATGTTGTCGCTCACGAATCAGTACTCGCGGTCCAGTACTGTTCCTCAGCCAAACTTCGGGTCAGCACCGGTGTCTTCCTCGTCCACGAACGGCTGCAGGCGGATCCGCGATGCAGCAGCAACAGTAGAATCCCTCTTCCTCCACACAACAACAGCAGCAGCTCCTCGCCTTCCTCCGGTGGAGATTCTCCGACGTCCCCTTAACGCAGCGAATCTTCCCCAGTCTCAAAGCAAGAGTCCAAACTGGTGCGGGGTTTTTTGACTAATATTAAAGGAGCTCCCGTCTTATACAGAGCTACTGAGAAATCTTGATCCCTAGTTAGACTGGCTGACGCGCCTTATATTCCTGGTCTCATACCAAACAGTCCTTGTCCCAATGACACAATGCAGGCAGCTTACTTGGATAATGATATTTATTTGCTTCACCGTGCAAACAGAATATCCTTGTTTTTTGTTCCTTAAACTGATTAAATGATAATGAATATGATACCTAATTGGATACAAACATTTCGACCTGAGACCTGCGTCGTACGTTGCCCATTTTCCGGGTCAAAACTCCTCCTACAGGTTTACCTGACGCTTAAATAAAAGAAGCGCCACCTTCTGGTCACATAAATCCACTGCACATTAATCCATTTTGGCCGTTACACTGATCAACACACACACACACATAGGGGACACGTTGATATATCTGTGAAAAAAGCTCCGATTACCCCAAGACTGGTAAAATAGATTCCTTACCTCAGATCAGATGTTCTCCAAAAAGATTATTCCAATTCCTGATCGCCATTCCAAATATCGATCGCGTTTATTGATCCAACGCTGGGTGCTCGAAACACATTATTCCATGCTGTTCTGAGGGACCACAAAGACTGCAATCGGCTCGGATTACATGCCTGACAAGTAAAATGTGGATTCTGGATTTTCTTTTCCCCATGCATTTCATCCGGGAGACGATAGGGGGCGGTATTTTCCCTGTTCGAGCTCAGAGAGAGTCCCAGTGGTAATGTGAGGCTAGATTGATCAAATTAATGGAAATCGCTAATTAAAAAAATAACGATTAATAACGACATTTCTCGTCGGTGGCACTGAACGGTTGGCATGAAATAACGAGAATTATCATCGTTGGCACTCAAAGTGTTAATACCCTAGTTACAGTATAGCAACCAAATTAAACTGTATCAAGTCAACTGACAATGTGAATAGTATGAAAATAATGTAAGATTTCAAAAAAAGAAAAAAAAATCTCCTGCGAAATAAGTTGTGACCTGTTTTGACCTGCACCTCAAAGAATCGGAATTGAGAATAGTTTAGAACAGGAATCGAAATGGAGAATCGGAACCGGAATCGTTCAAATCCAAACGATGCCCAACCCTACCTGTTGGTGACTGTTGACGCCTGTTGGTGACTGTTGGTGACTGTTGACGCCTGTTGGTGACTGTTGGTGACTGTTGATGCCTGTTGGTGACTGTTGGTGATTGTTGATGCCTGTTGGTGACTGTTGATGCCTGTTGGTGACTGTTGATGACTGTTGATGCCTGTTGGTGATTGTTGGTGACTGTTGATGCCTGTTGGTGACTGTTGGTGACTGTTGATGCCTGTTGGTGATTGTTGGTGACTGTTGACGCCTATTGGTGACTGTTGGTGACTGTTGACGCCTGTTGGTGACTGTTGATGCCTGTTGGTGACTGTTGATGCCTGTTGATGCCTGTTGATGCCTGTTGGTGACTGTTGATGACTGTTGATGACTGTTGATGACTGTTGATGACTGTTGATGACTGTTGATGACTGTTGGTGACTGTTGGTGCCTGTTGGTGATTGTTGGTGACTGTTGACGCCTATTGGTGACTGTTGGTGACTGTTGGTGACTGTTGATGCCTGTTGATGCCTGTTGGTGACTGTTGATGACTATTGATGCCTGTTGGTGATTGTTGGTGACTGTTGACGCCTATTGGTGACTGTTGATCCCTGTTGATCCCTGTTGATGCCTGTTGATGCCTGTTGATGCCTGTTGGTGACTGTTGACGCCTATTGGTGACTGTTGATGCCTGTTGATGCCTGTTGACGCCTGTTGGTGACTGTTGATGCCTGTTGGTGACTGTTGACGCCTGTTGGTGACTGTTGACGCCTGTTGGTGACTGTTGACGCCTGTTGGTGACTGTTGACGCCTGTTGACACCTGTTGACGCCTGTTGGTGACTGTTGACGCCTGTTGACACCTGTTGGTGACTGTTGACGCCTGTTGACACCTGTTGGTGACTGTTGACGCCTGTTGACACCTGTTGGTGACTGTTGACGCCTGTTGACGCCTGTTGGTGACTGTTGACGCCTGTTGACACCTGTTGACGCCTGTTGACACCTGTTGACGCCTGTTGGTGACTGTTGACGCCTGTTGGTGACTGTTGACGCCTGTTGGTGACTGTTGACGCCTGTTGGTGACTGTTGACACCTGTTGACGCCTGTTGGTGACTGTTGACGCATGTTGGTGACTGTTGACGCCTGTTGGTGACTGTTGACGCCTGTTGGTGACTGTTGACGCATGTTTGTGACTGTTGACGCATGTTGGTGACTGTTGACGCCTGTTGACACCTGTTGGTGACTGTTGACGCCTGTTGGTGACTGTTGAAGCATGTGACCGTTGTTTCCCAAGGTGATGAAGAAGAACAAGCGGGAGCGTGATGAGGACAGCGTTCGCCATGGCGACCAGTACGACACCCAGCTGCTCTGGTTCCTGATGAGACACATGAGAAACCGACGACCTCAGAGGGTGAGCTTCCAGGGCATAGGTCAGGGGTCAATATTGTACCTAGATCTTATTATTATTATTGTTGTCGTTATAGCTTTGGGGTGCAGTGAGTACATTTGGTTGTGGTTTCACTTCCTGTCCAGTTCCAGTAGCAGGTTTAAAGGGGACTCTTGTTTGGATACTATGTGTATGTGTCCCTCTCAGATGTGCAATACGGCACATGGTCTGCAATACGGCACATGGTCTGCAATACGGCACATGGTCTGCAATACGGCACATGGTCTGCAATACGACACATGGTCTGCAATACGACACGCGGTCTGCAATACGACACACGGTCTGCAATACGGCACATGGTCTGCAATACGACACGCGGTCTGCAATACGACACAGTGTCTGCAATACGACACACGGTCTGCAATACGACACGCGGTCTGCAATACGACACAGTGTCTGCAATACGACACACGGTCTGCAATACGACACGCGGTCTGCAATACGACACATGGTCTGCAATACGACACGCGGTCTGCAATACGACACATGGTCTGCAATACGACACACGGTCTGCAATACGACACATGGTCTGCAATACGACACACGGTCTGCAATACGACACGCGGTCTGCAATACGACACATGGTCTGCAATACGACACACGGTCTGCAATACGACACATGGTCTGCAATACGACACACGGTCTGCAATACGACACGCGGTCTGCAATACGACACGCGGTCTGCAATAGAACACATGGTCTGCAATACAACACATGGTCTGCAATACGACACGCGGTCTGCAATACGACACACGGTCTGCAATACGACACACGGTCTGCAATACGACACATGGTCTGCAATACGACACGCGGTCTGCAATATGACACACGGTCTGCAATATGACACACGGTCTGCAATACGACACGCGGTCTGCAATACGGCACACGGTCTGCAATATGATTTAAAAGTGATACAGTCAACCATGTAACGATCCCATTCAATTCAATACAGCACTGATTTGACATGATTCCATTCATCATGTATAATTCGGTTGAACTTAATTCATAGTATTCTCGCGTGTCAGGCATTTCCTACCGATATTGCTCAGTGCAGCTCATGGGCCATGGATGATGGATGCTTGTCATTAATTTGAATGAAAATCACCTTTATTTGCACGACTGTTCGGCTGCCTACTAACATGTCTAATGGTGATGTGATGGAATACTGTGTGTGCGTTAGTGACTCTGGTTTAAATCTATTGGAGACACTTCATTGCATCCACTGATGCGATCCACAATGTGCTATTGTGTTAAAAGTCAATCAGAATCAGAAAGGTCTTTATTGCCAAGTATAGTTTTCACATTACAAGGAATTTGCTTTGGTCGTTTTCAGTGCAACATTAACGGACAGACATTAACAGACAGATAATACAATAAAGAGGTGGAGTAAAATAAAATGAAATATGAACTAAGTTTAGCACAATAGAATAGAATAATGAAATAAAATATAGGCCAGGGCTGTACAACTGTAAATAAAGTGGTTGAATAAAATAAAATGGGATCTTGCAGTGTTTTCACGTCCGCTCTTGCTCTCCATGGCTCTTCGCTCACCGGGTGCTGTCCACAACGTTTGCCCATGTAATGGAAAAGGGCCGTGAGGGGTGTAATGTTGCTTAATGTGGCTTTTTTTTCTGAAGAATCCAATGGAATAGAATCGTACTTTAGAAGTACTTTATTTATCCCGAGGGAAATTCAGCACTACAGTCGAAAATCACGAATAAGCATAAAATACAGTCAGGGATATACATTCTGAGATATGTATGTACATTCTAAAATAGACGGCCAAAGAATATACAGTAATATACAGTCAAATGTACAGTAATAAGTGTAGAATTGTAAAATGTCCAGTAAAAAAAAAAAAAAGTAAAAGTCCAGGAAGATTTGCCAGACTTGTATCGTCACTCTGCTCTCTTCCTCACTGTCTCTTATTTCTATTTGCACACTTGTCTCTTCTTTCAGGCACGCCGTGAGGGCGGCGAGGGAGACACCGACGAATCATGGAGCTCCCCGGACTCCTCCGACGAAGAGGACGGCGGTCCAGACCATGTCCAGTGCATGTCCTCCTGAGCCCCACAAACAAACACACACACACACACACACACACACACACTTTATTGCCCTAGAATTAATGCACATAGGCAAGCACTATTGACACTGGCACACACATGAATACTGACTGACAACGCAGCCTTTTACACACACTCCTCGCTGAGAGGGAGCGTGACTGAGAGGCTTAACCGCTGGCTTGTCCACCAGACCAGAGGGTTCAGAAGGGGAGCACAGACACTTCCAGAACCCTGGTTTCATCTCTCGTATGAAGAAGCCTGATGAGAGCTTACTGTATGTCAATTTTTTTTAAGGGAGACACCAGATTCATCGGACACACAAGACCGAGAGGGAGAGGAAAGGCTTCCGTTGGTTGGTTTTCATGTCGGAAGCTAATGTAGCTTAGTGCGTTCGCACAGACGATAGCACTTGCAAAATGTAACACACATCCTGATAGCGATTTGGCCAAAGGGACAGTGACGTGCAGCCGTCTCGTTCTAAAGTTACAGCTGTGAAAGTTCCACTTCTATGAACTCTTGTCAAAATGGACACAAAACTGGCCGGAGACGAGCGCATCATCAGCCCCGTCCGACAAACAAGATGGTCCCCGTTGGAAAAGACGAGTCAAAGCGGTCGCATACGGACACGACGGATCAAATCCGGCCACTCCCCCGAACCACAGGGGAGGCCCGCGTGCGTTAACGGTTAACCGCCGGTACTGTGATGGTAAAGGGTTAACCTTCTGTAGTGTGGCAGTGAAAGGCTTAACCTGCTGTCGTGTGGCAGTGAAGGGGTTAACCTTCTGTGTATTGTCACAGTGAAAGGGTTAACCGTTTGGTAGTGCGGCAGTGAAAGGGTTAAGTGTGCATCGTCTCTGTATGCTCTGCTGCTGAGTCGCCCCAGAACAGCACACAGGCAGCCCCGTGGTCCAGATGCACATCACCAGCACACAGTCGGGTACTATAAGAGGGAACGATCATCTCTCGGTACCACAACCTATCGTCCCCTCTTCTGCCCTCCTGGGTGAGAATCTCATCCTCAAATCATCCTCTAAAAATGTGAGCAACGTGTTTTCCCTCAAAGGGAAAAACCTGCAGCGCCCCCCAGAGGTCTTCTAGGGACACACTGATACAGACACTCTTACTGGGATGATGCCAAGCTTGGAGAGAAAATCCATACTGGAATGGTATTCACATGTCATTTCTGTAAATTCTGTCTTAGGGTGAATTGTCCCTTTTTTTGAAAAGGGTATCTATATCGTACAATTTCCCCCATTGCTATACTCTGCTATAATGTGTGGCATGTCAGACATCAAAGCAATAGAAGATCAGATCTGTCTAATGGAGCAAGAATGGATTTAATCTTATGAATTTTTGTCCAATGTCCCAAAAGCTAACGGTCTAAGTCTACACTGTTCCTTAAAAATAATTGACCTATCTCAAACCTCGCCCCCCCCCCCCCCCCCCCCCTTTTCTTGATCCTCCAATCACAACTGTCGCTTCCCTCGGACAAACGGTCGTGAAGCGGTTGTGATTGGATGATCGAGAAAAGAGGGCAGGGTTTGAGATCAGATCGCTACTGGCCTGTTTAGACGTCAGAAATATGGCGTCGGTGCATCCCTTTTTCTCCATATTGACGCCATCTTTTTCCAGGTGTTGGTGATTATCACCAAGTGGTCGTGGTTATCCTGGTTTTTGCTCACAGACTACTAACCGTCTAAATGCTGCATCGCCCCTCTGCCCTCGGTCTCGACCGCTCGGTCCCCATCCCCTCCTACTGACCCCCATCCCTTCCTTGTGACCCTCATCCCCTCCTTGTGACCCTCATCCCCTCCTCGTGACCCTCATCCCCTCCTCGTGACCCTCATCCCCTTCTCCTGACCCTCGTCCCCTCCTCGTGACCCTCATCCCCTCCTCGTGACCCTCATCCCCTTCTCCTGACCCTCGTCCCCTCCTCGTGACCCTCGTCCCCTCCTGACCCTCATCCCCTCCTCGTGACCCTCTCACTCGCATCCGAGAGTGATTTTAAATCAGGGACGTGGCGCTTTGAGACACGTTAAAGAGACAAAACGTGCACTTGTGTGTTCGAGGCGGGGCGACTCGCTGATTATGTACAGTTTATTTCGCTCACATCCCCCCGTTGAAAACTCCTGACGATAAAGTGAGTGTTCATTTTGGGGCGGGACGGGCGTTTCTCCTGTGAAGGTTTGTCTGTTTGCACTTAGCAGGTGTGTCTTGACTGGGTTCCAGCCGAGAGGAGGTGGAGTAATAGGCTTCCCTCCGTGTTCACCAGCATTTCCCCCGTCTCCTTCCTTCCTTTTCTCCCTCTCTCTCCTCCCTGGTACAGCGACCCTCAGTTCAGCCCTTAGGACATGAACATTGATAAAGCTACAGTAAGCAGACTGATGAAACGTACTGTACGAGTCAAGTATAAGGACTGTTCTTGGGCTCTGGTGGCTTTTTTCTTCTCTGGGGCCGGTCCCACTGTCGATATATATACATATACACAGGCTTAACAGACCTGGGTTAACTGACCTTGAGCTGCTCGAACCTATCCAGAGTGTTTAGAGGGTTGGGTTCTTTGCATGTCGGGGGCAATTTATTTGGTTCTTTTTTTTAACTAAGTCTCTTGTGACCCAGGTCTGGTGTCCGATGCTGGCAGACCGCTAGCGAGGCCTCCTGTGTCTACATCTCTTAGTGACGCAGCGACCGACGGGAGGACGTGAGGGTTGTTGTTGTGTGAGAGCGCGATGAGAGTGGGAGCTTTTCTCATTTTCTATGAGAACTCTAGTTAGTTGAATTTATTTGTACATATATAAATATATATATAAAAAAAACGAAAGAAAAGTCAACTTTAGCGAATTATGTTTGACTTCCAAAAAAAGGAAAAAGAAAAAAGTACATCACATGATTTGATTGGTATTGATGCAGAGGTTTATATTCTATATGAGGAAAATACTTTTAAAATGAAGAGGATAGTGGCGGCTTGAGACACTTTGTTTCGTTTTTCCTTCCCCCCCCCCCCCCCCTCTGTTCCGGACCAGCGTTCAATTTGGATGATTAATAGTTTCAGTTCCCTCATTTTCAAAAACCCAATGTCTCCTTTCTAGATCTTGGCCCACTGGTTAAAGAGAGACAGTCGTCCAAATTGTCCTCCTGGCTGTTTCTCTTTCTTCTTCTTCTCCTATACATATTAAAGGAACACGCCGACATTTTGGGAAATCAGCTTACCGTCTTCTCCATAAAGAGACAAGAAAATAGATACCAGTTTCCTCTCTGTGCGTTCAGTAGAAAGCTATCTATCTTCTTGCCTCTCTCTGGAGAAGACGGTAAGCTGATTTCCCAAAATGTTGGCGTGTTCCTTTAAGGCTTTTGATCAATTATTTTTCCCATCACTGCCTAATATTGTGTTCTACCGGTTGACGTACGATTTGTGCAATAAACAAAAAAGACTACTCTTTGTTTTGTGGTTACATGTGCTCTGTGTTGTGACCGTGTTGACTGTTGCAGTTAACCCTTTCACTACCACACTACACCCTTTGTCGTGTGGCAGTGAACAGGGTTAACCTTCTGTATTGTCGCAGTGAAAGGGTTAACCATTTGGTAGTGTGGCAGTGAAAGGGTTAAGGCAGTATGCAAAAAGTCACTTCATAGACTATGGAAGAGAAGGCCATACTATCACAGGAAAAAGCCATAAATGTATTTGTATACTACGGAAGCCGTCTTTATTTATCATTTTTATTGCCGTTTTCTTGTGATACCGACTTATTATTTTGTTATCTCGATATAACAAAGTCTGTTTTCTCGTGATAACGGATTCATTCATTTCATTATCTTGATATAACAAAGATCCTTTTCTTGTGATAACGGATTCATTTACAGAAGACTTTTGTTTCGGTGGGATAATTATCCAGAACCGTGTGCAAAACTTGTGAGATGATCGCGAGCTGGTTCATGTGATCACGCCGTCCTGATGTCAGAGCTGCCACTGGTTGTCTGTTGCTGTACTGAACAACTTACTGAAATAAATGTATCAGTTATCACGAGAAAACTGACTTTTGTTATATTGAGATAACAAAAAGCAGGGTAGCCGGACTAGCACTCTCGGGTTCAATGTTTTTAATGGCAGCCTGAATAGGAAACAGACATGTTTCGGACTATGTCCTTCTTCAGTGATATGGCTAGCAATGGAAATACATTCAAGATGGTAGTTATATACACCTGGCAGGTAATTACATGACACGGCAGGAAATGACATCACGACGCAGGTGTGCCTGTGCAATGTGACCAAGTCACATATCAAAGTAGAGTCTAATCATAAATCCACAAATTATACATATATAAATATATCTATATCAGAAACATATCTATATTATAAACAAAACAAAATTACCAGAAACTTGATATATAACATATAACATGCCCTTAGTTTCTAGGGCTAATTGAGCCCCTTTACATATTTAATTAGTTTCCAATTATACATTGAGCATCCTTGAGAAACATACCTCTTGTTTAGAAACAAACAAACAACTTTATTAAACCAGAAATAATAATGTAGGTATAAGGAGGTTAGAGGAAACGCGTTAAAACGTTCTCTTCATTCATTCCTCTATGTTCGATGCAATTGAACAGGTGGATATAATAACATTCACGTTGCAACAGCAACTTTTGTCTGTCTCCACCTCTTGCGGGCCTGAGTACTAACTCTAGTCCCATATATTTGAGATTGTTGACGGTATGTTTACACTTGGAGAAATGTCGAGCTACCGACGACTTGACATCTGAATTTCTCACAGCACATTTATGTTCACTGATTCTTGATTTAAAGGCTCTCGTTGTTTTGCCCACATAAGAAAAATTACAAGGACATTTGAGCAAATACACCAGATTAGACGAATTACACGTAATCCGTCCTTTGACAGGTATATTTTTCCCCGTTTTAGGGTATGCGAAAAATTTACCTTTAATCATGCCTTGGCACTGTACACAGGCTTGACAGGGAATATTACCATCTGGGATATTGGACATAAAATGAGAAGGTTTCTTTAAAGGGGAACTTTTACTATTTCTTTCACTATTTGGGCACTTTTACACAATTCCTGTGAGTTTATGGAACACCTCTGTAATATATTTTTTTTAATTCATTGTTTTGTATTTCTAATCAAGTCCTCAAAAACAGCATTTTTCTACCTCAAGATCTTAAGCCGTTTTGAGCCTGGGCTCCAGCCACTGTGTGGCCTGATGCCACATGGGGCCACATTATTATGCAGCGGAGTCTCTCTGACATCACAAATCAGCACATTTTCAGATGACTCAGTTCAGTGAGGGTGAATATTGTGAGAGGAGAATTGGAAGAATGCGCCAATATGAGAATTAGAGACATAGATCATATTAATATAAGTCCACATAGCTAGGAAACCATGCTAAACACTGAAAAAGGCCATTTATAAGATAGTTCCCCTTTAAGGGCAAGTCAGTTTTGACTAGGAGATTAGATAGATTCGCTTGTCTCATATAAAAATATTTTCTTAAAAGAAAAGTATTTAAACCCTGTAGCCTCTTTACTCCCCACCTCAACCCTCCCTCAGTTGAAACTTTCTGCAGATTGGTACAAAATGATGTCCTTAATTTATGTGAGACCAGTCACAAAGCCCATCTTTACCCAAATTCACTTGAATCAGAGTCTGCAGCACTTAAGGAACTCATGAAGAATGATGATTTAATTTTTAGAAAAGCCGATAAAGGTTCTGGTATCGTGCTCCAAAATAAGAGCTTGTATGTATCTGAGATCAATAGACAATTGAACAAGATTGAGGTATATACCCTTTTAAATTCAGACCCTGTGTTTAGATTTTCTACGGAAATCAAAACGGTCCTCAAAAGCCTGAGATTGGCAGAGGCGATCACAGAAAATGAATTTAAGTTTATGTTTGTAGAGTACCCGGTTACCCTGATTATTTACACTTTACCTAAGATCCACAAGGATCTGATTAACCCTCCTGGTCGACCTATTGTTTCTGGTATTGGCTCCGCCACAGAAAAAATCTCAATTCATTGATGCGCGATTTGGCCTCTTAACGTGGTTACTTAAAAGATACTACTACTTTTTTGAACAGGCTTTCGACCTGTAACATTAGTCCTACAGACTTACTAGTTACCATAGATGTAGTCAGTCTTTACCCCAGCATTCCACATGCTGACGCGCTTGACGCTCTTGAGTTTTTATTTAAACTCGAGGGAAGTATTACTCCCCCCAACAGAAGCGCTAGTTAGTTTAGCCGACCTAGTTCTAACTAGGAATTATTTTAGATTCCAAGATAAATACTACTTGCAAAACAGAGGCCTCAGCATGGGCTCCCCAGCCGCTGTGAACCTAGCCAACCTTTATATGTCCAAATATGAAGTAGATCATATTTTTAATAATAACCCGTTTGAGAAATTTGTCAAATCCTATATGCACTATATTGACTATCTGTTTTTTATTTGGTCTGGTTCATCATCTGATCTTTTAGCCTTCTTTGAGTACCTGAACACCTGTAGAGAAACGATAAAGTTTACATTGAAGTTTGATATGCATAATTTACCTTTCCTCGATGTTCTGATCAAGAAAGTGGCTAATGGCATCTCATTACACACAGAGGTTTTTAAAAAGGAGACAGACCGTAACTCGTTCTTGCATTATTCCAGTTATCACACCCCAGCCTTGAAGAATAGTCTACCTTATAGCCAAATTCTTCGTTATAAGAGAATATGTGACACGGACGACAGATTTAATGCACAAGCAGACGTTCTCCGTGGCAGTTTCCACGAAAGAGGCTACAGTGCCGATTTGACACTCAAAGCCCTGAACAAAACCAAACTTATCGATAGGGCCACGTTGTTCACCCCCAGAAAGAAAGAAGATAAAACAGACAAAGTATCTTATGTGTCTACTTACAGCCCTATCACGAGAGAGACACGGAGTATTGTCAATAAATATTGGCATATTCTGCAGTCCGACCCTCTTATAGGGGCAGCGTTTCAACATTCGCCTAACTATTTTTATAAGAGACAAGCGAATCTATCTAATCTCCTAGTCAAAACTGACTTGCCCTTAAAGAAACCTTCTCATTTGGGCGGCTACGTGGCGTAGTGGCCAAGGCGCTCGCCACGAATGCTGAGACGCTGGGCTCGCCTGTTCGAGCCCATCGCTCCACATTGCTTTCAGTTCGTTCATACTAATACACATTGGCCGTATTAGGGGGTGGGAAACTGATGGGTGGGTATCGGGCGTTGTGGACAGCGACTCCTACAGGTCGGTTGGTGCGCCTGCGCAGTAGAATCAGGAAGTGTCGGGGGCAGCGTGAGCCTCCCACGCGTTGTTACTCGCCACTGAGAGATCGAGCTGCGCAGGTGAAAAGATGCGACTGCTGTTACCTCAAGTACCGGAGGGGACTTGTGCTATGTATGACTTAGTCCACATTGCAGCCGGCTTGTGGGAGGCAAGAAACAGTGTTCGTGACAGGGGAGGGTTGAATTGGATGATACGAAATTGGGATGGGAGAAAATATAGAAAATGGGAGTAAAAGTGGATAAAAAAAAAGAAACCTTCTCATTGTATGTCCAATATCCCAGATGGTAATTTTCCCTGTCAAGCCTGTGTACAGTGCCAAGGCATGATTAAAGGTACATTTTTCGCACACCCTAAAACGGGGAAAAATATACCTGTCAAAGGACGGATTACGTGTAATTCGTCTAATCTGGTGTATTTGCTAAAATGTCCTTGTAATTTTTCTTATGTGGGCAAAACAACGAGAGCCTTTAAATCAAGAATCCGTGAACATAAATGTGCTGTGAGAAATTCAGATGTCAAGTCGTCGGTAGCTTGACATTTCTCGAGAGGTGGAGACAGACACAAGTTGCTATTGCAACGTGAATGTTATTATATCCACCTGTTCAATTGCATCGAACCTAGAGGAATGAATGAAGAGAACGTTTTAACCCGTTTCCTCTAACCTCCTTATACCTACATTATTATTTCTGGTTTAATAAAGTTGTTTGTTTCTAAACAAGAGGTATGTTTCTCAAGGATGCTCAATGTATAATTTGAAACTATTTAATTAAATATGTAAAGGGACTCAATTAGCCCCAAATAACCTCGACAGCCCCCTCCCAGCCCCGCCAAGCAGGAGAAGAGAGGGGCGAAAAAAAGAATGGAGAAGGACCAGGCTCCTTCAGCACAGCGCAAGGTACAACACAAAACGGACCAAGCAATAGTGAAGGATAACACGCAGTGATATAACCACGAACACCTCCATAACATCAACCCATTTTCCCCCCGAAAAAGCACAAGTCCTTCAGGGTACCAGAACAGCAGATCTGTGCCCCGGCGGACAGCGGGTTAACTGACCTGGTCCGGCGCGACCAGAACCAGTCCTGTGTCCTAATCACGCCACCATCCCCAGTCCTAAGAGGGGGGTAGGTACGCATGTCGATCTAGAACATCACAGAGGGCGCCACCAAGACGGTCAGAACATAAAAGCACTGCGCCCGGTGGCCCACCCCAAAAGCGTGAGACCCCTCTGCCAATGCTCTGATCTATTCCGTTATCTCCCCCCATAGATGAACGAGAATTCATCGAGACTAACCTAGTACACTGGCGCTCGCAAGAGACAAACTCCATCCCTGTTGCCCCATGAAAACGCAGTTTATAATGAATGAGCAACCAAGGCGCGCAAGCCCACGCGTGGTTCCACACAGAAACACCCAGGGCCAGCAGTATGTACACGTCGAGACCCAAAACATATCAATGGTAATTCTAACAAGAACCCAGATAACATTCCCTCCAAGCCGCCTGGGAGAGCGGCAGGAAGCCGGCCAAAAAACACTGATATGGGTCCCATATGACGTGTCTGAGGGAAAAACACCTCTGTCAAACCCGCTCTATATAAAAGAGAGGAGACGGGGGAACCCCCAGAGAGACTTCCCACGTGAGTAATAATTTGAAAAGATATATGTAACATTGAGCTACGTGACCAAAAGCTCAAGACATATGCAATAGAGCGCAGAGCAGAAAACTTTCGAAAACCCATCTTGACAACAACAGAGGTCCACAACATGGAGCCTGAAAAGAACTCACGGAAGTCTCACAACCAATAGAAACGCGCCCAGTGACGTACTCTATGGTGGGGGGAATTCCGTGACCCACCTGGCCAAAAAAGACGTGGGACCAGGGAACTCTATCCCTACCGTCACCTCCGGGCGTGGGGCGGCTGGCTGCGGCAGACAAGGCACTCCCTCCACTCCTGGCCTGCCGGCGTTGTTTTCGTCGGCCATCACCGGTGGCATCGGGTTGGGGGAAATGGGGTTGGAGCACAGCGCGCTCCTCCATCTCTCTGCAGGCAGCCGTCATCTGCTGCATGGCCGACCCGAAGAGCCCAGCATCGGAGAGGGGGGCCGTGAGCAGGGGAATCCTCTTCTGTTCCGGCACCCTCGCCTGCTCCAGCCAAAGGTGGCGCTGGGATAGAGTGGCCAGGGCACGCCCCTTCCCGGCGGCTATCGCCTGCAGCTGGGTAAGGTGCAGGATGGCTCCAGCCGCCTGGGCGTGAAGGTATTGTTGATGGTCGTCCAATACCGACCCGCCCGCCATCATCCCCGACATGTAGCGCGCTAGCTGCGCGATGTTAGACGTCGCAGCTAGGCTCTGAGTCGCGGCGATGTACGCCTGTTCACTCCAGTTAGCCATCTGCCTAGCCGATTTCCCTTGGAGAACCGGCTTCCGCAACGGCTCCCACACCACTTCGGGACAAAGAATGGATGTCATCGGGCTATCAAGCTGAGGCACCCCGTCCCTTAGTCCATGGACCAAACCCGCCACCCGCGTGACTGGCACGTAGGCGGAGGTAAGGCCAGTGATGTAAGGACAGATTACCTGTCCCTGTTTCACGTAGGCATCCATTGATGGGAAGAATGGGCAGACAACGCCCGTCTCCCTCACAGGACGACGTTGCCAGAGATGACCTATCATGTCATCAGGAACAGGTGCAGGCAGAGGCTGCGGCAACGCCACGCCATTAGCGGCTGCGGCGGCCGCCATGAGCTCAGGGAACAAGGCACACAACTCCCCTTGCACACCTCCCTCCACGTCGCCTGCCATGTCGGGCGCCACCATCCGACGCGGCAGATAGCTGGGCATCTTGTCTCAGGGTCGGAGGTTCTAACCCAACACTGGAGAACAAGGGACCCCAAGGAGACGCAACACTCCCTGCCACACCCCGAGGGAGAGAATGATATGACTCCATTGGGGCATCAAACAAGAGCGCTCTCGCCCCCTCCATATGATCCTCAGTTTCCATCGGAAACGGAGACGGAGCAAGAGCACCCTCGTTTGGCTCCATCACCTCCCCAAAGCCAGGCCATTCGCCCCTGCAGCTCGCCACCCTACGACGGGAGCGAGCAGAGGCGAAGAGCCTGCGTCGCAAATCCCCAGCCACCAGAGGAGCCGGCGATAGGCCGACCGTCCACTGGCGGGCGAACCAGGGCCAGAACTGGGCCATCTCACGGGAGACGGCGGTTCAACGGCCCCTCGGAGAGGCAGACTCACCACCGGGCGCCGCTCGGGCGTATCTGACTGCCACGACCGTGGAGTCGGAGCAGCCCCACGACGCACGGCGGACGCGGCAATGGAGAAACGCTGGTGACGTTGTGAGCGTTCGAACCCCCCAAAGGTGCAGACATTATGACTTAGCTTTTCTCGAAAATTGGTGAGAGAGAAAAAATAAGATACAATGTCCACGTAGCTCCTTTCCAACAACTATTTCGGTCACTAAACTCAAGTGGTGTATACAGACACTTGTTGGTGGTGAAAATAGGGAAGGAGCTGTTAGTATGGCCACACCCCTACTTATGTAGAGGAGCGGATGGGGGTGTGGCCAGGCAGATGAGTGTGTACATGTACATGTGGAGAAATGTATTCAGTATCTAGACTGTAGGGCTGACCCCTATTAATCGATTAGTCGACTAATTGGTCGAAAGGGGCCGTAGTCGACTGGCCAACCTCTTAGTCGAATATAATAATAATAAAAAAAATAAAATTATCATTTTTTTCAAAAGAAAAGAGGCATAGAAGCGTGGCTAACGCTAATGGCACGCATACCAGAGGCTAACTGCCTACGAAAACAGGCACAGAGGCACTGAAAGAGGATTTCACCCATCTAATGAACACACTATACTAGACAAATATCAAGATGTATCCATCAGTGGACCAATTGCATGCTTTTGCAGAGGACAAGAAGCCTTCAGTCGACTCCTTCAGACATTAAGCACCCCCCACAGCCCAAATGGAATGATAAAAACAATTAAAATAAATTAATTAAAAATATTATACTTTTTTTTTTTTTTTTTAAGTCGACCAATAGTCGACTAACGGCAAATTTTGGCCAATCCTAGTCGACCATCCAAATCCTTAGTCGGGGACAGCCCTACTAGACTGTTATGGGATGTGTTCCACATAGAGCTAATACAAAATATAACTGCTGGTCGCACCAAAAAAAAAACAATCACATAATTTGTGAGAAGCTGTGACCAATATTGTCGCAGGAACCCATTCTTACTGTTACTTGCTGCCTGGACATAAGATAAGATATTCCTCTATTGATCCCATTGGGGAAATTCAGGCATCATAGCAGCCTGTGGAAGGGGAGGTACAGGCAGTAGAATACATGATACAGGTCATAGAATTATAGTACAGTGGACAAGTAAAAATAGGCAGTGTCAAGATGCAAGATGAGGGTATATTTGCCCTACAATAAATATTGTTACAATATATATATATAATCTAATATATATATAATCTAAAAATGCTAAATATATGCTCTGATGAAGTAAGTATACATGTGCTTCAACCTGAGCCCTCTAGCCATTCGCTTCAACCTGAGCCCTGTAGCCGTTAGCTTCAACCTGAGCCCTTTAGCCGTTAGCTTCAACCTGAGCCCTGTAGCCATTAGCTTCATGTAGTGGCAAAGCTGTGTAGACCAAGGATGGCTAGTAATGTCTACAGAGTCTCATGTCAGATATGTAGCAGTTATTTCTTGTCAAAGTTGAACATATGGGTCTCATTCACCAAGGACTTACGACAAAAAGGGCTTTCTTTTAGGGCCATTTGAGACCTTTTCGGGCCGATTTTGGGATTCACCAACCGTCCCAATAAAACATATATAATTAATATTATATTATAATATATTGTCGATATTCATGTCTTGCTCGAAAAGGTCTCAAATGGCCCTAAGAGAAAGCCCTTTTTGTCGTAAGTCCGTTGGAGAATGAGACCCAATTGACCTTTGATTATAGCGCCACCGTTTCGAACAACGTAGGTTTCAAAGCTAGAACGAAGATGGTGGTGTTGTTGGAAACTAGACATCTTGAGGAATTTGTAGGTAGCAGCCATTTTAGACTGGTTTCTCTTCTACGTCAGACCCGGTGTGCTTGTGCATCAAGCAGGAAAAAAGGAACGTAATCCTGGTCAGCACAATGGGCCAGACTACAATATATTTGCATTTGTCAGCCATGCTAACGATCTAAACAATCAATCCATGCCAAAGCTAGATATGTAACAAGACTCTAGGGCTGTCCCCGACTAAGGATTTGGATGGTCGACTATGATTGGCCAAAATTGCCGTTAGTCGACTATTGGTCGAATACATTTTTTTTTAAAAGCTATTTACTTTTTTTTTTTTTTTTTTTTTATCATTCCATTTGGGCTGTGGGGGTGCTTAATGTCTGAAGGAGTCGACTGAAGGCTTCTTGTCCTCTGCAAAAGCATGCAATTGGTCCACTGATGGATACATCTTGTTATTTGTCTAGTCTAGTGTGTTCATTAGATGGTGAAATCCTCTTTTAGTGCCTCTGTGCCTGTTTTCGTAGGCAGTTAGCCTCTGGTATGCGTGCCATTAGCGTTGGCCACGCTTCTAGGCCTCTTTTCTTTTGGAAAGAATTTTTTTTTTTTTTAAATATATATTCGACTAAGAGGTTGGCCAGTCAACAACGGCTCCTTTCGACCGATTAGTCGACTAATTGACTAATGGGGGTCAGCCTTAGACTCGCACTCTCAGCCATGCTAATTTGGCTAAATGACATCCAGCCGTTTTCGTTTCAAATAACTTTTAGTCAGGGGAGTGCCATGGTTTCTCCATAGAGCCCCGGTGTGCTTTATTTTAGTGCCACACCTCAACATAACAGAGATAAAGCTGGGAACGAGGTTATCAACACAGGCAGGGGACTCGGTCATGTGATTCAGCGGGTGTTGCCGATTGGCTCAAACACATTATGTTTACAAACAAGGAACCAGTCTATGCTAGTTTGTTAGCAAAAGGTCAAAAGTATGCACTCTAAACTAAAGCATGTAATTTAATGGATGAGTCTAATGGTCCTTGCTTATTCGTTATTTGTGTGGTTGATTCTACATGGTCCTCATTCCAAACTGAAAATCTTACAAATGGCACCTTTAATTAAAGTAATTTCCCAAACAGGCAACCAATGTAAATGTATCAGCAAATATCATATGTGTATTGACAAATACCAATATGTACATTTCTAGAAATGTAATAAATAGATCTAGAAGTGATACAAATATAATGCAGCTCTGACAACCCTGTATTTTATGGACAACATTTTTGTCATGAGATTTTGGTTAAGGTAAACTCTGCACTGAAGGGGACCTTTGTTTTGCACTCTGGTTAACCCTTTACTATCACACTACCGACGGTTACAACCTTCTGTGTATTGTTGCAGTGAAAGGGTTAACCGTTTGGTAGTGCGGCAGTGAAAGGGTTAAGAAGAGCATCTTTCACCAGCCAGAATGACACTGTACAATACAGCACAGTGGTATAAAAAAAAAGGGGGGGGGCGGGGGAGGGTCTTAGTTAAAAACCATAATGGCTGAAGGAATGACAGTGCTTTTAAATGTCACTCCCATTGCCTTGAGACTCTATACTGGTGGTCAGATTGCATGTGGCTGAGAGCTGGAGACATCCTGGAGGATAGAACCGGCTACTGTTGTAGCCGAGTGGAACATGGTACAGAGTAGACGGGTTGAATTGTGGAATACCAATGATCTGACATTTAACCATCTGCTTGGGGCTAGTTCTGTCTTATTTTTCCAAACCATACCAGAAGAGAAGGATAGAAATGGAATAATAGCCTGATAGAAGAGTCATCATGGATATGTCTACTTTGAAAAGGACCGATGTTCCTAAGCAGATGTCAATGCTCCCTCTTGCAGATTGCGTTTTAGATGTTTCATCGATGGCCAAGTGAAGAAATAAAAACAATTAGAATAGAAGTTGTTGTCTTGCTGGGATTAGAACGTGAAGGTTTTATGTGAAAAGCATTATAATAAGGCGGCTGAGTGGCGCAGTGGGCAAGGCGCTCTTCACTAACGCAGGAGATGCTGGTATCGAGCCCAGCTCTCGGCGTTGCTACCGGCTTGGCCGGCCGTCATACTAACACAATTGGCAGTGTTAGAGGGTGGGAAAGCCGGTGGGTGGGGATTGGAAGTTGTGGACAGTGACTCCTACAGGTCGATCGAGCTGTTGCTGTGAAAAGATGCGACAGGCTGCCTCCTCGTGTACCGGAGGGGACACGTGATGCAAGACTTCTATCCTCACTACAGCCGACCAGTGGGAGGCATAGTCTAGCAACGTTCAAGACAGGGGAGGGAAGAATTGGAAACACGAAATTGGGATGGGAGAATAGAAAATGGGGAGAAAAATATTGAATATTAGAACTACATCCCCAGTGGATTTATATCTGACGTTCATCGCTTTATCCGAAGATTTATTGGACATTTTGGTCAAAGGTGCACTCACTTTGCACACTGCAGGCATCGGAGGAGAGGAAGACGCGCAAGCCAGAGCCTCATCAACAAGACTGAAGACCCCCACTGTGTTACATTAACACACCCTTACCATTTATTTGTATATACAATCAAAACGCTTCATACTTGTTCATACTTCACTGTTCATTCTTTTTGCACATTACTGTTCAATTTGCACAGCCCTGCTAAATATTCCATCCCACTGTATTGTTATTTGTATTCTAATTAGTGTATATACTGGACCACATCGTGCGCGTTGTACAGCCATGGCCTATTTTAACCTATTTTATTGTGCTTCTATTTTAATTTATTTTATATTCCATTTAATTTTATTGTACTGTAATTGTCTGTCCGTTAATGTTGCATGAAATTACCAAATCAAATTCCTTGTTTGTGTAAACTACTTGGCAATGAAGACCTTTTCTGATTATTTTGCACATCATCTCGCACACATCCAAAAACCCTAAACAAAAATTTCACACATTCATTTAGTTTAATAGTTATTGAGAGTAAATCAGATTCGGCTCAAACAAGGGACTAAACACGTTTCGCAATTATGCCACATCAATGTGGAACGCCCTACCCAAAGCTGTAAAGGAATGTGAATCACTACCCACTTTTAAAACCACTCTCAAGGAGCACCTACGGGAGACTGCAATTCGAAACTGGCCCCTGTAAATGTCCTAACCCAACCCCCTCCAATGTACAGTAAATGTCCTCCTAACCCAAGAATACACAAGACCCTCTTCTTGGGACCAAGTAAGGTTTTGTGGATATTCCAATGTACAGTTTTGCTTGTACAGTTTCCCCCACCCCGCCTAACCAACCACCTCCAATGTACAGTTCCCCACCCAACCACCTCCAATGTACAGTCCCCCCTCCCACCCAACCACCTCCAATGTACAGTTCCCCCCCACCTACCCAACCCCCACCCAACCTCCTCCAATGTACAGTTTCTGTATATACTCTCTCTTTTAGACTATTTTTGTATCACAAACAGTACTAGCGCTATATAAAACGAAGTTATGTCATAAATGTATAGATGTAGCAGTACTGTCTATCTGTATGTCGTGTGTGTCATATATGATGAATTGAAAATGGAGGACCCTGATGTAAACAAGATGAAAGTCTTTCTGGTCTGCATCCCCTTAACAATTGTGTGTATTGAGCCGTACTGTATTGTACCCATTCTGCAATCTGTTAATAAAGTTTTCAATCAATCAATCAATCAATAAATATGGCTACCAGTGATGTCATCTGGCACACTGAATCCTTGTGTTGCGTTAATTACAGCTCCATTAAATTATATGGTAGCAGTCCCTATAAGACACGGTATTGCTATTATTATTTTTTATTTACATCATGACATGTCATGTTTGATTTTAATTGTTGTTTCAATTGATTGATTGAAAACCTTATTAAGATTGCAGAATGGGTACACACACAGTACGGCTCAATTGTTTAGGGGATGCAGACCAGAGCTTGTTTATGTGATTTCGTGTTAAAAATATAAAAAGAATAAAACGCAAGTGAAAGAATCAGATCGACCAGAGACATGGGGCACGTTAAAAAAAAAAAAAACAGCAAGCCGATGACGTCCCTTCTCCGTCTGCTGCGCTTGTCTGTCGGAAACCCCGCTCGCCCAGATCACTCCGGGTTGCACACTCAGCGCCCCCTGAATACTGCGCCATTCACCAGCCCGTTAGCTAGAAAGCCAGCTAGCTAGTTAGCTGAAGGTCTGATCTGCTCGTCTTGCTGCGTAAGGACGACCTAAGTATCAATTTGACCCATTTTATTGAAACAAGCGATTTTCTCTTAAAGCTCGTGGTGAGTATTTTGTTTCCAGACGTTTTTTCCCCCCTTGACTGCCTTGTTTTTGGATATTTTTTTTGTTATTTTTTTTTTCAGCGATCCTTTTTGTCTTCCCCGCGGTGCGGAACTGAGCCTGGTGCGGCTAGCGAGCGTGCAGCTAAACTAGACGAAGCTACGCTGCGAAATAAAATTAACAATGCGTGGTTTTTAAAAAGCTAAAGTTTTTGGACACCTTTAGGCACGATTTCCTCTTAATTTTGCAAACCCGCCTGGTCGTGTTTTTATACGAGCATTTGGGAAGAGCTTTTCTTTGATTATTTTTGGCTCGCTTTTCAGCCGCTGCCACCAGTAGCTTAACGGGCTAACTAGCTTCACGGCGTCGAGCTAGGTCGCTTTGATAAACGTTGCTGCTGCACCCCGAGCCATTTAGTCAATGCAGTTGCTTTGATACAACCATGTCTGTGTTTTGGACCACGGGGAATGGACTGCTTGTAGTGGAATGCATTTTCGCTGGTTGTATTTTTGCTGCTGGTGAAATGTTGGCTATTTGTTAGCAGTAAAGGCCCATCGGCCTGTGTGAACACACTAGAACCACACGATGTCGCTGTTGTACCAGCGAGCTGTTTTCTTTGTGGATGGATTAGAATTTTTCTTGCTCACTGTTGTAGATGCTTTTGACTGTTTTTTGTGAAATTGTTTTTTTCCTAGTTTAGTTTTTTCGCCGTGAAGTATTTTTCTTTTTCGATTTTCGGCACTTTTGAGTGGACTGTTGAGTGCATCATTGTTACGTTACATAAACACAAGCACACCAACACTAATTAAACGTTTTTAATTGTGAAAGAGTATGGTGCGTTTGATCTTTGTTAATGCAACAAAGTTTTGCCATA
The DNA here is from genome assembly GCF_963971535.1 of Notolepis coatsorum. NCBI lineage: Eukaryota > Metazoa > Chordata > Actinopteri > Aulopiformes > Paralepididae > Notolepis > Notolepis coatsorum. Next base: position 127,099,645 of record NC_140177.1, read on the forward strand.
ATCATAGACCCCCATCTCTAACTACAAACAGCCACCATCGTTGATTTCAGCCTCATTTCCCATATATTGTGGGGGTAATAATATATTAATAGCATAGGCCTAAACAGGTTCTAATGATGTGTCCCAAGAACATCTGGAAGTGTATACACGAAAATATCGATAATGGAGAAGTTATGGCTGTGGAAATATAATTGTAACCCTTTGTGACTCCATCATTGGAATATTGTAGTTTTCACAATTCTAATTTCACCTTTGAGATTGTTTTACCAATTTAATTTGATCCACACTGCACGTCCACCTCACTGACATTACTTTAAGGTTTTAATTCTGCAAAAGTAGACATTTTCTGCTAGTTTTATTTTGAGTTATGAATAGGGCTGGGTATTGTTTGCCTTACTTTGCTGATTAATAGGGCTGGGTATTGTTTGCCTTACTTTGCTGATTTATCTGTGTGTTGTGTGAGCCAATCGGAGGCTTTGTTATATTTTGCATTTGGGATTGTGGTTTAACAGAAGAAATATTATATCTTGGAACAAACAAGTTTTTTGTTACTCTATAAATACTTAGACTGCATTTATATAGCGATTTTATCCAAAGCGCGCCTTTACATCTTATGCCACACATTCACACACAGTGGTGGCAACCACATGCAAGGTGCCAACCTGCACATCTGGAGCAGTTAGGGGTTAAGTGTCTTATAGTGTTGAAGCAATTCTATCAATACCATAGAAGTATCGTATTTTGATGCCCAGCCTTAGTATTATAAGCTCTCAAATAAGGAAAATGCAATCATTCCCACTGCCCCATATGGTCTCAAATCTAATGAAACATCTGGAATTATAGGGTGAAATTACATGTTTAATAATGAAACATCTAGAATTATAGGGGTAAATAACCTGTTTATGTTAAATAATGAAACGTCTAGAATTATAGGGTGAAATAACATGTAGTTTAATAATGAAACATCTAGAATTATAGGGGTAAATAAATAACCTGTTTATGTTCAATAATGAAACGTCTAGAGTTATAGGGGTAAATAACCTATTTATGTTAAATAATGAAACGTATAGAATTATAGGGTGAAATAACCATTTTTTTTTAATAATGAAACATCTAGAATCATCAACATGTTTATGTTAAATATTGATGTTTAATTTAAGATTGGTCATAACATTTATTTTCTGTTGCATCTGTCGATGCAATTCAATTATGTCATATAGAGAGGTAGAGGATTGCATTTTTCACTCACTTGAAACTTTCTGTGTAACCCCTCTTTTTTCTTCATGATTTGTGGACTTTGTGAGCCCCTAGTTTAAGCACCCGTTTGATTCTCCCACAAAGCTCCGTAACTACCAAGAAGCATCCGGTTGATGACCTTGAACGTGATGTTTCTTTTAAATGCGGTTTAGCCTTATTCCATATCCTTATTTCACTAATAATGTTTCTAGTTCAGCTGCCGGTATGATTGCAGATTTAAGTTCAGCTCATTCCCATTCCGAACCATAAGCCTATGCCTAACACTTTTACCCACTTTCGGATGAAAGCCACCTTTTACAAATTAAATTTGAGGTTGGTTCAAGTCAGGTTGTGTAAAAGGCCTTGCAGTTTCATATTTCATACTTTTTTACTCTTATCTAATCTATTCTATCTTATTATTTGTATTACTGAAGAACTGTGATTTGCCTTACCTTTCTATCTCTTTGTATTTAATTGTTTATGCTCGCTTATCCCTGTATTTTTTACTGTTGTGAAGCACTTTGAACTGCAACCTCTGTATGAAAAGTGCTATACAAATAAAGTTATTATTATTATATTTAATAAAGCCAACATTCTGCAGGAGGCTCTATCCTACACATGAATGCTAAATAATTAGTTAATTTGTCTTATCTGACATTTAAGGATGAAACCCAAAAAAGTCTAGACTTATTTCCATTGTGGTCCTTGAGTTGGGTCTCAGACAGATAAGCAATACATACATAACATGACCACAAATAACAATATGACAAACTACATAGACATGTACATTTTAAGTGCAGTACAAAACATGCACAGACAACAATGTATCTGACAACATTTTCATACATTTTAAAATCTAGTTTTTAACTGTCGAGGAGCCATGATTTGACTTTTTTCTTAAAATTGTGTCTGCTACTAATGCATTTTAGCTGTGAAGGTAGCAAATTCCAATTTGTGGCTCCCCAGAATTTAAAATAACATTTCAGTTGCACAGAAATATGCGTTTGGTTTTGCTGTTCTAATCACAGTTGTAGTCCTGTGTCCGTGTCCCAATAGGCCACTGGGGCAGCGTGCGTTCCCGTAGGCGTGCCCCTCTTTGCTATGGAGTTGTATTATTCTGTTCCCCTTAACAATTGTGTGTATTGAGCCGTACTGTATTGTACCCATTCTGCCATCTATTAATAAATAGCGCAGGTGATTGATTGAATGAAACATTTTATTAACAGATTGCAGAATGGGTACAGTACAGCTCAATACACACAATTGTTAAGGGGATGCAGACCAGAGAAAGACTTTTGTCTTGTTTACATCAGGGTCCCCCATTTTCAATTCATAATGAATTGTAAGTAAGGGTGCAATTAACACCGTGCAATCCATTCTTTGTGGATCTAGCCCAAAGTCTTGGTGTGTAAAGCATAACCTGTACAACCTGACTGAGGTGTGTGTTCTCTGTCGCCTCAGTGCAACACCTGGCGGGGGGGTCATCTTTCTGAGCGGGTGCTGTGGTATATTGCTGACAACAGCAACCCCTCCAACCCCCGAGAGAGACGCCTCGCAGCACAAACTGACCCAGAGTCACAGAACGGAACCAGAAGACGGCCACCCTGCACACAGACACCATGGAGTGAGTGACTAGTCATTTAAAGCGCGCCCCCCCCCCCCCCCCCCTAACAAGAGGGTGTTACCGTCTTACTGCTGCCTCTCCTGTCTTCACTCTGACGCCTTCAGGCCTCACGGTCTCCACTGCTTTACAGGGTGTTTGTTGGGACCATAGATGTATATAACTAGATGGTGCGAGGCTGAGTCTCCAGTGTGGTTCACCGGTGGCCATCTTGTCACAGCAGCACGCCCACTCATAACATGAACGTCTATGGCGCATGTGCTATTGAAATAACCATAGCTTGTTCAATTTTCAACCGATTTACAAACGGTTTGGTTTATTACAAACGTTATTAACGTGGCTATGATTCGGGATGCTTGGGCCATGTTGAAATTATTTTCATATGAAAGTCCATTACAAGGTTGCACTATGATAACTACATCTCTGACGTTTATAACAAACCAAACCGTTTGAAAATTGAGCAAGCTATGGTTATTTCAATAGTACATGTACCATAGACATTCATGTTATGAGTGGGCATGCTGCCTGTGGCAAGATGGCCGCCATGTGACCATCTTGTCCGTCTCCATTGGCCAGCAACGAGGGTCTGTCATCTAGCCTTTATATATGTCTATGGTTGGGCCCATGTCCTGTTTTCTGTGTTTGTAAAGGAAGAAAGGTGCAAGCCCCAAGTAACTCATACGGGCCACCATATGATATGATGTTCCATGTGTCCATTTTAATAGCCATGTCTGTATTTTATCATGAACACATTGTATTGTATGTATTCAAGATTGTTTATTGTCATCATGTCATGTGCACAGTTAAACAGACAGTTTGCCATACAATGAAAATCTTACTTTGCTAGTCCGCCCTTCACACAAAATCACACAATACTTAACAAAAAAAAATTACAATTTAAATACAAGCGAGTGCTAAAGAATAAATACAATGTATCATTGTATTTCTGACACATTTTCAAATTTCTCAAAATATTCCACAAATAATTTATGTTTACTCATTGGAAATTCGTTTGCCCTGCATGCTGCACCTATGACCTCTTATTGCCATAAAATGTCCTATCGGAGAGTAAAAAAACAAATTATGGGTAAAGAATGCAGGTACTGGATCACCACGTTTAACCCTTTCATTACCAACGTGTTAACCCTTTCACTGCCACATGACAAAGGGTTAACCCTTTCACTACCACACTACAGCAGGTTAACCCTTTCACTACCACACTACAAAGGGTTAACCCTTTCACAACCACACTACACAAGGTTAACCCTTTCACTACCACATTACAGATGGTTAACAGTCTTTTGTGGTAGTGAAAGGGTTAACCTTCTGTAGTGTGGTAGTGAAAGGTTAACCTTCTGTAGTGTGGTAGTGAAAGGTTAATCTTCTGTAGTGTGGTAGTGAAAGGTTAACCTTCTGTAGTGAAAGGTTAACCGTCTGACCCACTGTCACCTCCATTTATATTGTAAACACTGAATCGGAACGTGCAATGTTACTCACTGTGCCTTGTATATATTATATTTATCTATTTTTACTTAATTTTTTAGCACTCGCTTGTATTTAAATATGTTTTAGATAAGTATTGTGTGATTTTGTGTGAAGGGCGAACTAGCAAAGTACGATTTTCATTGTATTGCAAACTGTCTGTTTATTGTCATGTGCACAGTTAAACAATCTTGAATTTCTTAACCTTCTGTAGTGTGGTAGTGAAAGGTTAACCTTCTGTAGTGTGGTAGTGAAAGGTTAACCTTCTGTAGTGTGGTAGTGAAAGGTTAACCTTCTGTAGTGTGGTAGTGAAAGGTTAAACTGTATAGTGGTAGTGAAAGGGTTAAACCAATGGGAATGTCTAGACCTTTTATTTAGTGGATCAACTCATCCCCGTACGTCTTAATGTACAGTCATTTTAAGTATATATTTTCTTACTCAACCTCACATTTTAAGTTACTATCACTTCCAGATACTATCATTTCCTACAGATACTATCACATGTACCTCCGGCTTGGCCGGTCGTCATACTGACACAATTGGCAGAGTCAAGGGTGGGAAGCCGGTGGGTTGTATCCTGGTCGTTGTAAACAGCGACTCCTACAGTTCGGTCGGAGCGCCTGCACAGCGAGGGAAGGAACTGGGTAAGGTAGTGTGATCCTCCCACGCGTTACACTTCCCCAGTGAGAATCCTCGCTGTCAGGTGAAAAGAGGCTGCTGGCTGTCTCCACATGTATCGGAGAACGTATGTGATAGACTTCAGGGCTCCCTAGACCGGCAAGTGGGGGGCAAATGCGTGCAACGACCAGGAAGGGGAGGGGGGAATTGGCATAACGACTAAATTGGGATGGGAGAAAAATACAGAACATTTGAGAAAAAGTGGATAAAAAAAAAAATCACTTCCTACAGATACTATCACTTCCTACAGATATTATCACTTCCTACATATACTATCACTTCCTACAGCACTTCCTACAGATATTATCACTTCCTACAGATATTATCACTTCCTACAGATACTATCACTTCCTACAGATATACTATCACTTCCTACAGGTATAATCACTTCCTACAGATATAATCACTTCCTACAGATACTAGCACTTCCTACAGATATAATCACTTCCTACAGATACTAGCACTTCCTACAGATATTATCACTTCCTACAGATACTAGCACTTCCTACAGATACTATCTTATGGGGAAAACAACTGACTTATAACCAAACTATTCCCAGAACTAGAAACAAAGGATGATCATCCATCTACCGCTGCTAGGAAAAATGTTGGGCAGAACGCCGTCGCCAACCACAGTAACTAACCATAGTAACCACAGTGACCACGGCACCCTTTCTGTTTCAGCCTCTTCCCGGAGCCAAATTGTCTGTGCAGTCTTTGACCCACTCTTGCTAAAAATGTGACTTTTGTGTGTCTGGCCTCCCTCCCCCGCGCGCCCTCCCCCGCGCGCCCCCCCCTCCTGCCAGCCACTCACCCACCACCTCCAGCTTGATGGCCAGCAACGTGACCAACAAGACGGACCCACGCTCCCTCAACTCCCGCGTCTTCATCGGCAACCTGAACACCCTGCTCGTCACCAAGGCCGACGTGGAGGCCATCTTCTCCAAGTACGGCAAGATCGTGGGCTGCTCTGTCCACAAGGGCTTCGCGTTCGTTCAGTACGCTAATGAGAGGAACGCCCGCTCTGCCGTGGCCGGGGAGGACGGCCGCATGATCGTCGGTCAAGTGCTGGGTGAGGACCACAGTAAAGCTCACAGTAATGACAGTAAAGCTCACAGTAAAGACGGCTCACTGCTGGGTGAGGACCGCAGTAAAGCTCACAGTAAAGACAGTAAAGCTCACAGTAAAGACGGCTCACTGCTGGGTGAGGACCGCAGTAAAGCTCACAGTAAAGACGGCTCACTGCTGGGTGAGGACCGCAGTAAAGCTCACAGTAAAGACAGTAAAGCTCACAGTAAAGCTCATAGTAAAGACAGTAAAGCTCACAGTAAAGCTCATAGTAAAGACATTAAAGACGGCTCACTGCTGGGTGAGGACCGCAGTAAAGCTCACAGTAAAGCTCACAGTAAAGCTCATAGTAAAGACAGTAAAGCTCATAGTAAAGACATTAAAGACGGCTCACTGCTGGGTGAGGACCGCAGTAAAGCTCACAGTAAAGCTCACAGTAAAGCTCATAGTAAAGACAGTAAAGCTCATAGTAAAGACATTAAAGACGGCTTACTGCTGGGTGAGGACCGCAGTAAAGCTCACAGTAAAGCTCATAGTAAAGACAGTAAAGCTCATAGTAAAGACAGTAAAGCTCACAGTAAAGCTCACAGTAAAGCTCATAGTAAAGACAGTAAAGCTCATAGTAAAGACATTAAAGACGGCTCACTGCTGGGTGAGGACCGCAGTAAAGCTCACAGTAAAGCTCATAGTAAAGACAGTAAAGCTCATAGTAAAGACAGTAAAGCTCACAGTAAAGCTCAGTAAAGACAGTAAAGCTCACAGTAAAGCTCACAGTAAAGCTCATAGTAAAGACAGTAAAGCTCAAAGTAAAGCTCATAGTAAAGACATTAAAGCTCACAGTAAAGACAGTAAAGCTCACAGTAAAGACAGTAAAGCTCACAGTAAAGTTCACAGTAAAGACAGTAAAGCTCATAGTAAAGCTCACAGCAAAGACAGTAAAGCTCACAGTAAAGACAGTAAAGCTCACAGTAAAGCTCATAGTAAAGACAGTAAAGCTCATAGTAAAGCTCACAGTAAAGACAGTAAAGCTCACAGTAAAGCTCATAGTAAAGACAGTAAAGCTCATAGTAAAGCTCACAGTAAAGACAGTAAAGCTCACAGTAAAGCTCATAGTAAAGACAGTAAAGCTCACAGTAAAGACATTAAAGCTCACAGTAAAGACATTAAAGCTCACAGTAAAGACAGTAAAGCTCACAGTAAAGACAGTAAAGCTCACAGTAAAGCTCATAGTAAAGACAGTAAAGCTCACAGTAAAGCTCATGGTAAAGACATTAAAGCTCACAGTAAAGACAGTAAAGCTCACAGTAAAGCTCACAGTAAAGACAGCAAAGTTCACAGTAAAGACAGTAAAGCTCACAGTAAAGCTCATGTAAAGCTCACAGTAAAGCTCATAGTAAAGACGGTAAAGTTCACAGTAAAGACGGTAAAGTTCACAGTAAAGACAGTAAAGCTCACAGTAAAGACAGTAAAGCTCATAGTAAAGACAGTAAAGCTCACAGTAAAGCTCATAGTAAATACAGTAAATCTCATAGTAAAGCTCATAGTAAAGACAGTAAAGCTCACAGTAAAGACAGTAAAGCTCACAGTAAAGCTCATAGTAAAGACAGTAAAGCTCATAGTAAAGACAGTAAAGCTCACAGTAAAGACAGTAAAGCTCACAGTAAAGACGGTAAAGCTCATAGTAAATACAGTAAAGCTCACAGTAAAGACAGTAAAGCTCACAGTAAAGCTCATAGTAAAGACAGTAAAGCTCATAGTAAAGACATTAAAGCTCACAGTAAAGACATTAAGCTCACAGTAAAGCTCACAGTAAAGACAGTAAAGCTCACAGTAAAGACAGTAAAGCTCATAGTAACGACAGTAAAGCTCACAGTAAAGCTCATAGTAACGACAGTAAAGCTCACAGTAAAGACAGTAAAGCTCACAGTAAAGCTCACAGTAAAGACAGTAAATCTCACAGTAAAGACAGTAAAGCTCACAGTAAAGACAGTAAAGCTCACAGTAAAGACAGTAAAGCTCATAGTAAAGCTCATAGTAAAGACAGTAAAGCTCACAGTAAAGCTCACAGTAAAGACAGTAAAGCTCACAGTAAAGACAGTAAAGCTCATAGTAAAGACAGTAAAGCTCACAGTAAAGCTCATAGTAAAGACAGTAAAGCTCATAGTAAAGACAGTAAAGCTCATAGTAAAGCTCACAGTAAAGCTCATGTAAAGCTCACAGTAAAGCTCATGTAAAGACAGTAAAGCTCACAGTAAAGACAGTAAAGCTCACAGTAAAGACAGTAAAGCTCACAGTAAAGCTCATAGTAAAGACAGTAAAGCTCATAGTAAAGACAGTAAAGCTCACAGTAAAGCTCATAGTAAATACAGTAAATCTCATAGTAAAGCTCACAGTAAAGCTCACAGTAAAGACAGTAAAGCTCACAGTAAAGACAGTAAATCTCACAGTAAAGACAGTAAAGCTCACAGTAAAGACAGTAAAGCTCACAGTAAAGACAGTAAAGCTCATAGTCAAGCTCTTGGTAAACACAGTAAAGCTCACAGTAAAGACAGTAAAGCTCACAGTAAAGACAGTAAAGCTCACAGTAAAGACAGTAAAGCTCATAGTAAAGACGGTAAAGCTCACAGTAAAGACAGTAAAGCTCACAGTAAAGACAGTAAAGCTCATAGTAAAGACAGTAAAGCTCACAGTGAAGACGGTAAAGCTCACAGTAAAGCTCATAGTAAAGACAGTAAAGCTCACAGTAAAGACAGTACAGCTCATAGTAAAGACAGTCAAGCTCACAGTAAAGACAGTAAAGCTGGTGTAGTGGTCTAAGGCACTCGCCACCAGTGTGGAGACGCTAGGATTCGCGTGTTCGAATCCAGCTCTCCACATTGTTTTTCAGTTTGGCTGGTCGTCCGCAGTAATACACATTGGCCGTATTACGGGGAGGGAAAAACTGAAGGGTGGGGATCGAACGTTGTGAACAAGCGACTCCTACAAGTCGGTTGGTGCGCCTGCGCAGTAGAATCAGGAAGTGTCGGGGGCAGCGTGAGCCTCCCACGCGTTACTCCTCGACACTGAGAGATCGAGCTGCGCAGGTGAAAAGATGCGACTGCTGTTACCTCAAGTACCGGAGGGGACTTGTGCTATGTATGACTTAGTCCACATTGCAGCCGGCTTGTGGGAGGCAAGAAACAGCGTTCGTGACAGGGGAGGGTTGAATTGGATGATACGAAATTGGGATGGGAGAAAATATAGAAAAATGGGAGAAAAAGTGGATCAAAAAAAAAGACAGTAAAGCTCACAGTAAAGCTCATAGTAAAGACAGTAAAGCTCACAGTAAAGCTCACAGTAAAGACGGTAAGCTCATAGTAAAGCTCACAGTAAAGCTCACAGTAAAGACAGTAAATCTCACAGTAAAGACAGTAAATCTCATAGTAAAGCTCATAGTAAAGACAGTAAAGCTCACAGTAAAGCTCATAGTAAAGACAGTAAAGCTCATAGTAAAGACAGTAAAGCTCACAGTAAAGCTCATGTAAAGCTCACAGTAAAGCTCATAGTAAAGACGGTAAAGCTCACAGTAAAGACAGTAAAGCTCACAGTAAAGACAGTAAAGCTCACAGTAAAGACAGTAAAGCTCATAGTAAAGACAGTAAAGCTCATAGTAAAGACAGTAAAGCTCACAGTAAAGCTCATAGTAAAGCTCATAGTAAACACAGTAAAGCTCACAGTAAAGACAGTAAAGCTCACAGTAAAGACAGTAAAGCTCATAGTAAAGCTCACAGTAAAGCTCACAGTAAAGACAGTAAAGCTCACAGTAAAGACAGTAAGCTCACAGTAAAGCTCACAGTAAAGCTCATAGTAAAGCTCACAGTAAAGACAGTAAAGCTCATAGTAAAGCTCACAGTAAAGCTCACAGTAAAGCTCACAGTAAAGACAGTAAAGCTCACAGTAATTCTCACAGTAAAGACAGTAAAGCTCACAGTAAAGACAGTAAAGCTCACAGTAAAGACAGAGCTCACAGTAAAGACAGTAAAGCTCACAGTAAAGACAGTAAAGCTCACAGTAAAGACAGTAAATCTCATAATAAAGACAGTAAAGCTCATAGTAAAGACAGTAAAGCTCACAGTAAAGCTCATAGTAAAGACAGTAAAGCTCTTAGTAAAGCTCATAGTAAAGACAGTAAAGCTCACAGTAAAGACAGTAAAGCTCATAGTAAAGACAGTAAAGCTCATAGTAAAGACAGTAAAGCTCATAGTAAAGACAGTAAAGCTCACAGTAAAGACGGTAAAGCTCATAGTAAAGCTCATAGTAAAGACAGTAAAGCTCACAGTAAAGCTCATAGTAAAGACCATAGTAAAGCTCACAGTAAAGCTCACAGTAAAGCTCACAGTAAAGCTCACAGTAAAGACAGTAAAGCTCATAGTAAAGCTCACAGTAAAGCTCACAGTAAAGACAGAGCTCACAGTAAAGACAGTAAAGCTCACAGTAAAGACAGTAAAGCTCACAGTAAAGCTCACAGTAAAGACAGTAAAGCTCATAGTAAAGCTCACAGTAAAGCTCACAGTAAAGACAGAGCTCACAGTAAAGACAGTAAAGCTCACAGTAAAGACAGTAAAGCTCATAGTAAAGACAGTAAAGCTCACAGTAAAGACAGTAAAGCTCACAGTAAAGACAGTAAAGCTCATAGTAAAGACAGTAAAGCTCACAGTAAAGCTCATAGTAAAGACAGTAAAGCTCATAGTAAAGCTCACAGTAAAGACAGTAAAGCTCATGTAAAGCTCACAGTAAAGCTCATAGTAAAGACAGTAAAGCTCACAGTAAAGACAGTAAAGCTCATAGTAAAGACAGTAAAGCTCACAGTAAAGACAGTAAAGCTCACAGTAAAGCCACAGTAAAGACAGTAAAGCTCATAGTAAAGACAGTAAAGCTCACAGTAAAGACAGTAAAGCTCACAGTAAAGACGGTAAAGCTCATAAAGCTCACAGTAAAGACAGTAAAGCTCATAGTAAAGACAGTAAAGCTCACAATAAAGACAGTAAAGCTCATAGTAAAGACAGTAAAGCTCACAGTAAAGACAGTAAAGCTCATAGTGAAGACAGTAAAGCTCACAGTAAAGCTCAGTAAAGACAGTAAAGCTCACAGTAAAGACAGTAAAGCTCACAGTAAAGCTCTTAGTAAAGACAGTAAAGCTCATAGTAAAGACAGTAAAGCTCATAGTAAAGACGGTAAAGCTCACAGTAAAAACAGTAAAGCTCACAGTAAAGACAGTAAAGCTCACAGTAAAGACAGTGAGTAAAGCTCATAGTAAAGACGGTAACGCTCACAGTAAAGACAGTAAAGCTCACAGTAAACACAGCTCACTGCTGGGTGAGGACCGCAGTAAAGCTATCTGGCTGCACGTTAGCCTAGCTTAGCACAATGAATGGAAGCGGACATGACTGGTTAGTCTAGGCATTGTTCAACTAACACCTCTCTCGGAGGCTAACCGGTCATGTCTGCTTCCATTCATTGTGCTAAGCTAGGCTAACGTGCAGCCAGATAGCTTTCTACTGAACGCACAGAGGAAACTGGTATCTCTCTTCTTGTCTCTCTCTGGAGAAGACGGTAAACTAATTTCCCAAAATGTTGGCGTGTTCTTTTAAAATAAATCACTTATCACTTGGCTGCTTCCATGAAGACTAACCTCCTGTGTTCTTCTCCCTCCTCAGACATCAACCTGGCTGGAGAACCCAAACCACACAGGTCTCAGTCTCAGACCACCAAACGCTCTGCTGAGGACATGTACAAGTCGGCTCACGTCTGCACACACATACACGCGCACACACACATACTCACACACACATACTCACACACACACACACATACTCTCACACACATACGCACGCACGCGCACACACACATACTCACACTTGGCCTTTTGAAACTGACTAGAAAGATGCTTTTTTAATATTCACCATAATTCCTTCGGAGAGACTGACTTTTCTGCTCTTGTGTGTCTCCCATACAGCAGTACCTCGTTCGACCTCGACTATGACTTCCAGAGAGATTACTATGACAGGTGTGTGGAGTGAGTCTCTCTCCGTCGTAGGACTGTACCGAATGTCATTTTTTAACATTCAAAGCTTCTATTGAAGTATTCGAACGACGCTTTGAATGTCTGTCGTCATATTTTATGACGTAATCCAAAAAAAAGGGTATATTTTTTTGTATAATAAAAAAAAAGAAATATCCTCAAACTAAATCCTCAATTTGAATAAAGCGTTTAATCTGATTAAATGGTCTTTAAAAAAATCAACTTTCTTTAATGAATATAATCATCAGTTTCGTCAACATAAATAATCCAATAAGGGCACGGTTGGTACGAAAGTGATGGTGACGTCTTGATGGAGTGCCAAACGGATGCAGATAGGCTACATCATTTATGATTAATGTTTTTATTTTATATAAAATATTTATGACGAGTCATATACTATAATAGTATAGTACTATAATATTAGTGTAGCCTAATCTTTATCTGCAACTGTGAAGAAAAACCCCATTGGTTTAAACAATGAATAGACTCATAAAAAAAGAAATATATATATATATAAATACAAATATAAATTTATAAAAAATTCAAATGTTAATTTAGAATTCGAATGTCAATGTTATGAACGAAGCTTCGAACTATTCGGTACAGCCCTACTCCGTCCCCAAATGTCTTCCTTTACATTTTTTATACATTATTTTTGCCTTCATGGGATTTAGCCTAAACGACTAAAAATGATTAACTCTCGTTTGTGATCCCAGAGTGTACTCGTACCCATCCCGCGTGCCTCCGCCCCCTCCCCCGCTCTCGCGGGCCGTGATCCCGTCCAAGCGCCCACGGGTCAGCCTCAGCGGCGGGGGTGGAGGGGGGGGAGGAGGAGGGGGAGGAGGAGGAGGAGGGGGAGGAGGAGGAGGAGGAGGAGGAGGAGGAGGAGGAGGAGGGGGCAGCCGGCGCTCCAAGAGTAGCCAGAGGATTTCCTCATCGAGAGCAAGTCAGTACCTACTTTTCTCATTTGTGTTATAATTTGTGGTTTCCAATCCAAACTACTGTCTTGTTTTATTTATTCTTTTTGTATTGACATTTTCATGGCTTTCTTTTCAAATCAATTATTATTGATAATGGTGCTATAAGGACGAGTGGGATCATAGCAGTATAATGTATATATATTACACCTCCGCGGAGCTAATGATGCTAATCATGGAGCATCGCCGTCGGTTGTGTGATAGTAAAGGGCTAACCTTCTGTATTGTCACAGTGAAAGGGTTAACCGGCTGTCGTGTGGCAGTTAAAGGGTTAAAGTACTTTACCTCCCAGCCCAACCGGTTTCTCTTGTAACTCTTGTTGCTTGTTTCAGAACTGTCTCTCTCCCTCACATTCCTGTTGCTTGTTTCAAAACTGTCTCACTCTCCCTCAGACTCCTGTTGCTTGTTTCAGAACTGTCTCACTCTCCCTCCTCACACTCCTGTTGCTTGTTTCAGAACTGTCTCACTCTCCCTCACACTCCTGTTGCTTGTTTCAGAACTGTCTCACTCTCCCTCCTCACACTCATGTTGCTTGTTTCAGAACTGTCTCACTCTCTCCCTCCTCACACTCCTGTTGCTTGTTTCAGAACTGTCTCACTCTCTCCCTCCTCACACTCCTGTTGCTTGTTTCAGAACTGTCTCACTCTCTCCCCCCTCACACTCCTGTTGCTTGTTTCAGAACTGTCTCACTTTCCCTCACACTCCTGTTGCTTGTTTCAGAACTGTCTCACTCTCCCTCCTCACACTCCTGTTGCATGTTTCAGAACTGTCTCACTCTCTCCCTCCTCACACTCCTGTTGCTTGTTTCAGAACTGTCTCACTCTCTCCCCCCTCACACTCCTGTTGCTTGTTTCAGAACTGTCTCACTCTCTCCCTCCTCACACTCCTGTTGCTTGTTTCAGAACTGTCTCACTCTCTCCCTCCTCACACTCCTGTTGCTTGTTTCAGAACTGTCTCACTATCTCCCTCCTCACACTCCTGTTGCTTGTTTCAGAACTGTCTCACTCTCCCTCACACTCCTGTTGCTTGTTTCAGAACTGTCTCACTCTCTCCCTCCTCACACTCCTGTTGCTTGTTTCAGAACTGTCTCACTCTCTCCCTCCTCACACTCCTGTTGCTTGTTTCAGAACTCTATCGCTCTCTCCCTCCTCACACTCCTGTTGCTTGTTTCAGAACTCTATCGCTCTCTCCCTCCTCACACTCCTGTTGCTTGTTTCAGAACTCTATCGCTCTCTCCCTCCTCACACTCCTGTTGCTTGTTTCAGAACTGTCTCACTCTCTCCCTCCTCACACTCCTGTTGCTTGTTTCAGAACTCTATCGCTCTCTCCCTCCTCACACTCCTGTTGCTTGTTTCAGAACTCTATCGCTCTCTCCCTCCTCACACTCCAGTGAAGGTGGATGAGTTGCAGACCATCAAGCGCGAGTTGACTCAGATCAAGGGCAAAGTGGACTACCTGCTGGAGAGTCTGGAGCGCATGGAGAAGGACCACGGCAAGAAGTCAGGTAGAAGGAGGAGCGCGTCTCTCCCTCTCGTCTCTCCCTCTCGTCGCTTCTTCCCACCGAGCTGATGATTCAGTTTATCCATTTCCTCCTTTTTTTAAGAGACGTTTTAACATATTTCTGTGTGTCCAACATGAGGAAAATCAAGTGTGTTTTGCTTAGTATTGGGGGGGGGGGTATTTTCCTGGTACCCTGTGTTAGTCTGGAGTCAGACTCTGTTAGTCTGGAGTCAGAGACTCTGTTAGTCTGGAGTCAGAGACTCTGTTAGTCTGGAGTCAGACTCTGTTAGTCTGGAGTCAGACTCTGTTAGTCTGGAGTCAGACTCTGTTAGTCTGGAGTCAGACTCTGTTAGTCTGGAGTCAGACTCTGTTAGTCTGGAGTCAGACTCTGTTAGTCTGGAGTCAGACTCTGTTAGTCTGGAGTCAGACTCTGTTAGTCTGGAGTCAGACTCTGTTAGTCTGGAGTCAGAGACTCTGTTAGTCTGGAGTCAGACTCTGTTAGTCTGGAGTCAGACTCTGTTAGTCTGGAGTCAGACTCTGTTAGTCTGGAGTCAGACTCTGTTAGCCTGGAGTCAGAGACTCTGTTAGTCTGGAGTCAGACTCTGTTAGTCTGGAGTCAGACTCTGTTAGCCTGGAGTCAGACTCTGTTAGTCTGGAGTCAGAGACTCTGTTAGTCTGGAGTCAGACTCTGTTAGTCTGGAGTCAGACTCTGTTAGTCTGGAGTCAGACTCTGTTAGTCTGGAGTCAGACTCTGTTAGCCTGGAGTCAGACTCTGTTAGTCTGGAGTCAGACTCTGTTAGTCTGGAGTCAGACTCTGTTAGTCTGGAGTCAGACTCTGTTAGCCTGGAGTCAGACTCTGTTAGTCTGGAGTCAGACTCTGTTAGTCTGGAGTCAGACTCTGTTAGTCTGGAGTCAGACTCTGTTAGCCTGGAGTCAGACTCTGTTAGTCTGGAGTCAGACTCTGTTAGTCTGGAGTCAGACTCTGTTAGTCTGGAGTCAGACTCTGTTAGTCTGGAGTCAGAGACTCTGTTAGTCTGGAGTCAGACTCTGTTAGTCTGGAGTCAGACTCTGTTAGTCTGGAGTCAGACTCTGTTAGTCTGGAGTCAGACTGATGTTAGCCTGGAGTCAGACTCTGTTAGTCTGGAGTCAGACTGATGTTAGCCTGGAGTCAGACTCTGTTAGTCTGTAGTCAGACTCTGTTAGTCTGGAGTCAGACTGATGTTAGCCTGGAGTCAGACTGATGTTAGCCTGGAGTCAGACTGATGTTAGCCTGGAGTCAGACTCTGTTAGTCTGGAGTCAGACTCTGTTAGCCTGGAGTCAGACTCTGTTAGTCTGGAGTCAGACTGATGTTAGCCTGGAGTCAGACTGATGTTAGCCTGGAGTCAGACTGTAGGGAACTGTCTGAAACTCTCTGCTCTCCTACAGAGCCGAAGATTTCGATGCCGGAGCCGGGTGAGGTGACGTCACCGCAGCACTCCAGCACCAAGAAAGAGGAGGGGCTGAAGAGAGAGAGAGAGGTGGAGACCAACGACTCGGAGGAAGAGGACGAGGACGAGGAGGAAGAGGACCGAGACATGCTCGAGGAGGAGGAGGTGAGATGGGAAGAGACGACGAGGAGGAGGGAGAGTTCTGCGGAGAGAATATGTTCGAAACCAGTGACTACTCGCTATTGGATGATGTACAAATCCCTTTACAAAACATGTGCGACGCGATGCTTATTTGTTCAGGTGAAGAGTCGGGGGAGGGAGGAAGAGGAGGAAGAAGAGGAGGAGGGCGAGCACGTGGACGATGATGATGGCGACAGCGTCAACGGGGAAGACGACTCCTAGACGGATGTACACTCGCCAGTCGCCACGACGACGACTGACTCATCCACACAGCTTCCAATAAGGAACGAGGACAATGATTTTAACACCTACATCTCGGATATACAATAAAGAAACATACACAGTACACACACACACACACACACACAAGCATGGTGTACGTCGCACTAATGTTTCCTGGGATGGTGTTTTGATTTGTCAGTTTTGTTTGTTTTGTTAGTTGTTTCTTTTGCAGTCGTCCGGTATCAGTGTAGAACATCTAGCTATGAGGGTGGGGGGGGGGGGGGGGGGGGGGGGGGGGTGCACCATAGACATTCATGTTATGAGTGGGCCTGCTGCCTGTGGCAAGATGATCGCCATATGGCAACGTCTGTCTCCATTGGCCAGCAGCGCGGGTCAGTCATCTAGCCTTTATATATGTCTATGGGTGTAACTAGTTCTGCGCCGTTGTTTCTCTTTCGTCCACCAGAAGGCAGAAAACCTGCAGACGATTTTTGTTCTCAGAAACCACGGCTCAATTTTATGACGATGACGATGATGATGATTATTCTACTACACAGTACAAATTAAGTTTTAAGTTAAACTTGTTTGTTTTAGAAGTAAGTTCATATGAGCTTGTGTGTGTTCCCTGTTTTCTTGTCACTGTTTTTTATACTATTCAGTCTCAGTTGAACTGTAAAAAAAAGAATTAAGAAAAGAAAAAAAGAAATTGCAATAAAATATTAAAATGGGATGTGTGCTCTGTTAAATATGCGTGTGGGGTGCAGGGCTCTGGATGGTCATTTCTGAAGTAGCGTGAGAACGTTGTATTTTATACCAGGATTAAGTGGGTGGCACAGTGGTTAGCACTGCTGCCTCACAGCAAGAAGGTCCTGGGTTTGAACCCTAGCAGGGGGCCTTTCTGTGTGGAGTTTGCATGTTCTCCCTGTGTTCGCGTGGGTTTCCTCCCACACCATAAAGACATGCATGTTAGGCAGGGACTACAGATGGAAACTAGCTCATTAGCTAATTCTGGCACATTTACATTGATGTGGAAACTTGTGCACTGTCCCTCGGTAAATAAATAACTAAACTATTATAGGCAAATGGGATAATTTTTCTAATTTAATTTCCGATAGTTGCAGTACATTGAAATGGCACAGTGGTTAATGTCGGTGTGCCATTAGGTGGCGATGCACCTGGCAACCTTTTTGTCGAGATGACGGGCAATGTGCAAACAGAAAATTTAATAAGGGGATGAAAAATGAATACAATAGAATTGATCTGGGCAACAGTAGATTGCCATGCTAAACATTGAGACATCCACTTGTCCAATAATAATAAACCTTATTTGTATACCTTTCATACAAGAATTGCAGCTCAAAGTGCTTCACATCAGTAAAAAAAAAAAAGATGGGCATAAAATGAGCACACAAAATTGCCAGCTCAACAAGAGCAAGTGCAGACGTAAAATGAATATAGACAAAGTCAAGATAAGGCATAGAACATTAAGGCGAGACACTGCAGTTGAATAGTCAAATATACTTTTTTTGTTGATTTTGAGATTTTGTTATATTTTGCTTCCTAAACATGTCTTCTATGAAACTAGTGACAATAAAACGTCAATAACACACATTTAGTTGTTTATTTTACATCATTTTGCCTTATTGCATCCATAAATGTGCACATATTTAATGGGGAAGTGCCTCATTTGCATATATAAACATACATTTCAGAAAACTTGCAATATATTTTTTCTTAGTTTATATGTACATAACAAATTGGGAAAGTTTCATAGTGATATCTATTCAAATATGTTTTGCCTATTAGGGGGTACTACACTGTTTGTAGCCTGTGTGTAGTTCTGTTCAGTTCAATAACATCATTATTATTATTCAGTTATCAGGCATGTGTTTAGGTTGTCTATTACTAATGGTTTGATTAGGTATTGTGTTTGTAAATATCTGTTTAAAAAAAAAAGTGTGGCATTTTACAATACAGAACTTTGAAGGCGTTTTCCCAAAAATGAGTTTTAAGAGTTTTTCCTCATACTCTGAGCCAGAAATCTCCACTTCAGTAGCACTCACATACACCAAACCTTCCAGTTCCATTCATATCTATGTTCTGAAGGTATTTACAGAAGGGTTTGTTGATATCGCATTCATACCCTGATTTATATCACATTTTATTCCTAAAAACATGGCGAAATATGGAATTTTACCATAAAAATGGACTGAATGGAGTATTTTCTGATTTATGGAGTGATAAAAAGAGATATCCAAAATCCCCTCTGTAATAACCTTTGGCTCTAATATGTCAACAAAATGAAACTATAATTTTGAAAATGGCTTTATCCAATGTTCAGATTTCTGTCCTGGAATTATATGCAAATTAGTGCATATTTAAGTAGATCATGCCTCATTTGCATATTTAAACATACAATTTCAGAAAACTTGTAATACAAAAAAGTCTTGTCTTAATATAAGTAATCAACTGGGGAAGTTTCATTGTGATATCTATTAGTAAACTTTTTTACCCTATTCACCTGCAGTGTCTCCCCTTAAATCACATCGTTTTTCATATTGGGATCTAAAAAGTTGACCTGTGTCCACTGTAGTTTGCTTCGTAATTATTGCCATGGAGTTTTCGATTTCTATAAATTTGTATTTAATCAGGAAAATATAGCTAAATATGCAGAAGACTAGAAGTTTTAAATATTTATGGATAACTTGCTGGAGTGAGAAACACCTAGGAAAAATACTTTAATCTCACTGGAGTACCACATCTTTTTTTAAACAATATGGCACCCTATGGGTTCATCTTTGTTTTTAAACATCCCTTTAACACCACCAACATATTTCTATTAAGATGGACTCCAAGGTTACCATTAGGTAGTACTGGTATATTGACAGCAACATAAGTAAACTTCTGTGAAGCATGAATAAAGAAATGTCTATAGACATAATAATTATATATATATAGTAACAAATTAAAATCACCTAGACATACAAACATAAATATCCATAACATTACCATGCCTATCCTAACAGAAACAGTAACCTAGAGTTCGATATAAATTTGAAATAAACAAACTTCACATACAGTACCAGGTTACACAAAGTAAAACAGCGACATCCTACTACAAATGGTGTCTATAGACCACTGCACTTCCGCGTTACATTGAAATCGAGGGGGGGGGGAGCAAATGAATGCATGTGGATGAGAGCCGTGATGTAAGTGGTTGCAGCTACGGCTGTGGGGGTGCTAGAGACATGATCGAATAGACTTTTATGCGCCTGAGTTTCCTGAACACGGCGCGACCCATAATCCTAATCGATTAGAACTAAATCGGCCGAGATCAAGTCCCTTTTCCAGCACCTACTCCACATACTCATGCTCAGATTGTCAACGGAGTCTGGACGACGTGCCTGTATCAGTTCCGCAACCGTTTCCATTTCCGGGGTAGGCCTGATTGGCCGAGACGGTCACGTGACGCGCGTGGCACGCCCCCGCGGCAAGCGCGCTACTGCTGGAGTTCACTTCGCCTTTCACATCGCTGCCGTTGGCGAAAGCAGGATGAGCAGTGGTGCAGTCGTGGTCACACCCGGTTACACGCCGTGTTACCAGATCACTGAGGCAGAAGTACGTGCGATCGCGCACGGATGTGTACTCGCGTGTACGCGCACACAAAAATGCGCTGTATCCATTCGTTGTGACTAAGTACCCGGCCACCGTTTTACATAACAAAAAGCGCAGGTAGACTAAGTGTCTGGGTGTTGGCTATCTGAATGCATCTCCCCCTTCATTCTGTGTGACACAGGCAGTGGAGGTGAATACTAATGTGGCTCGGAATTCGTGACGGGGGTCTACCTGCTTATGATATTGAATCAAGCGTCTGTGCTGCGCGCCAGCTTTCCACGCGCACATTCACACAAATAGAGAGCAAGAAGAGCTTGTATGATAGAAAGATTGCACTTGCGTATATGCGCTTGTGTGTGTGTGTGCGTGCGTGTGTGTGTGTATAAATCAGTTCTGTGCGCATGCACGTACCGCGCGCGCGAGTGGCGTGTTACCAGTTCCCATATTACGACTGCACCACTGAGGATGAGAGAGTGTAGATTTAGCTGTGTATCATTTAATCATTTAACATTTGAAAGGCATACATTGTTGTCATACAGAAGTACAGAATACTTTTATCCAAAATGCTTCTTACTGTTACACTGTTAGAGACTGTGCTAGACAAATGAATGACTAATTCGGTCAGAAATAACGTAACTAATAACGTTAGTAAGCACTGCTTATATGCTTATTATATCTGCGGGGTACAGTAAACGTTTCTCCCGGTACATTCTGTATGTTGGAGAACCAGCGGTCTTCCACTCCTCATCACTCGAGTGAGAGCAAAGCCGTGCACAGCTCAGCCCTGTGTGAGACGCGAGCAGGAAGGAGGAGATGGGAGTCCTTCCAATCGGAATATGTTGTTTCTTTACACATATGTTGGATTATGAATATGTCTTTATAGCTATGCTGCCAGGCTGGTCCGCGACCCTCCGTGCTGCGATCACCAGCGGGGAGAATATGCTCACGCGAGCGGCATCGCTGAGTTCTGGTGACGGTCTTATTGGGGCTTATGCCGAGAAGCAGTAACACAACATTGCAACTGTTGTGTTACTGCTTTCTGACCGAATTAGTCATTCATTTGTAGCTATAAAGACATATTCATAATCCAACATATGTGTAAAGAAACAACATATTCCGATTGGAAGGACTCCCATCTCCTCCTTCCTGCTCGCGTCTCACACAGGGCTGAGCTGTGCACGGCTTTGCTCTCACTCGAGTGAGGAGGAGCGGAAGACCGCTGGTTCTCCAACATACAGCGGTGTGCTCTTCAGAATGTACCGGGAGAAACGTTTACTGTACCCCGCAGACATAATAAGCATATAAGCAGTGCTTACTAACGTTATTAGTTACGTTATTTCTGACCGAATTAGTCATTCATTTGTCTAGCACAGTCTCTAACAGTGTAACAGTAAGAAGCATTTTAGATAAAAGTATTCTGTACTTCTGTATGACAACAATGTATGCCTTTCAAATGTTAAATGATTAAATGATACACAGCGAAATCTACACTCTCTCATCCTACTTTCGCCAACGGCAGCGATGTGAAAGGCGAAGTGAACTCCAGCAGTAGCGCGCTTGCCGCCGCGGGGGCGTGCCACGCTCGTCACGTGGCCGTCTCGGCCAATCAGGCCTACCCCGGAAATGGAAACGGTTGCGGAACTGATACAGGCGTACAGTACAGCTCAATACATACAATTGTTAAGGGGATGCAGACCAGAGAAAGACTTTCGTCTTGTTTACATCAGGGTCCCCCATTTTCAATTCATCGTAACATATATTCATGACATACAGATAGACAGTACTGCTACATCATAATACATTTATGACATACCAGATTTGCAAATACAGTACTGTATGTGATACGAAAAGAGTCCAGAAAAAAAGTATATACATGTGACGTAGAAACTGTACATTGGAGGAGGTTGGGTAGGTGGGGGGGACTGTACATTGGAGGTGGTTGGGTGGGGGGGGGGGGGGGGGTTGGATAGGAGTGGGGGGGAGGTTGGGTAGGAGTGGGGGGGGGGAAGGTTGGGTAGGAGGGGTGTGTGGGGGACACTCTACCACTGTACAAGCAAAACTGTACATTGGAATATTGACAAGACCATACTTGGTAATTTACTGTACATTGTGGACTGTTCCATCAGAGGGGGGAGCTTCGGTGGCCAGTGTCCTTTCAGCCGAACAGGATAATGAAAAAATTATCCCACTAAATGGCCAGACGTGTCTTATGGCGACATCTACAATTACCTCATCTCCAGGTAGACTAATGTTTATATTTAAGTGGCAATTCGAAACTGGCCACCGTAAATGCCCAAAACCCCCACCACCTCCTAATAGACAGTCTCCTCCCCACCGCATGTATATATTCCCTCCCCGCCATATGTATATTTCTCTCCCACCCACCCACCCCCTCCTAATGTACAGTCCCCTCCCCATCATATATACTCTGTCAGGATCTAGGGGTAACAGTACTGTATATTTGAATACCGTTTATGTCACAAATGTATCAGTACTAAATACCTATATGTCCCTATGCCATAAATGTCATGTATGTTGTGTATGTCATAAATGTCTATATGAATTGAAAATGGGGGACCCTGATGGAAACAAGACAAACGTCTTTCTCAGGTCTGCATCCCCTTAACAATTGTATGTATTGAGCCGTACTGTAATGTACCCATTCTGCAATCTGTTAAATAAAGTTTTCATTCATTCATTCATTCATTCAAGTGCAGTGGTCTGTAGCCACTCACACTACCACCGAAGCTCCCCCCTCACTCCCCCCAACTCTGAAACTTTTTTAGCTCTTCAGTCTTCCCCTTGAACTTGGTTGTTGTTTTGTCACAGAAGATATACTGATTTGGGAACAAGAAGGAACACAGAGCCCCTTCAGTTTGACTTGAGAGACATTTGAGATGGCGTAGGGAGTCCTTTATTGATGACGATCGGGGGACCCTGATGTAAACAAGACGAAAGTCTTTCTCTGGTCTGCATCCCCTTAACAATTGTATGTATTGAGCTGTACTGTACCCATTCTGCAATCTGTTAATAAACTTTTCAATCAATCAATCAATCAATCAATCAAACGATGATTCACCAGATGTAGAAGCCTTTGACACTTGTAAATGATCCAATTTCCCTGTGAAGGTTTTGTAGCAGCTTTGATGATAGCCAGTTTTATCCAAAGGCAAGCCTTCTAACGTCAATGTTATTTGGTCATAAATATCCTTCATGCGGTATGGTGAGGTGGCTGTTTCGCAGAGTCTCATATGCGCGCACTGTTGAAGGAAGAAGCGGAAAGGAGGGACCAGCAGTTAATGGGGGAATTTGCTCGGGTGGAGGAAAAGCTGGAGAAACAAAACGAAACTTTATTGGCAAGTTGGGAAAGAAAGATAAAAGACGGGGTGGATGGAAAGATGGAGGCATGTGAAGCTACCGTGGCTAACCTAGAAGCGAGGATGAAGGAACAGGAGAGACGATACACGGAAAGAGAGGCCTCGTTGGATAGCAGAGCTACGGACCAGGATAGTTGGGAGAGGGAGTGCCAGAGGCTCCGAACTGACAGTAAGGAGATGGGAGAGAATATGGAAAATATGATCAACTATGCTAAACGGAAGAATCTGAGAGTGATTGGCATACCAGAGGAACAAGACCCGAAAGGACAGAGAGGAACAATGACAGAATACTACTCAAAGATACTCGGGGGGCTAGCGGGGGTAGGAGTCTTCACTAAAAATCCCAGGCTGGAAGCGGCGTACAGAGGGGCGGGCTCCCGCGAGAAGGAAAAAGAGAGGCGAAAACGGAACCGGGAGGAGACCACTCATAGTGGTATTCACCAACCAACGGGACAGAGAAGCCATGCTAGACATCGCAAAAAAGAAGCGAGTTTTGACACACGAAGGATTACAAGTGAGGATATACCAAGACCTCGCTCCGTCCCTGGTCAAGAAATGGGAGGAGTACAGGGAAGTGAGAGACTACTGCTTTCAGGGGAAAGGACGGACGGGCTTTGTGAGAGGAGCCATTCTGAAGGTGACGTGGGAAGGAAGAACTACTGTCGTAAATTAATTGAATAAAAAATGTAGGATACAGTAAGATCAGGTTCTTAATGAGAAATATATTCACAGCTGTTAAGAAGAAAATACCCTCGCTAGTCAAAAGTAGGTTTACCATTAAGTGCAGGGGTCAGCCGGTAGAGAATGGACCCTTTTAGGGTTAGATGACAATCTCTCCACACCCAACACAGTAGAAGATCAGTAACGTCATAAACCGACCCCTCCAGACTCAGGAAGGAGGGTTTTTGTGTATTTTTAGGGTAAAGCTAGGACCCAACAATGGTGAGAAAGCCCCCCTTTTCAGACAACCTTCTGTCAGTGAGAGATAAGATCGTTAAAGATAACAAGAACCAACAGGAACCAGCTCCAATCATAAAACTTAGAATACAGTTTGAGGTCAGAGAGGCTGTTAAACCTTGTCAGCCGAACGGGGCCCGGGAGGAAATAGAAAAGGCAGCTGGGCAGAAATAGATTAAGCATTATACAATTGAGCAAAAGCTAAACGCCAAAATAAATAGAGTCATTAATTAAAAGATAATGTAGGGAAAACAGCAAGAAAACGCTAAGAATGCGACAGATTGGCCACTGAGAAAGGTAAAAGGTACCATTAATTATATAAAAACCAAACTGGTAATAAAGCTAAGTTAGATTACATCATATTATCTAAAACAAAGTGAACTAAACAACCTACTTAATTAGTTGGTATATTAAACAACAGTATTGCCTTTCTCTTGACTCATTGCTTATTAAATAACACTATTGCTTTCTCTTGACACATTATTCTATCAAACAAACAGTAGTACTGTGGTTGCAAAGCTGGTATATAGTGAATGTATAGATAGCATACTGTATTTCTATGTATGAAAATGCTTCATGTTCTAGAAAGTGGAAATGTTGAACTGTGCTGCCAAAAAGGTTTTAATCAAACAAATTCGATTTCTATCCGTTTCATTATTCAGAAAACGGCCAGACAAAGATAGTCGATCTCCTTACATGGAGAGAGAGACAGCAAGACAGGGCTTTAGCCAATGAGAAGACCGCTGGAGTCTTTGAGACGTGACAGCACGTTTCAAAGACTCGAGTACGGGGGGATGGGCCTGTGGATTCCTATATAACACAGGTATGATACATGAGTAAAAAAGCAGCGCTGAGACGGAAGCTGAGACGGAGAAACGGAGAAAACAGCTTGAGACTCGAACCTGGAAAACTCCAACACTGAACGAGAACAGAGATGTGCTACCCACTAAGAAATTCTTCTGACGAGCTGCTTAGCGATAGATATAATTGAAGCTGTGAAACGAGATAATTTATGCTGTTGTTTCATTAAACAACAGCCCCTCTGTTATTGAACCATTGCGCTGACTCCGTCTCCAATCCTTTGATTGAAACTTTACGAAAACATGTGAGTACAATTAGCAGGGTACTTTAAGCTATTCCACTATACACTAGAGAACGATCATATAGCTATACAACGAAACATTGAGAATACACGTTATTCTGGCGCCGTGATTACTGGGCTGGAAAATCCGATTCTACACACCATCCTTCAAGATTCAAGATCTCTCAAAGCAGAGCAACAACGCCTGACCATCTACAACAACCGACACACCAGCGGAATTTTTAATGGTGAGTTGTAACGGGGGAAAATGGGTCTGGAAGGGTGTAGAATTGGGCAGCGGTGGAACGGGGTTGAAACGAAGTGGCTAATAATGTCAGAACGGCGGAGATTTGGTTCCAATTCTCACAAGATTGGACTGGTCTCGGTCGAGGTGATGTTGTTAGAAGCTTGAAGAAGAAAGGAAGAGGGGCGGTCAGAGTGAACGAACACAGATATGGGATGAAAGGCGAAGTGTTTATAAGCGACAGAACGCTATAAGCAATTGAATAGGCTAGGGGCTACATGGTTGATTGGGGAAATGGTTATAATGACACCACGATTCATTAATTTAAACTGCGTCCAAGCTCTGCGGCGATTGGGTTAATGAAGCGTGGAAATCGTTATGGGTGTACGGAACCATCCTCTCAGTCAAGGTAATGTGGTCTCTGGGAAAAGGAAGGTTAAGACTGGGTTTGTGTTTAGTTCAGATCGCGTCAACCGGGAGGGTGTTTTCATGCCAGGCCGTTTAGCGAAACTTCTCTCTTAGACTCGGCGCGTGAGACAGACGAGCTCTGGAAGACGTTCCACGCGGATCTGTCTAGGACGTGATGCGACATAATCTGCTTAAGATTCACCTTATGATTGAATCTGGGGAGGTATTGGTTCTTGGGGGAGAGATGTAATCGTCGAAGTGGGGTTTGTGGTCAGTACGTTGAGCACGGAGTGACGGCACAGACTTACACAATAATGCCGACAAGGTGCAAATCCAGAGCCTGCAGGATAATGAAAGACCCTCACCACCCCAATAACAGCCTGTTTCAGCTGCTGAGGTCAGGCAGACGCCTGCGAACCCCAGCTACTAGGACAGAGCGGCTTAGTCTCAGCTTCTTTCCCCAGGCCATCAGAGCCATGAACAATGAACATTGAGTGCTCAGAACATTGAACTATCCACACACAAGCACACATGAACACACACACGACACGCACGCTGTGCACGCTCACACACGAGCAGCCACTTAACACTTTAACATGAGCGGGCACACACTCATGTCGCATACTTATGGCCAAAGGAAAGGACACTTTAAATTAGAATAACAGGAACAGTGTATTGCACTACCAAAGCTAACTAGCATGTCCCATATGCTCTGTAAATAACTATGTACAGATACCGAGATGTCACTCCATGTTACCTGTTACCTGTTTACTGCACAATGTTGTTTTTTCATTTTTTGATTCTATTATATGTTGTACCACTGTATTGCACATCGTTGCGGGCAAGACCACCCGCATTTCATTGTATACTTGACTTGACTTGACTTGACAAGGGGCCGACAACTACTCTCCGAGAGCGGCAATATGAAGATTGAGAGGAGGAGTGGGGCATAACGGGGTGAAAACACATGATCTTGGTATATAGAGCACTTGTGGGAGAAATTGGTTGAAGTAACTGCGCTTATGTTCGGATTAAGGAAGGCACTTAGAAGCGTTTATGAATAGTATATAAAGCACTGTTTAGTAGCGAGGCTAATGGAGACCTGTGTAAGAATGTATATATAGGTTAGAAATGTAAGATGACACATACATTAAATCAGAGTGATAAAAGGGGTTGCGCCGGCATAGCGTTAACATCGCGGGTTGCTATATATGCGGCGGAGACCATAATAGGTTGCCGTGGAGGCCCGTGAGCTAATGCTATGCTGGGGTAGACTGAATACATGCTAAGCTAGGCTACAAGCTAACGGGCAATGCTGGGAGCTGGTGGAGCTTGTAGCATCATGTCGGGTGGCTAAAGGCTACCGAACGATGCTACATGCTATACAAGGCTAACCAGTGCTGAAGATGATTATGTTGCTGGATGAAAGTATGAGAGTGACTGTGGTGATGTGAGATATTGTGTGTAAATGAGTTGAATTAGAAGGTTAGGAATGAATGGTAGATAGATATTTTTGTAAACAAATGAAAGTCCCGTGACAAAGTCTCGCGTGAAGCTACTCTGGTGGTCAACGAGACCTCAGGGTTGTAAACATGACGTAATTTCGGTGGCGACGTCTTGTGGGAAGCCATCCTTAATGGCGGACTACGATTCGTTACAGAGAATTCTGGGAGTTGGGGTTCATGTTGAGTGAGCATGTCGGCTGACGTCATGGGGGGAGTGGCTGCGTGATGACGCACTTGTTATTAGGAGGGTGAGGGCGCCTTCTGCAGGACGTTGGGAGTACTGTGGTGCAATGGAGGTGATGTGCGAAGTAATACAGCAGGGGGCGGTGTTGTCTTTGGAGTAATTACAACCTCTTTTGTTCCACGGTCCCCCCCTCGTTTGTGCTGGCTGTCCTTATCTCCCTCTCTCCCTCGGTTGCCCCCCGCTCCCTCACCTCCCTCTCTCCCTCGCCCCCCCTCCCTCCCATACCCCCTCCCTCACCTCACTCCCTCCCGTGCCCCTCCCTCGCCTCCTTTTCTCCCTCCATCCCTCCCTCCCGTTTCCACTCCCTTCCTCCTTCTTATTAAGTGGTGCAGTATATGTGGGGACACTGGAAGTTTCATCAGGCCCCCCCCCCCCTCCCCACTGTAGCTTTGTGCCCCCCCTCCCCGCTCCATCCATTCCATCTATCTCCATCCTGCACTGTCATAGTGGGTGCCCCATTCCATTCCATCCTGCCATCTTCCATGGTGTGTGCCCCCCTATGTTACAACTCCTCTCCATTGCCCCCCCTCACTTCTCTCTCCCTCCCTCGCCCATCCCACACCTCCTTCTCGCCCCCCTCTCCTTCCCTCCCTCTTTCCTTTCTCCCTTCCTCCATCTCTCTCTCTCCCTCCCTCCTTCTTAAGTGGTACAGTATACGCAGCAGAAATGTAGTGATACTGGAAGTTTAATTCAAACCCCCCCCCTCCCCGTTGTGGTTGCCCCTCTCCCGCTGGTTGGCTACCATAGTGTGCCCCTCCTCTCCCCCCCTATGGAACAGATCCCTTCCCTCTGTGCCCCTCTCTAAGGTCTCCTTCCCTCTCTACTATGGTGTGAACCCCCCCTCCCCTCCCTACATGGCTAATACCCCCTTCCCCTCCCTTCCTTCCCTAGATGCCTCCCTCCCCTCCCTTCCTAGACTCACTCTCCCTCTTTCCCTCTATACTATAGTGTGAACCCCCCCTCCCCTCCCTACATAGATCCTTCCCTGAAATACCCCCCTCCCCTCCCTTCCTTCCCTAGATGCCTCCTTCCCCTCCCTTCCTAGACTCTCTCTCCCTCTTTCCCTTTCTGCTATGGTGTATGCCCCCCCCCGCCCCACTGTAGAGATGAGGTATAATCTCATGCCGATATAGTACTCTTTTCCCTCCCTCCCACTGGGTGAGTTGTTTTGGTGGGGATTACCTGCCCTCCACATCCCTCTCTGTTTCATAGAGGACTTTAAAGCCCCCCCCCCCCACGCGCTGTTTTACTGAAGGTGCTCTCTCTCTCTCGCTCTGCCCTGGCTTTCTTTCCATATTGCTAGGTCCCTTTTAGGGGGATCCTGTCTGGGGTCAGGGACATTGTGAACAGGGGCTAGGATACTAACAAATATGGATGTTGACCATGGGGATTAATTGAACTGTTAAGGTTGACTAATGCATGACTGATCTGACCAGTGAAAGATGGTGAAAGGCCAGACGGTGGAACGGCGGTCTGCACCACAGGGCTGGTTCGCAAGGACAATCGCGAGATTGAGGGGAACCAATGCGCCATCTGCATCATCACCAGTGACTCGGGGTGACCTGGTCCGGTCAAGGAGACTTATGAGGGAGCTTCAGGAGATCAGACGACTGGGCGGCGGTTTTATTGCGGTGGAGTTGGTTGAGGATAATCTCTTCAACTGGGAAGTTCGGTTGTTTCAAATAGATGTGGACTCTCTGTTGTGGCAGGATATGAAAGAGACAAAGACAGAGTTCATATTGCTGGGTGTCTCTTTCCCTGAGAATTTCCCGTTCTCTCCGCCTTTCATGCGGGTACTCGCCCCGCGATTAGAACATGGTTACGTGAGTAAGGGTGGGGTCATATGTATGGAGTTGTTGACGCCGCGTGGTTGGTCTAGCGCGTACACCATGGAGGCTGTCGTGAGGCAGTTTGCCACTAGCCTAGTGATGGGTCAGAGTCGCATGGTTAGAGGGGTAGAGGAAGCAAATGGGGTATCTTTGAGCCAAAAGGAAGCGGAGGCTGCCTTTGAGACCCTGGTGAAAACCCATGACAGATTTGGCTGGCGGTCTCCACCAAAATCGGAAGGTTAGGGGACGCCGCCTACCTCCCTTTAGGGATGGACTATGTTTTCGTGTTATTGTATGTATAAGTATTGTTGTTTCGGCCCCCCTCGTCGAAAGTCTCTTTTCCTCCCTCCCTCCCCTCCTTTCCTAGCTCCTTTCCTAGGTACATCACTCCCTCCCTAGTGGTACACTCCCTCTCTAGACATTCACTCCCTCCCTAGGCTGTTTTTCCTTACATTCCTCCCTTCCTGTCTAGTCTGACATACTCTAGTCTTCCCTGGCCTCCTCTCCTCTAGAGGCTCGTATATGCTCCCTCCCTCCCGGGCCCCTCCCAGTGTGTGTCCCCCTCCCCGGCCCGGCAACACCCTCCCACCCCCTCTCTTCCGCTCTCCTATTAGGGAAATATTGGAGGGTTGGTTAGGGGTGGAGTGGGACGTGGTTATATATTATATGGTGAACGTGTTGTTGTAAGGGGTGTTGTTAATTGTTGTTTATGGGGCGTTGCAGGGAAAGTAGGAAACGCGCGGCAGGAGGAGGGAAGCAGGGATAACGCAGAGGAGGGCAGGCCGGTCCAAGGATGTTTGGATTGTCTAGGCATGCGGAGTGCGCTTTGGTGATGTGCACTCTGGTAACAGGTTTCATATTATGTACGGCGGGAGTTTTGCTGTATTTTTGGCCCCAGGCACCGGAACTTATAAATATAGATGTGGACAAGCGGGCATTGCGAGAGCTTCACACAAATATGTTTATAAAAATAGCGAGGGAGGTGGCGAAAAGTGCGAATAGGACTGATTGTTATGTGTGCGGCCTAGCACCGGAATCTGCTGCAGCCGGTTTACCGCTTATGGCCCACCCAGTCACTGAGTGTCATGACTCTGTGATGAAGGGGTATAATTTGCCTTTCCTATGTAAGGGAGTGAGTGAGGAGAGGATAGAGGCTTATCGTAGGACGGGGCGGTTGCTAGGGGGTGAGACGGGGCAGGCTAGGTTGGATGTTAGGCCTATTCCGGTGGCAGTTAGGCCAGAGGAGTTTACAAGATGTGAGGACGGTATGTGGGCACGCTGGGGAATTGTGTAGGAGGGGTGAGCCTGGGGGCTGCGAAGGTGGCTGCGCGGGCTCCCCCAGGTACGTATTGGATTTGTGGTGAGAATGCGTATGCAGCGTTGCCAGCGGGTTGGAAAGGAAGATGTGCGTTGGGATATCTGGTGCCGGCGATGAGGGTAACGGATGTCTTGCCGACGCACCCTGGGGCGAGGAAGACGCGGGCTGTGAGTGCGGATAATTTTTTTATGGTGGCGCTTCCTGCGTATGGGACGTATGCAAATATGAAAGAGATTGATCATTTGGCTGCATTATTTGAGGAGGCTTATTTGAGCCTGGAAAATGAGGAGATGCGGTCGTTGAGGTTAATGGAGATGCAGACAAGGGCGGCTATGGATTTTTTGTTGGCAGCTTCAGGGGGTACGTGTGCGTTGATTGGTCAGGAATGCTGCGCATATGTGCCCGACAATGATGAGATAGGGATGCCAGACGTGATAGCACAATTAAGGAACATTACGAGGGATCTCCATGACTCTCGAGAGAGTTCGTGGGAAGATTGGGGTCAGGAGCAAATGGGGTATATGGGTTGGGTGATAATTAAGTACCTTCTCTATGCAGTGGTGATATTTGTAATATTGGTTGTGTGTGTGTCGGTGATTAAAGCATGCTTTGGGTGTCTGATTAGGACTCTCTGCGCTGCCGGCCCGGCGGTGGAGGAGTCACTCCGCTCGGCTGCACCTGTTATGACAAAGATGATGGCGGTAGAGGAGGATGAGGCAGGGAGCCGAGCGGAGGTGGGCGTTCCGTTGGTGCCAAGATACCACGAGTACGCCCTGGCTACCATTTTGTGATCTGGACTGCTGGACAGTCTGGGTCGATGGGTGGTGGATGGGGTGTACAGAGGGGTATGGTATTAGGGGACGTGCCTGGGGATATTGTAAAAGTAATGTTTGTATTTATGGATGAATTTTGTTTCCATAGTAGGTACACGGGGAAAGAATGAGTTGAGAGTTGTTAGGTCCCTGGGGTCTGGTGCTGAGTCTGTACGGTTATGCATGATCGTTTAGCAGGGCACTGGGTTTCCTGGGGTTAATAGACTGGGAGACAAGGCGGGGTGCCTGGGCATTAACTACCTTGTACCTGTGGCGAGGTTATCCTGTCCTCTGTGAGGAGTCTGTAATGGACGCTTCATAAAACGAAGGGTGGGGCCTCGCGGCATGCAGGGAGTGGTGTCAGGAGGTGCTGAAGGACGGTGTTAGTGGACATGTGTCTGGATAAGACAAGTGTCCACTGGGGGGAAGTAGTATTGAGAAATGGAAACAGAAGAATGAATGAAATGTGTAATCAGGGTTGAGACACTAATCTAAAATGTTTGTGATTTTCGAGGTGAAACAGAATATTGGAGTGGGACCACGGGGGAAACATCAGAAAGCCGAGATTCGACGAAAGAGGAATCAACAAAAAAGCGGAAATAAGGGAGTAGATACCGAAAACGCAAACACCACTGTCAATCACAATATCTCTCAAATTTTTGAAAAAGTTGTATGAATTAAGTTAAAGGATTTTTCATACGGTTTGTAAAAACAATCTCTCAAAAATTAGATGTGGTATGAATATTAGATAGAAAATATATTCATACTGAAAAGACGGAGTAAAGTGAAATTCCAGTTGAAAATGAAAGAGAACTGTTGTATTTTGTGCTCTGTTTTTCAGCAGTTCTGCCAGGCAACAAGGGCACCGCAAGTCAGGTAAGACTACAGATCACCAGTGAAAAGGGAAAGAAGAGAATAGACAGGGCTACAAGTACCGCTAGCGGTTGTTCAAGCAGGAGATAGTCACAAAAGCATAGACACCTACATTTAGACAGGGAATACA
Organism: Notolepis coatsorum; assembly: GCF_963971535.1. Classification (NCBI taxonomy): domain Eukaryota; kingdom Metazoa; phylum Chordata; class Actinopteri; order Aulopiformes; family Paralepididae; genus Notolepis; species Notolepis coatsorum. Next base: position 127,132,491 of record NC_140177.1, read on the forward strand.
AAGACCACTCTTGCCTGCTGCCATTTAAAAAAAAAGAGAACCAGAGAAAAAGATTTCTTAAAATAGGAAACAGAAAGAGGAATTAAAAACTCTAGTACATGAGAAGAAGAAACGCATATAGGAAAATGAAAACGGAGGCAAATAAAGATGCGACTACCCTAATTGGTTGGAGGGAGGATAACCCGATACAAGTGCTTGCTAAAAATAATCCTTACACAGAGGACAATCCTTATTATGCGGCAAAACTTACTAAGTTATCACTGAAATGGAATAAAAGATGGCCAAGCATCACCAAACCCTGGCCTATTGAGGGCTCTTTTGATTTAGGGATAATATCAGATCTGCATGCTCTAATTAGGACATATAGAACGGAGGAGGAAAAAGTGGGAAAAATGACAAAAAGAGGGGAAAAACTCATGCAAGAAATGAACACATTAGCACAATTCGCTCAGGAAGCTGAGAGAAGGAAGAGTGAGGAAAAGGGCAGTTCGACTGTCAATGAGGAGGCCCTGCCGACAGAGGAGATAGTCCCAATCCCGACCACTCCCCTGGCCCCTAATAGGACAATAGTCACCTCCCAAAGAGCAGCTGAGGTAGTCCCGCTCACCCAAGGACCCCTAATGAGAGCAGAACAGGTAAGAACTGAGGTAGATATAGCACCCCCACCATATGCCAGCAGGAATAGGGAACCAATATACCCTATCCTGCCTGTGATAGACATGGATAGCCATTATGAGATAACCAACAATAGCGGCCATAGGACAGAGACGGGACGGGCAGTGACAACAATCACCCTAACGCCTGGAACAGACGAGCCAGAGGAGAAGAGAAGGAGGGAGCGAGGCATTCAGCCCCACAATATTCCTTATCCCAGGGCGGCGGAGAGATATCAAGACAAAGAGAGACATCGAGGCATACATATACCGCTCAATGTCGCACAGAAAGACATTCTCTGGGCGGAAGGAGAGGGACGCCGAAGCGACGACATCAGGGCTTTGGATGACCAAATAGAAAGTCTATACGACAGAGATCTCAGCCACAGAAGAGACTATCCCCAGGGAAGGTCAAGACAAGCTCCCATCCGTCGTCGGCTCTCCCCCCCCTCAAGCCGCGAACACTGGGAAGATACAGAGGAAGACGTAGAAATATGGGAAACACTGGACCAATACTAGGAAAAAGACAGAGAACGAGAGGAAGAGGAGAAAAAGGAGAGAGCCCCCATAGGAGCGACGCCAAGCAGAAGAGCTGCTCCACAATTCTCTACCCCACTCTACGCTTCCGCACCTACCGTCGAAGAAAGCAACCAGATGCTGAGACTGACGGGTACCATGGAGGAATTAAACCGACGGCACCAGGGAATGACTAAGGAAAACCGCGAGATGGAAGCACAGATACAGTCCTACCACGAGGCCAAAGACACTGTTTCCGAGGGATACAAAGCAAGCGCCGCAAACTGGAGAAGGGTCAACACCGCACGACGAGAATTGGAAGAACAAATAGATAAAGCAAGGGATGACATCAAAGCGTTGAAAAAGACGGAAGACAAAAGAGTGACCAGATCCAATACCAGAGAGCAAACGGTCAGCATGCAACCATTAATGATAAGACATCAGGGATTGGAGTACCAGCCATGGAATGCTTCAGACATGTCCCAAATATCGGAGAAGTTGCCCTCCCTCCAGAATGGGGCTTTTCCGTGGATTGCCAAGCTGGAGGAAATGATGGTAGGCCAACAGCTGGCTATCGGCGATGTCAAGCGATTGCTCTTTCACAAAGTAGGAGTCGCTGGCATGGAAGAACTACTAACCAAGGCTGCTATGGTGCGGTACGTAGTTTCAGGAGCCCACGACCAGGACCTCTTCGCCGCCCACAGAGGAGCACTGTGGCGAGTCCTGCGGGAAACCTATCAAACCATGATGCATCCAGACAAGATCCACATTGGTGCCTTGGAACCTGATACCCCCCCCAGGGAGTATGTGGCAAAGGCCTACGCCACCTGGAGAGACATGACTGGCCAAGACCCCGCAACTAATCCCATGGGAGAGGCGATGCTTAGAGAAAAGATACAGAAGGGCCTCTCCAGCGAGGTGAGACAAAAACTGAACGAAGTGGTATGCCTGGGAAGCCTTCCTTTAGATGCATACATGGAGAACGTGAGCCATCAAGTGGAGCTGCACAGGAAGAAGGAGCAACAGGCCAAAGACAAAGAAACGGCAAGTCAGCGAAAGCTCATGTACCAACAGCCTGTCGAGGCAATCAAGGTGGTAGAGTACCTCCAAGCCATGGTACAAGCCACACAGCCCAGAGCCGAGACGGGGAATAGTGGACAACTGAACAACCAGGAAACAGCACAGCCCACAAAACAGGAATCGCCGGCACCCTTTCAACAACAGAATCAGAGGGGATCTAACTGGCAGCCCCGAGGAGGGAATGGACAGCAAAGAAGCGGACCACCTGGATGGCCGGCATCGGCTGAGTGTTGGCATTGTGGAGAAATCGGACATCTCGCCCAGACATGTGACAAAGGGTGGCGAAGCCCAGGACCCAGCAGCAGGGGTCGAAGAAATAACAGAGGAGGTGGCCGAGGAGGTTATGGCCGATTCCAGGATCAGTGGTACGGACCGAACCAATACCAGACCCAACACCAAGGCCAGACCCAAGACCAAAATGAGCAACAGAACATGGGCCCGGTAAATCCATCCAGAGGGCCGGAACAGGCGTTCTGACGAGGCCCAGATAGTTCAATGGGGGGGTGCCAGCTGTCATTGTCACACTTAAGGGAGGAACCAATAGTGCACGTAGCGGTAAATGATAAATCTGTCAGGATGATGGCAGACACCGGGGCGGCTTACACTGTGGTCCAACTCAAAGATGCGACACACCTGCCCATGTCCAGTCGATATGTACGGACCATTGGATTTGAGGGAATAAAAAAGCTGATTCCAGTGACAGAACCTGTCACCCTGAAGTACAGAGGCAAAGAGGCGACTGTTTCCATCTTGGTCTCCGACACCGCACCCATCGGCTTACTGGGCAGAGACGGCCTTGGTATGCTGGGGATGAACATTCTATGCACGCCTGATGGTTGTGTGATCGACGTCCCAGAAGACCAATACTATGAAATGATGCAAAGGACAGACCCCCGACCCCCGGAAGTATACTGGCTGGGGAACCTAAGCCAGGAATTGCTCGGACCAGCGTTGGAATGGGAGACATTCATCACCGCCAACATGCCAGATGCAAAGAACCCAGAGACACCATACCATTGCACTCTACAGTACTATAGAGATGCGGATCAAAGACAAGCCAAGGAGTGGCTGAGAAATCAACCAGAGGAGGTGCAGCTCAACGCCACCAGCATAGTAATGGGTCCCCAAGGAGCAGCAATACGGCTTGCACGGAGCAACTATCTGGAAAAGGAACACGAGATCACAGGCAGCGTTCCCCACGTGACGCTAAAGATAACTGACTTGTGCGATCAACAACACATCGGAATGATGATGAAAGAGGCAGAAGAAATGAAGTTCGAACAGATGAAGGAGAACCGACTCATATGGATAAGCCCGGACAAGCGGTTCGTCAAGATAATGATTCAAGGCACAGGGATGGGACGTCCCCAGACGGTGCAGCTGTCACAGGAGACAGTGGAAGACACCCCCAAGAAATTGAGCCTCCAGGAGGAGATGATGGGGGCCATACCAGAAGTGCTGTGGTCAAAACATAGCACCGACATTGGACTGATAAAATCTGCTCAACCAGTGAGGGTGGAGCTTAGACCAGGAGCAACCCTGCCCTGGAAAAGTCAGTACCCACTGAAGGAAAAAGCGGTGGCTGGAATCGAGCCACAAATCAAAGGACTTCTAGAAGCCGGAGTACTACGAAAGACAAAGAGCCCCAAGAGCAACACGCCGTTGCTGCCAGTGGAGAAACCTGACACCTCGTACCGTCTGGTACACGACTTGAGGGCCGTCAATGAGGTTTTAATTGACTATCCCGCCGATGTCCCAGATCCCCACACACTACTGACATTCATCCCGCCGCAAGCTGAGTATTTTACGGTTATAGATTTGTGTAGTGCCTATTTTAGTGTACCCTTGAGCAAAGAGTGCCAGCATTTTTTTGGTTTTACCTATAAGAATGAGCATTATGAGTACACTAGGCTCCCTCAGGGATTAAAGCATTCCCCACATATCTTTAACAAGATCTTAAGAGAAGATCTGGACGGATTAGACCTGAGATTAAAATCCAGAGTCATTCAGTATATAGACGACATTATCTTGTGTGCCGACGATCAGACAACATGTCATAAGGAATCTATCGAACTATTGCAACTACTAGCAGAGAAGGGACACAAGGTGTCTTTGAAAAAATTGCAATACTGTCAACCTAAGGTAGCATATCTAGGCCAAACGATTTCACAGGGCCATTGAGCTATTACAGAGGAACATTTGGTGGCTATTAAGAAAGCTCCCAAGCCAGTGACTGTACGACAAATGATGATGTTCTTGGGAATCGTGGGGTATAGTTCCACTTGGGTGGAGAATTATACAGAACTAGTAGGGCCCTTAAGAGCCATGATAAAGGCGTGCGGAAATGATAAGTTGAGTGCTAAAGTAACATGGACTGAGGAGGGCCTGCGGGCATTTGAGACCATAAAGACCCGTATGTTAGCTGCCCCGGCCCTGACTTTGCCTGATTATACCAAGCAGTTCATACTGTATGTCTCTTCCTCTTCAGATCAGAGGTATGCATGCGCAGTGCTGGCACAAAACACCGGAGTGGGGAGCCATCCACAACCAATAGGATACTACTCCATCGCCTATTCAGAGGTGGAGAGGGGAATGCCTCCGTGCTACCGAGATTGCGCCGGAGTCTTCCTGATGTACGAGAAAGCTGCAAGTATCATGATGGGGTATCCAGTTAATATTATGGTAGGACATGCAGTCAAAAATTAGTTGGAATCTGGTAAATCTGCACTAACGATACCCCGTCTGAAAAATTATTACAGGATTTTGTAACAGGAAGATGTTACTTTGACTAGGTGTTCCATAGTGAACCCAGCGCAGACCCTTCCTAAGCCTGAGGATGGAGAACCTCATGACTGCGTGGCGGAAGCTGAGAGGTACTCCAGACTTAGAGCTGACAGGCTATCCCGTTTAGCAGTCCTGATTTGGAACTATGGACAGACGGCTCATGTTACAGAGTTGGAGAGGACCTAAAAGCAGGTTACTCTGTAGTAAAATCACAAGGTGATGGGTTTGTCGTAGAAAAGGCCGAAGCCTTGACACAACCCTGTTCAGCTCAGCTGGCAGAACTAGTCGCTCTGACTGAAGCGTGCAAAATGGCAGAAGGCAAGACGGTTAATATCTTTACTGATAGCAGCTACGCACAAAATATCAGTTTTCTCTACGGAGCGGTGTGGAAAGGGCAAGGTTTTAAGAGAGCAGATGGTACCGCCATAAGACACTAGTCAGATAACCAATTTGTTGAAAGCAATAATGAAACCCAAACGAATTGCGATTATCAAATGTGCTGCCCATCAGTCTGATGAGTCTAAGGTGACCAGAGGTAACAACATGGCAGATGTCGCTGCCAAGCAAGTGACAGGTGCGGACAGAGCAGGTAAGGTATTGGTTATCACACATGAGGTAGATTTGGAAGATAAGATTACTTACAAAGATGTTTTGACCTTTCAGGAAGAGGCGAGTCAGGTGGAGAGAAATCTCTGGTCAGCAAGAGGGGCTAGTAGGGATGGGGCAGGTTTGTGGCGGAACCATGAAGGACTTGTGGTTGCACCAACGGGCCTGGTCGGACTGCTGATCCAAACTGCGCATGATTTCTGTCATGCACACCGGAGAGAGATAAGGAGGAAAATAGAGGAGTATGGGTTTTGGGCGCCAAACCTGCTACAGCAGATTGATTGTGTAATAAGTAGATGTGCGATTTGTTTGAAAAATAACGCACGCAGAGGGATCGTTGTGTCCCCGGGACACATCCCCACACCAAATGGCCCAATGAGAGAACTTGTGATTGACTATGTAGACATGATAAAACCGATTAACCAAAAGAGGTACATTCTTGTCGTGGTGTGTCGATTTTCGAAGTGGGTAGAGGCTTGCGTGACTAAACATAAGGATGCTGCCTCAGTGGCTAAGTTCTTATGCCGTGAGTTAGTAAGTCGTTACGGAATTCCAGATAAAATCTGCAGCGATAATGGCAAAGAATTTGTGGACAAAACTGTACGTTTAGTACTCCAACAGATGGGGATAAAACAGCGTTTCGGGTCCGTTTACCACCCTCATAGCCAGGGGGCTGTGGAACGCATGAACGGGGTACTTAAGAACAAATTGGTTAAGATCTGTCAACACACAGGTCTAAATTGGCTGAGCGCGTTACCTTTGGCTCTAATGGCGTGCCGATCGAGCGAGATTCGGGGCCTGCGTTTAACACCGCACGAGATGTTGTTTGGCCGATGTATGGTTGTGCCCGGCTTGCGCGCGGCGGGAAAAGGTCCGAGTTTGGACAGTCTGGACCACGAGATGCGGGAGTACCTGAAGTACATGTCAAAGCTCCATGGGGCGATCTATGATTATGTCTCTAGTAAACGAGAGACAGAGGAGGAGGAGAATAGGCGGAATACTCTCCAGATAATACCAGGAGATTACGTTTATGTCAAAGTGTTCAGACGCAAGTGGTATGGCGCGCGGCGGGAAGGACCGTATGAGGTCGTAAGAGCTACGGAAAGAGCTCTACAGGTTAAAGGATCTTCAATGTGGTTTCACCTTTCGCATTGCGTAAAAGCCCTGCAAGATGGGCAAGAATTGGAATCCGAACCCCTGTTCATTGATCAAGAACAGGAGGAAATGCACGACGAAGGGGAAAATGAAGACGATTATGGGGAACCAGACAGGGGACAAAACGATTGTCCCGCTATGGGAAATTAAGGATTTTTGCAGGAGCCAGACAGAGGAGATCATGAATTGGAATTGAAAAATGATGATTTTTCCTCTGTGGATTTTGGCGGAGTACCAACAGCGGAACAGAGGACGCCGGAGGAGAGAGCGATTAGCGCAAATGCAACGGAAAAGCCACGGCCAAAAAGGGTTATCAATAGACCTCAGAGGTTTCGATGAAAATAACTGGCAGAAATGCAGCTAAGAGTAAATAGACCTCAGAAGGTCTTTTGCGAAGGAGAAATTTAATTTTATGTTTATGGTTTAAGTCTCCTTCGTTTTTATTAGAACTGTTAGTCTTATATTGGTGTGATGTAATAATCTTTTCTTGCAGAGTCAATTACACAAGCTTAAACGAAATAAGCTGAGAATGGTATGATGTTCTTTTTGTATAAAGAAACGGACCTAGACTGGATGTCATATAAATAACTGATAAATGTGTATACCTGTGCAAGAAGAAAAGGTAAGTGAAATGATGAATTTTGGATTTAAAAAAAAAAATATATATTTTATGAAAATATTATATCATTTTTGATTTTGGAATTTACTGGTTACATAATGAGGGTAGACCCCTCAGAGAAGGGATTGTCGTAAATTAATTGAATAAAAAATGTAGGATACAGTAAGATCAGGTTCTTAATGAGAAATATATTCACAGCTGTTAAGAAGAAAATACCTTCGCTAGTCAAAAGTAGGTTTACCAGTAAGTGCAGGGGTCAGCCAGTAGAGAATGGACCCTTTTAGGGTTAGATGACAATCTCTCCACACCCAACACAGTAGAAGATCAGTAACGTCATAAACCGACCCCTCCAGACTCAGGAAGGAGGGTTTTTGTGTATTTTTAGGGTAAAGCTAGGACCCAACAATGGTGAGAAAGCCCCCCTTTTCAGACAACCTTCTGTCAGTGAGAGATAAGATCGTTAAAGATAACAAGAACCAACAGGAACCAGCTCCAATCATAAAACTTAGAATACAGTTTGAGGTCAGAGAGGCTGTTAAACCTTGTCAGCCGAACGGGGCCCGGGAGGAAATAGAAAAGGCAGCTGGGCAGAAATAGATTAAGCATTATACAATTGAGCAAAAGCTAAACGCCAAAATAAATAGAGTCATTAATTAAAAGATAATGTAGGGAAAACAGCAAGAAAACGCAAGCAATTTAACACTAAGAATGCGACAGATTGGCCACTGAGAAAGGTAAAAGGTACCATTAATTATATAAAAACCAAACTGGTAATAAAGCTAAGTTAGATTAAATCATATTATCTAAAACAAAGTGAACTAAACAACCTACTTAATTAGTTGGTATATTAAACAACAGTATTGCCTTTCTCTTGACTCATTGCTTATTAAATAACACTATTGCTTTCTCTTGACACATTATTCTATCAAACAAACAGTAGTACTGTGGTTGCAAAGCTGGTATATAGTGAATGTATAGATAGCATACTGTATTTCTATGTATGAAAATGCTTCATGTTCTAGAAAGTGGAAATGTTGAACTGTGCTGCCAAAAAGGTTTTAATCAAACAAATTCGATTTCTATCCGTTTCATTATTCAGAAAACGGCCAGACAAAGATAGTCGATCTCCTTACATGGAGAGAGAGACAGCAAGACAGGGCTTTAGCCAATGAGAAGACCGCTGGAGTCTTTGAGACGTGACAGCACGTTTCAAAGACTCGACTATGGGGGGATGGGCCTGTGGATTCCTATATAACACAGGTATGATACATGAGTAAAAAAGCAGCGCTGAGACGGAAGCTGAGACGGAGAAACGGAGAAAACAGCTTGAGACTCGAACCTGGAAAACTCCAACACTGAACGAGAACAGAGATGTGCTACCCACTAAGAAATTCTTCTGACGAGCTGCTTAGCGATAGCAATAATTGAAGCTGTGAAACGAGATAATTTATGCTGTTGTTTCATTAAACAACAGCCCCTCTGTTATTGAACCATTGCGCTGACTCCGTCTCCAATCCTTTGATTGAAACTTTACGAAAACGTGTGAGTACAATTAGCAGGGTACTTTAAGCTATTCCACTATACACTAGAGAACGATCATATAGCTATACAAAGAAACATTGAGAATACACGTTACTACTTTGTGTGATACTCCGGAACAAGCACGACGAGCCTGTGGTATGATGGTGGGGACAGACCCAACGCGACTGAGGTCGCTTTCACACAGGGGCTGTTTGGTCCGGACTATCGGACCAGAATTCGATAGTCCAGTTTTTCGGGTTTGTGTGAATGCGCGTCGAACTCGGTCCGCGGACCAAACACACGAACTCTGGTCCGACCAAAAACATAGGTCTCGGTTCGCTTCATCGGACCAAACGCAAACCAAATATAGGAAGTGCTTATTATTACCACTGCTCGCAGCATTCACTGCAAAACAAGCACACTGCATCTATCTATCTATCTATCTATCTATCTATCTATCTATCTATCTATCTATCTATCTATCTATCTATCTATCTATCTATCTATCTATCTATCTATCTATCTATCTATCTATCTATCTATCTATCTATCTATCTATCTATCTATCTATCTATCTATCTATCTATCTATCTATCTATCTATCTATCTATCTATCTATCTATCTATCTATCTATCTATCTATCTATCTATCTATCTATCTATCTATCTATCTATCTATCTATCTATCTATCTATCTATCTATCTATCTATCTATCTATCTATCTATCTATCTATCTATCTATCTATCTATCTATCTATCTATCTATCTATCTATCTATCTATCTATCTATCTATCTATCTATCTATCTATCTATCTATCTATCTATCTATCTATCTATCTATCTATCTATCTATCTATCTATCTATCTATCTATCTATCTATCTATCTATCTATCTATCTATCTATCTATCTATCTATCTATCTATCTATCTATCTATCTATCTATCTATCTATCTATCTATCTATCTATCTATCTATCTATCTATCTATCTATCTATCTATCTATCTATCTATCTATCTATCTATCTATCTATCTATCTATCTATCTATCTATCTATCTATCTATCTATCTATCTATCTATCTATCTATCTATCTATCTATCTATCTATCTATCTATCTATCTATCTATCTATCTATCTATCTATCTATCTATCTAACTGTGCATCTTGGGAAAAAGGAAGAAAAAACGCGGCTTATTATATTATTACCGAGGCGCACGGCATTGGATCAATGGATCAATGCCACGTCAAAACTCGCCTCCGCTGATCTGGAGGGCTCGCAGTCCACACACAGACACACACACACACGCGCACGCGCACACACGGGCTCGCAGCCACACACACATTTCCACTGTCCAATAGACGAGCGCCCTTTTCGACCGCGTGACATTGTTCAGAAAGTTCGGTGCGCCTGACAGATTGCTATGTGAACGCAGGCGAACCAAATGAAGAATGCAACAATGTTGCAACTTCACCACCAGAATCGCACGAGTCCACCAAAACTATATGTGAAAGCGACCTGAGACAGACACTTGCGGGGCAAGGATCAGAAGAAGAGCAACAGGAGAGACCGGTGGATGACACAGGTAGCTAAGAAGGGTATATAGAAGGGAGGGGAGGGGGGGAAGGGAAATAATCTATAAAATCGGGCAATTTCAATGGTTCAATATATAGGCTGTACAGATATGGAGACACTATGGATTGTAATTTCTGATTGAATTCTCTAGGAGAAATACCCCCATTCTTGAAATGCAAGGGAAAAGGCTTGTATATATATTGCAGGCCCCCCTTCTTGCCGGATAATTGATATGAATATAAGATATATATAGGGGCTTTATGTAGGAATAAGAGGTTCAAGGACCCAACTTAAAAGTGGGAAGGGGGGGGAAGGGGAGAATGGTATATACTATGGAAAAGGGGAAATTTCTATTTTTCAATATGTGGAATGTGCAGTTATAGTTAAGTAGTTATTAGGGATGCCCCGATCGATCGGCCACCGATCGTTATCGGCCGATAATCAGTATAAATATGCGATCAGGGAATTCCGATAATTAGTCATATTCGCCGATCGCGGAAACTGATCAAGTGGATATCTCACTCGCTTGTCTCAGACGCACAGGACCTGCAAACTGCTCCTCCTCCCTAGCCCCGCCCGTACCCGTGTAGAGTTTGTAAACACAGAGGAGGCGGACCTCCTCTGCTGAGTCTAGATAGTGCATTCGACCTGAGCTAACGTTAGCTACCTAGCTATCGTTACTGTTTAAACAAAATTACCCAGTCAACTATTCACTTTTAGTAGGCATTGTCAAACGGTATTTAGCCGGCTAGCTACTGATAGCTCCGGATATCAACAAATGCCCCAGGAAGTCTAGTAGTCCATGTTGATATCTCCGTTAGCTTGCGTTAGCTTGCGTTAGCTGACGTTAGTTCACAGTTCAAAACGAAATGTCCGATTGAACTAAATAGTTGTCTTAACGTCATCTAGCCGGCTAGCAGTAGTTACAGATAGCTCCTGATATCAATGTCTTATAACATTGATTGAATGCGTATTCGAGCTGAGGGCTTGCTGAATGTGAAATGACCAAAGCATAACGTTACCAATAGGGTCCCGCTGCAGCGCCGGAGAATCCTTTTTGGAGCTGGATGCTACTAGAGTACACACAGACAGTGGAGCTGTTTGCAGATAGCGAGCATTTTGACTTGTTGCGTGGTGGCGATGTCTCGCAGATAATACAAGTACAAGTCTAATTATATAATATATATATTTTATTAAAAAAAAAATGTATATAAAATAATTTTTAATTTCTTTTTAATCAAAAACGATCGGTATCGGATCGGTATCGGCCGATATGGCTCACGACGATCGGTGATCGGTATCGGTGGCAAAAAACGTGATCGGGGCATCCCTAGTAGTTATAGTTAGTTAAGGGCACTATGGAGAGACCGAGAGCCAAACATAGACAGAAGGAGGAGTGGTTAGATAGGAATGGGGAAGGACGGGAAAATGTATATTTCATAAAGGCACTGCAATTTTTGGTTTAGATAGGGGAAACTAATAGAGAGGGAAAAATGTATAAGGTATAAGGTCTGGCGACCTCTACCGTTCAGTATAGGTACTGGACACACACAGACAGGTAAACGGGATAGTTATATAGGGACATTACGGAGAGGTCAAGGACCCAACATAGGCGTGAGGAGGAGTGGATAGTTAGGATTTGGGGAGGAAGGGGAAGGGTATAATACATAGAGGTACTGCAAGTTCTGATTTAACTCTACAAAAGATACCCCCCTTCTTAACGGGTAAAGGGTATAGCTTAGAGGTTTTCGTAGGTCATATCCCCTTTCTTAACAGGTATTGGATATGGTCGATGCCCGGTTGGTGGCAGATTTGGTTTTGTTTCAATGGTTTTGTTTCAATGTTTCAATGTTTAAGGTGATAGAGATCCAGGAGTTTAGAGGCTGAAATAGAGGGTTCCTCGAGAGGGTTACGAGAGGAGGAAGGGGGGGGGGAGTAGGGATACAGGATCAAGTTGAAGATAGTTTAGTCAAGTTGGACTTTAAATAGCAGAAATGAGAAAAAGGGAGCATGTGGTTAGAGCATACTAGGAGGGAAGAGCGGTAGGAAAGGGAGAAAGGCAGGTAAGATGCATCCTGTCAAAAGGAAGCAGGAAAGGACCTGCAGGAAGTCGGAAAAGAGGAGGGTCAGAGGTCCGTGCCCAATAGGGGGGGACGTTAGCTTTATATGTGGGGTTTGGGGGTACTTGTGTTTTTTCTCTTTTTTTATTTATTATTACAGGACACTTCGGCTGGATCACCACATCACAAAACATAGAGGAGAGAGGGGGGAGGAGGGCAAGAAGAGAATGGGAAACATAGGACATAAGGATGAGTAGGAACGAAATAAAATATATGAGCTGGAACGTGAGGGGGATGAGCCACATTATTAAGCTAAAACAGATTCTAGGGAAGATAAAACGATCAGGAGCAAAAATAGTTTATTTACAGGAAACACACAGCACTGGGGAAGATCTCAAGAGGGTCGAGAATAGGTGGAAGGGACAGGTATACTCTGTGCCATTCAACTCACAAGCTAGAGGAGTAATGCTACTAATAGACAAGTCGATACCATTTACTTTAAGAAATAAAATTGTAGACCCGGGAGGGAGATTTATAATATTAAGCGGTACTATAGTCTCCACGCAGGTGAACCTAGTAAATGTATATGGACCAAACAATGATGACCCGCTGTTTTTTCAAGAACTGTTTATGAAAATGGCAACTCTCACGGGCCAGTTCATCATGGGGGGAGACTTTAACTGCGTGAGGAGACCGGAAATAGATAAGTCAGGGGGAATAGATACCTCCCACGGAAGAACAAGGAAAGTGATGGATACGTTTATGAAAGACCTCGACTTGGTTGAGGTATGGAGAAAGCTAAACCCAGACAAGAGGGAATATTCGTGCGCTTCAAAATTACTAAGTAGGCCATCGTTCTCGAGAATAGACTATTTTTTATTATCGACAAGCTTGGTATCTAAATTTACAGGAAGTGAATATGACAGTAGATTACTGTCTGACCATTCTCCAATGACGTTAACTATGAACATGCCGGAAATAGCGAAGGCACCCCCTAGATTCAGACTCCAAACCAAGTGGCTCAACAACCCGAAATGTATGACTTTTATAGATGAAAAAATAGACATATACTTCTCCATAAATACGGACCAGACAAGTGCAACGATGAGATGGGAGGCATTTAAGGCGTATATAAGGGGAGAGATGATAAGCTATACTAAACATAAGTCTAAGGAACACTATAAGCAAATGGAGGACATAGAAAGACGGGTAAAAGAAGTGGAAGAACAGCTATATAGGGGAGAAGACCCAGCAAAACAGAGAGAACTACGGGTATTAAAGGCCCAGTACAAGCATCTATCCACTACAAAGATAACATCGGACTTACAGTGGCTAAAACAGTCGTACTACGACCAAGGGGAAAAAGCAGGCAAGATACTGGCATGGAGAATTAGAAAGGCACAAACGGAAAGGATGATAAATACGATCAAACTGGGGAATGGGGTGGAAACGAATGACCCAATAGAAATAAATAACGCCTTTAAAGAATATTATGAAAAATTATATAAATCAGAATACCCAAAGGACACAGAACAACAAAATGAATTCCTGGACAAGTTAGAATTCCCAAAAACAATGGAGGAGGAACAGAAACAGTTTGACCAAAAGCTAACAATAGAAGAATTAAACGAGGCGCTTACGGTTATGAATAGCGGGAAGGTGGCGGGCCCAGATGGGATACCAACAGAAATATACAAGAGATTCGCAGGGAAACTGCTACCCCACCTACTGGAAATGTTCAATGAAGCATATGAGGAGGGGACTTTGCCTCCATCCTTAAGATCGGCGATGATTTTGGTACTTAAGAAACCGGGAAAGCCACCCTCAGACACAACTTCATATCGTCCTGTGTCCCTCATGTCCTGTGATACGAAGATTTTATGTAAGGCACTAGCTAGACGCATAGAGAAGTCGATTCCACATCTGATAAAAAATGACCAGAACGGATTTGTATTGGGAAGACAGGGATTTCATAACATTAGGAGATTACTAAATGTTCTTCACACTAAGATAAAACGAAAAAGACCACGCAGTTCTGTCATTAGACGCCGAAAAGGCATTTGACAGGATTGAGTGGGGATATCTGTTTGAAACACTTAAAAGGTTTGGGTTTGGGGAAGGATATATAAAATGGATCAGGATTCTATACACAGACCCAATGGTCGAAATAACTACAAACAACCAAATATCGACACCGTTTAAACTACAGAGATCTACCAGACAGGGATGTCCGATTTCTCCGTTGCTATTTTTATTCGCAATCGAACCATTAGCAATGACGATTAGGCAGGACCTGGGAATCACAGGGATGAGAATAGGGGGAATGGAGCATCGCCTATCGCTTTTCGCGGACGATATAATACTATACTTAACAAAATTGGATACCTCAATTAGAAATGCGAACGAAATACTCGAGAAATTTGGAGTATTTTCAGGATATAAAACGAATCAAAATAAAAGCGCACTTATGTTACTTAATAAAAGAGAAAGGGAAAAAGCGGCGGTGCACACGCAGTTTGCGAGCTCCCCCAAGGGGTTTACATATTTGGGGATAAAGATAACCCCGGAGATTAAAGACTTAGTACAGAGTAATTACGATCCAATAATGACAGATGTAGAAAATAGCCTTGAAAGATGGAGCAAATTACCAATATCAATGATAGGCAGAGTGAATATTATTAAAATGACTATATTTCCTAAATTCCTTTACCTATTCCAATCAATCCCAATGCCCTTACCGGAAACTTTCTTTCGGAGATTGAAAACGATGTTCACACGTTTCATATGGAACAATAAAAAACCCAGGTTGAGACTGACACTCCTTTACCTCCCGTATGACAGAGGAGGGCTTAGACTTCCAGATATGAGGCTTTATTACTGGGCGGCACAACTCAGGACAGCAATGTTCTACTTTCCACATGCAGATATACCGGCTTGGATGGAGATAGAAAAAGAAGAGACAAAGATAACACTAGACGCATATATATATTCACGACAGAGTAACTTGTTGATAAAAAATACAAAGAACCTGTTCCTCCAGAATACAGTAAGGATCTGGCACAAGGCACACTTACACTTAGGTAGAAGAGATAAGTTATCGGGGTATACACCAATCTGGGGGAATGAGGAATTTAAACCGGGAAGGAATGATGGGGGATTAAAAAATTGGGCAGAAAGAGGTTTGGGTAAGATTAAAAACGTATACTTAGAGGGAGAATTGATGACCTTCGAACAGATAGTGAGCACATTTGAAATCCCAAGATCACATAGATTTAAATACTTTCAAATCAGGAGCTACGTAGTCTCAAAGAACGGGGGCACAGAGGAACCACCCACATCCATAATAGAAAGACTTACGAGGAACAATATGGTGGGAAGAGGACAATTATCCAAGTTTTATGATGTGTTGTTATCAGGATCGGATGAGAGCTCTTTGAGCAGTTTGCGGGCATGGGAGAGGGACATGGGGGTAGAAATAGCAGAAGAGGACTGGGAACAAGCATGTGAGATGTCACAGACACTTTCAATCAATACCAGATGTAAACTCCTACAATATAAGTGGATACATAGAGTATATATGACACCAGAGAAATTACACAAGTTTTATCCTGTGATCCCGGATGAATGTACTAGGTGTGGGGTAGAGATAGGGACCCTATACCACTGTATGTGGGAATGTGAGAAGATACAGGAATATTGGAAGGAGATATTGGAACTCATATCGGAGATGACAGAGATAGAAATCCTGACCGATCCTAAGTTATGTATACTACACTTATACCCGGAGAAGTTCCCAGCTTATATTAGAAAGAGGAAATTGATTAATTTTTGTTTGTTACAGGCCAAGAGAGTGATAGCTTTGAACTGGAAGGAGATACAGAGACCAGGAGCTAAACAGTGGTTAAAGGAAGTGTCAGAAAACTTAGCAATGGAGAAACTAACATACATACAGAAGGGAAAAACAGAGAAGTTTGAAAGGACATGGACATCGTTTATACACTTCCTGGAGAATGTAAGAATCTAAAGGAGAGGGATAGGAAACATGAAAGGTAAGGGAGAGGAAAGGGAAAATGGGAGAAAGGTTTAGGGGAAGAAAAAAAAATAAATAAAGAAGAAAAGTGGATGGAGGTAGAGATTTTTTTTTTATTCATTTTATGTTATACAAGTACAAGTGTATCTTGTATTGTATTTTTATATTGGTTTACTTTTAATTTTAATTTTTGTGCTGATATTTCCGTGATTTCTTATAGGTAATTTAAAGGAAAGCTATTTTGCTGTTCCTTTCACAGGGTGGGCAATTTTACACAGTTCATGTGAGTCTATGGAACACCTCTGAAGGTTTTATATTTCTAATCAGGTACTGAAAAGCAGCAGTGTTCTACCTCAGGATCTTGGGACATTTTAAGGATGGGCTCCTACCACTGAGTGGCCTGGGGCCAAATGCCACACCGACTGCCACATTATTAGGTGGTTGAGGAATCTTGGACATTGAGAGTCGGAGACGTGGAACCTGTAGATATGAATCCACATAGCTGGGGGACGGTACTGGACAGTGGCGTCGCGTGGGTAAAAATAACAGGGGAAGCCAAAAAAAATTTATAAAAAAATAATTATTAAATATTTTTATTAATATCTTTTTTTTTATTTTTTTTTATTTTAAGTCAAGCAGTCACCATGTACACTACAGTATGGCTCGGCGGCCAGTCAAACTTTCTTTTTATTTATTTAACAGATTGCAGAATGGGTACAATACAGTACGGCTCAATACACACAATTGTATAAGGGGATGCAGACCAGAGAAAGACGTTTGTCTTGTTTACATCAGGGTCCCCCATTTTCAATTCATAGTGACATTTATGACATACTAGACATCATGACATTTATGGCATAGGGACATACATGACATACAGGTATTTAGTATGGTTACATTTGTGACATATACGATATTCAAATATACTGTACTGTTACCCATAGATCCTGACAGAGTATATGATGGGGAGGAGACTGTACATTAGGAGGGGGTGGGTGGGTGGGAGAGAAATATACATACGGCCGGGAGAGAATATGACGTCTAGAGTCTAGACAAACAAGACAAGACAAACGTATTTCTCTGGTCTGCATCACCTTAACAATGGTGTGTATTGAGCCGTACTGTATTGTACCCATTCTGCAATCTGTTAAATAAAGTTTTCATTCATTCATTCATTCATTCATTCACGTGTCTGTTGCGCGGCGCGCCCAGCCATCAGAGCGCTCCTACTGTAAAATGAGGAAGCAGTCATTTCAGCCTCAGTTTTACTCGTTTATAAAAATGATTTAAAATGTTTATTAGCAACGCCAAGCTTTCAAACCCTGCCGCATCTGTGTGTGAAACCCTAATGGAACGCTGGGTACCTTTGACATTTATATCCGATATATTTTGGACCCACTGCTAGCTTTTAAGCAGTGCTTGATGGTGCACATTAACCTGGATACTACGAGGAATAGGTGACTGCGTATTCCAGCCCCTGGCTTGCATTGCAGTCATGAAATAATAATAATAATAATAATAATAATAATAATAATAATAATAATAATAATAATAATAATAATAATAATAATAATACTTCGTTTTATATAGCGCCTTTCAGAGGACCCAAGGTCGCTTTACATAAGGGGGGGGGGAGATAACAAATTAACAAACATAGTGGACAGACACAACATATACATATAAAGTGAGAACGTTAGGGTATGAAAGGGTCTACAAGCTTGCCTGATAACGTTAGTTAGTCCTTAGTCAGGCTGCTCAGTGCTTACCTGGTCAATAATGTGGTCCTCCTCTTGCCAGATAGATTTGTTAAATCATAATATCCACAGTCAGTGATGTGCTCTGCTTCGAACGTGCCTGCTCTGTTAATAACATTTTCAATCAATCCCGCGAGGGGATGACGTACTTCAGACGTGTTCTGACCTGCCCCGCCTCCAGGGGGGAAAATGTGAAATGTGTTTTCCTCACAGCCCCGTTTTAAACTTTTAGGGTGTGGCAGTCAGCTCGAATCTGATTGGCTAGGATCGGATTTGGACAATCCATCCAATCCAATGAATCACATGCTGGAAGCCTGGAGAAAGAGACCTACCCCCTGCCTCTTCTCCTGCTGCAGTGAGCATAGTGAGTCTGACAGTGTGTTAGAGGGAGTGAGAAGGAGAAGAGGGAGACATTTAAAAAAAAATAAAAAATTATAACACAGATGCACAGATGAAAAAGAATGTAAACTATATTAAAAAAAAATTATATATATATTTTTTTTCCCTTCATATTTCATATTTGATGTGAATTCATATTTTAATAGGGAGGCATGGCTTCCGTTGGCTTCCATAAGGATTCGCCACTGGTACTGGACACTGAGGAAGGCCATTTATAAAATAGTTACCCTTTGACGATTAACAATTAAGCATTAACAATAATTGTTTCTATGGTAATATGTCTGCGGAAAGGTCAATTGTGTTGTAATTAGGGAAGGGAGGGGATTGAAGGGTGGCTTTTTTTTCATGTGGTGTTGTTTGTATATATGTATGTTTGTGTAAAAGAAAAAATTTACAATAAAAACATTGTTTAAAAAAAAAAAAAAAAAAAGACAAACATTATCTAGCTACTAACTTAGCTAGCTACCAACACTAATAGTCAAGAATACAATGTTTTTTTCTTTTCCCTATTGTTAGTAGTGTAATCAGCCTGAAAATGCTGAAAAACATTAGCTAGCTATCAACTCTGTGATGTTTGTCTTGTGTTATGAAATAACTTGACAGGACGACCAGATTTAGTTTAACATCGACTCCCTCATTTAATGTCTCTTCTCCAGCTTCATGCATATACAGAATGCCCTCTCTCGTCCCACATCCGGGTTACTCCCAGTACGGGTACCCGCATAGCTCAATACACTACATCTCCCTTCTTAAGTTCCACATTCTTCAGAATATATATATTTTTTTTAACAAGTTGTCAACAACTGAATAATCACAGAACATAGTGAGAAATAGTTCTTGGAAAGAAAATAATAAACTAAGCACTGTGGGCCTATACGGCACATAAACAACCAAAGGTGCCTCCTGCATTTAAAACAACACAAACTGTAGTTTTTGTAACCACAAAGTCATCCAGTGAACATTAAATGAATCAGTTACAGTGCAACATAAATGAGCAGAGTCCACTTTTTGTTTCCCTACTCTCTAAACCTTGTTGGAGTTTTGACCAGTCTCCCTGATCTAGTGCGAAAAGGTTGTGCGACAGAGTCAGTAGTGTCACTGCTTCCCTGTGGAGTGTGCGCTGGGGTCTGTGCATGTGAACTGTCCTGATCAACAAACCTTGGGTTGTCACAGTTCATATCCCCATTCCCATCTTGCTCCTTAGCAGCAGATGGAAACTCTCTCTCAGCAGTCTCCCTGAGATGTCTCCTGTTCCTTCTGAACATCCTTCCTTCAGGTGTACGCACCACATAGGAACGTTGTTGTTCGTGCTCCCTCAGAACTACAGCTGGCCTCCAACTGTCTCCAGACTGCATCCTCACATTCTCTCCAGCACGCAGCACAGGTAGGTGTTTAGCGTGGCGATCATAGTAGCTTTTTTGTTTAGCTTGCTTTTCTTTCAACTTGTTGTGAACATTAAGTACACCTTCAGGGGTGAGCAGTGAGGTGGACGCTGGCAGTTTTGACTTCAACCGACGCCCCATCAGCATCTGGGCAGGTGACAGGCCCACACCTTCCAGTGGTGTATTTCTGTATTCCAGAAGCGCTATGTAAGGGTCACCAGACTTTTTGAGCATCCTTTTAACAGTTTGCACAGCTTTTTCTGCCTGTCCATTTGACTGAGCATAGTGTGGACTTGAGGTGACATGACTGAACTCCCAGCTCTCTGCAAAGCTCTTGAATTATGCACTGGCGTACTGAGGGGCATTGTCACTGACCAGAATATCTGGAATCCCGTGCCTGGCAAATATGGACTTCATGGCAGTTATAACACCCTTACTGGTGGTGTCGGTCAGCCTCATTATCTCTGTGTACTTTGAGAAGTAGTCGACACATAGCAGATATTCTGAGCCCTTGCTATGAAACATGTCGGTGCCAACCTTCTCCCATGGTCTATTTGGCAGTGGATGTGAGATCAGTGGCTCTTTTTGATTGCTGCTCCTGTGCTCATTGCAGACAGCACACTGTGCTACAACTAGTTCAATTTGTGCAGACATGCCTGGCCAATAAAGCACATCTCTGGCCCTTTCTTTACATTTGACCACTCCCAAGTGTGACTCGTGTATCTTGTCCGTGGTCTTGTCAACTGATTAACAGTATTAACAGACTGTTAACAGATTAACAGTCAACACGGTTTCATTGCTGGGTTAAGTACTTCTATTCTATTCACATAATATGCTTACTTCATATATCTACTCCATTCACATATATGCTTACCACTTGTATCTATTGCTATGTCCGCCCACTACAATCACATGAGCTGTCTAACGCCTGTCCCGTCTCCCTGTCCCCCTATGACTTGCTGTCCTGGAGTGCTGACCGGAGTGTCGGACATCCCGTGATGAAGGCCGGGAGGTTGCGACCCCCTCTGCGTGCCCCCCTGTCTCCGGAGGTCTCGTAGTGGTGACCGGAGTGCCGGACGTCCCGCGATGATGTCGGGGAGTTCGCAACCCTCTCTGCGCCGCCCCCTATCTCCCTGTCTCCGGCTGTCCCTGAGCAATGACCGGAGTGTTGAATGTCCCGTGACTAAGACGGGGAGTACGTGACCCTCTTTGCACCGCCCCTGTGCCTCAAATAGATCCGCTATCAGCTCTATCTTTAATCTTTCAAAATGTTCAGTCGCTATCGCTATTAGCTTTATCTTTAATCTTTCAAAATGTTCAGTTGCTATTGCATGCACTCATCTGTGTTTCACTACACACATGAGTGCATGCTTACCAACTGTCCGTCTGCAACACTACTATCACCAACATCTAAGAAGGGAGATCCCCCCTTGAATGGCCCTTCTAAGGTTTCTCTCCTCCACACTGCCTGTGGAGCTTTTTTCCCTATTGTTAGGTTTTAGTGAGTTTTTCCTTACCTTCGCGTGGGGTATGTCTGGGAGTGCTTGCATTCTTTAATTTTTTATTTTTTTTGCATTCATCTAAAAATGTTTGGACCTTATGGTGTTCTTGTTCTGTTCTTGACTTATTGTTATGTTTTCTTCTTGACTTGTTTAAAGAAGACCTGTACGGCCCATGGGGACATTAACGTGTGTTGTCGGGCCTTATAAATAAATTTGATTTGATTTGATTTGTCCAGCATCTGTGGTCTCAGTTGCTGTGGTACAATGAGTTTCTCTGATTTGAACAGTAGACCTGAGGCAAAACTGATCTCCTCTCTGAATGTCCAAAACGGCTGCACCTTATCTGACACAGCAGACCTGTCCTTAGGCCATCCGTGCATTGTCATGTTCTTTAGTTCCTGCAGTACTGGGTCTTGTGCAGTTGCATTCCTGAACATCTCCTGCTTTTCCTCTGATATGGGCAACTGTGGTGTGATCCAGTTCACATGCAGTTCCTCTTCCAGAAGATCCTCTTTCTGCTCACGTAGATAAGCACGGCTCAATGAATCTGCAATGTGAAGCTCCTTTCCTGGCTTGTATGATACTGCAATGTTGTACCTTTGAAGCCGCAGCAGCATTCTTTGCAGTCTCAGGGGAGCCTGATGCAGTGGCTTCTTGAAAATGCTTTCTAGAGGCTTGTGATCGCTTTCGACCTTGACCTCTCTGCCATATAGATATTGATGGAACTTCTCACATCCATACACTATGGCTAGCAGCTCCTTCTCGATCTGCGCGTACCTGCATTGACAATCTGTGAGCGCCCTTGAGCCGTATGCCACAGGTCGTTCATCCTGCAGTATCACAGCCCCGATGCCCTCCGAGCTGGCATCCACAGACAGCGTCACAGCCTTGTTTACATCATAGTATTTCAGAGTGGGAGCTCCTGTGATCAGCTGCTTCAGCTTTTCAAAGCTCTGACGTTGAGGTTCCTCCCAGTGCCATTCTGTTTCTCCCTGCAACAGCGTCCTTAGAGGTGCAGAGATTTCAGACAGATTAGGAATGAATTTAGCTAGATATTGAATCATTCCCATGAACCTCATTAATGCTGGCTTGTCAGCAGGTGGAGGTATTTGTACAATGGCTCTTATCTTCTCATCATCAGGCTTTAGTCCATCTGCGCTGAGTGTATGGCCAATGTACTTGACCTCTGTCATCCTGAACTTGCACTTGCTTCTATTGAATCTCAGGCCGTTCTCATCTGCTCTCTGCAGCAGCTTCACCAGCCTCTGATCGTGTTGCTCTAAGGTGTCCCCCCACACCAGCAGATCATCAATGATGTTGACCACACCATCTAACCCCTCAATCATCTGGGCTACAGCTCTCTGGAACACCTCGCTCGCTGACGAGATGCCAAAGGGAAGCCTCTTGAAACGGTACCTCCCAATGGGTGTGTTAAACGTGCACAGTTTGGAGCTCTCTTCATCCAGTTTTATTTGATAAAATCCTTGGTTTGCATCTAACACAGAAAAATATTTTGCATTTGGCATGCGTGACACCACTTCCTCCACTGTGAGGAGTGGATAGTGTTCTCTTCGTATTGCTGTGTTCAGATCTTTAGGATCCATACAAATCCTTATCTTCTTGGGCGTGACTACTGTCACCATGCTGTTGACCCACTGTGTTGGCTCAGATTGCCTTATGATTACATCTGACTGCTCCATTTTGTGAAGCTGTTCAATCACTCTGTCCCTCAGAGCAACTGGTATCCTCCTAGGTGCGTGTATCACTGGCTTTATGTCAGGGTCTATCTTGATGCTGTGTTCACCTGGTAAGCAGCCAAGTCCAGAGAAGAGATGCTCATAGTCTTTCTGCATTTTGTCTTCTTTCTCTCCTTTCTCCATGCTATATAGCCTTTTGACCATTTTCAGCTTTGTGCTGGTCTCTCTTCCTAGAATCGCTGGAGCATCTTTCTCTATAATTTCAAAGTCAATCCTGTGTGTTTTACCTTTATACAGACATGTGACTGATGTTTTGCCCAAGGGCTCCATCTTGTGGCCTGAATAAGTCACTAACTTGCACTTGGATGCATGCAACTTGTCGTGAACATGTAACGTGTGAAACGTTTTGGCTGACATGACGTTACAGTCAGCTCCTGTGTCAATTCGAAATGTGACTCTTTTCTTGTTTATTAGCAGCTCTTCAGACCATCTGTCTTGGTCCCTTTTTTCCTTTTCAATTTCTTTAATGTTTCTAATTTCTACTGTTCCAACGAACATTTCCTCTGTCTCACTGTCACTGTCCTCATGATTCTGTTCCACAACATGCATTTTCTTATTTCTGAGTTGACTGTTTGCACGACACGTTTTTGCAAAGTGATTTTTCTTATCACATTTCCTGCATGTCTGTCCATAGGCTGGGCACTTCCCTTGTTCATGTTTGTATCCACATCGGTCACAGTCCACTTTCCTTTCACTACTCATTGGGCTTTCTTTTGTGAAGTTTCCTCCTTTTCGGTATGGCCTTGCTGTGCTAACTTTGTGCACTTCAACTTCCTCATGTAATGCTTTTGTAGTACTTTTCTGGCTTATTGTTCTGATATGTATCAGAACCTAATATCTAATCTGCTCTGCGTTGTGATTCAATCTCCTTTAAAGCCCTGAAAAGTACTTTAAACAAAGACTTGAGGTCTTTGTTATGACGATCAGCGGTCCAGCAGGAGAAAGGAGGAGAAGAGGGTATATAACAGCAGCTGTTTAATCAAAGTTAAGAGTGTATACAAATTACAATAAAGAATGCTATAGTTGTGATCACGACACTATGCCGTCTGTGATCCCAACTAGGCTAATATTACAGTAGAGTTGATAAGTTGTTGATGGCTTTGTTCTCTGGCTAGTGAACAAAGCAAAGTTCTGTTTCTCCCTCCAAAAGTTCTTTGTCCGTTGATTCTCCTCTGCCCGCGTCGTCTGCTCCTGTGTGTAGAGATGGGTGTGGTTCCTCCTTGGTGATTTGGTTTTTTCAGAGTCCTCTTCCTCGTTCCCACACCCCCGCTATATCCAAAAACCTAGCGCCTCTGAATGACATCACCAATGATGACATCATCAAAATCTTTTCCTCCAATCCCAGGCCTGCTAAGTTTGGATTTGAAATAGGGGGTTGTCCTTAATAGGTCAACCCCCCTCTACTTTGTCTTAAGCCCAGAGAATAGTTTCACTGTATATTTAACATCATACTTTGGTTATTGATTTCATAACATATATATTTGAATTGCAATTTCTCACATAAACACAGAGATATTATACTTGTACACATTCTGTTATCATTAAGACTAATTTCACCTTAAGTGAAACTAATCTTCTTCTACAAGGGATTTAAATCTGTACCACAAAGTCTGCTGACTTTCAGTGAATTGCTACCAGGTCTAATCATTCTTTTAGCTTACATCAATATCTTCTATACAGTTTCATTAATAATATGCTTTTATACAGTTTAGTATGCACATATTTAAGTATTTGCCAATGTAGTTTCAAACGTGGCCTCATTTCAAACTCTGTGATTCCCAGCCATAAACCTGGCCTATTTCATATTATTTAATTCAGAATTATTACCACAATATAAACAGGCCTAATTGTAGTTCATATCAAACTAATCTAAGTGTGTTACTAGACATTTAAAGATGTACTTATTGTTAATCAAGGCAGGAGCAAGCCAGGTCACATGTGTTTATTACTTATTACTTACTAGGAGACCAAATGGTGGTCACATGTGTTTAACTAGGGCTTATCTGAACTCCTTCCTGTCCCCCACCCTGACGAACCCAGGTGGCTCTTTGTTCTAAAACCCCCTAAGGGGAAGCAGGTTATCTTGTTCAAACAGTTCCTTTTAACTTTTACAGCAGGCTATTTTGAGTGGCCATTGACACAACCTGTTTGAGAGGAGTCTTGTTGACTTACTCAGGCGGCTGTTTTCCTAATCAAAACTTAATCTTATGACCTTTTCTATGGGACAATGCGGTTTATGATCTATGTCTATTAAAAACTACTACAGTTTCATCTGGGTGAATGTTATTTCACTGGCACGGCACACATCAATAGCTCTTTCTAACATGAGATCCGCCTCTCTGAGCAATCTGGCTCTTACTTGATCGTCACGTATCCCACAGACAATTCTGTCACGTATCAATGAGTTGTATAGGTTGCCAAATTCACAGTCTCTTGCTTTATTTTTCAGGTCTGTGACATATGCATCTATAGTTTCTGACGGACCTTGTACACGGGTGAAAAACATATGCCTTATGTATGGCATATTCTTCCGAGGCTCACAGTATTCTTTGAACTTCCGTTTCAATATGGCAATCTGGTTCCTCTGCCCGTCCGCGAACACAAACGTGTTACTCACTTTTATGGCTTCGTCTCCCGCCACATGTAGGAATGTCGCGCACTGCACTGTTTCTGACTTTTCTGCTACTCCTGTAGCAACACAGAAAAGCTCATAACGCTGCAGCCACGTTCGCCAATTCTCCGCGAGATTCCCCTCCAGACTCAAATTCGGCGGTGGCTTAAAGTGTGCCATTCTTGCCGAGTTTCCCGAGTTTCTTCTGACACGATGTGATGTTTGTCTTGTGTTATGAAATAACTTGACAGGACGACCAGATTTAGTCTAACATCGACTCCCTCATTTAATGTCTCTTCTCCAGCTTCATGCATATACAGAATGCCCTCTCTCGTCACACATCCGGGTTACTCCCAGTACGGGTACCCGCATAGCTCAATACACTACAAACTCAGCTAGCTACCAACTTAGCTAGCTACCAATTTAGCTAGCTACCAAGTCTACTTAGTCAAGATTACAGATGTGATTTATGTAGACCTTTTGTTGAAGAATTACTTGTATATATCTTAATAATAGTTAATAATAATTATTAATAATACTTACTAAGAAAATCCTTGAGATTGTGAATATTCATTTGAGGACATGCAAATGTATTTTGATGAGGTTAACTTTGAGAAAAGGACAATAGAGAGACATCTCCGGCAGTGTAGCGACATTGAGAAGGCCAACAGAGTATCTCAGAAACTGCTTAAAAACTACATTTGGCATCAACAGACGGAGCAAACTTTTAGAATTCCCAGCCTTTAATTTGATTCAAACAAACACCTCAAGATATATGATGGATGTAATTCTTGAAGGCATTGCTCCATTAAAGACTTAGTTATTTTAGGAGAACTAGACTTGGATGCTCTCAATAGTACATTAATTGGATTCCCCTATTCTCCACTTGATGTTCGAGATAAACCAAGCCCTATAGCATACAACACATTAGCTTCAAGTGATAATAAGTAAAGAAAAAAAATATTATAATAATTATGTAAATTATATCAACTCTAATTGCATTCTGAGTCTATTTTTCTCAGTTTTATTTGATTTAATTACATACATGCTGCTTCTTGTTTTATGTTAGAAGTACTTTGTCAATTGGATGTAAATTTCATATTTAATTGAAATAAATATACCTTTCAATATAGACTAAAATATTGCTTTGAGTATACTGTAGGCCAGGGAGGGGCAACTGGCGGCCCGCGGGCCGCATGCGGCCCTCACCGACGTTCCATGCGGCCCCAGGCCAAAAAAAAAAAAAAAAAAAAAAAAATTATAATATTTTTTAATTTTTTAATTTTTTAATTTTTTTAATTTTTTCTATTTTTTTTATTCTTTTGTATTGTATTCGACTAAGAAGAGTTGGCAGTCGACTATGGCTCCTTTCGATCGATTAGTCGACTATTTGACTAATAGGGGTCAGCCCTAGTGTGGACATATGAAACGCTGTTGAAAGTGCCGTGCAGCAATATGGGGGTTTTGATAAACTGTCGGCTGTTGTTACCGATGGAGCACCGGCAATGAAAGGAAAACACACAGGATTCGCCGGGATTCTAAGGCAGAGTGGCGTTGAGTGTCCAATGCTGCACTGCATTATACATCAGGTAAGTTCGCTAACATAATTTCCATCTATTGTGGGTCACTATAATGACCAATGCGAGTCGAGTGTAGTCAAATTATATGCGAGAGTCGTTAAATAGTTTTTCTTTTTTTTTATCTGATATAGGAGGCTCTCTGTGCCAAGAAGCTTGACTACTACAGCCATGTTATGGATTTGGTTACCAAGGTTACCAATCTAATTCGTGGAGGCAACAGGTCACTAAACAATAGAAAGTTTGTCTCCTTTTTGGAAGAGATGGACACTGATTATGGCGACTTGCAGCTACACACAGAAATCCGATGGCTGAGCCGTCGGAAAGTACAGGAGCGACATTGAAACACTGCAAATGCAATTCAATGATCGGTTTGAAGATTTCAACGGCATGCAGTCACGGATAGCGCTGTTTGCCGGCCCCCTCACCGCTACGGTGTCAGAGCAGCCCCCACCGTTGCAGCTTGAACTGTGCGAGCTACAGTCAGATCCTTTTTTTCAAGCAAAGAGAAATGAGAGGGGTTATTTCGTTTTGGAAACTGCTACCTGAGCCCCGCTTCCCACTCCTCAGGGACTTTGCCCTCTCTATGGCCAGTATGTTTGGGAGCACATACATATGTGAGAGCAATTTCTCAAACATGAAGCACATCAAGTCAAAGTAGAGAAACAGGCTGTCGGATGAAACATTATTTCATCTGATGCAGATTGCATGCACAAACATTGAAGTTGACATTCCTGCTATTGTGCGCCAAATGGAGAGACCACAAGTGTCTCATTAAAGACAGGGGGGAGGAGGAGATGATGAAGAGGTGTA
The DNA here is from genome assembly GCF_963971535.1 of Notolepis coatsorum. Classification (NCBI taxonomy): domain Eukaryota; kingdom Metazoa; phylum Chordata; class Actinopteri; order Aulopiformes; family Paralepididae; genus Notolepis; species Notolepis coatsorum. The sequence continues at coordinate 127,160,887 of NC_140177.1, forward strand.
GAGGGGGGGAAGGAGATGATGAAGATGTGTAGAGAGGGGGGAAGAGATGATGAAGAGATGTAGAGAGGGGGGGGAGATGATGGAGAGGTGTAGAGAGGGGACCATTATTATTATTATTATTATTATTATTATTATTATTATTATTATTATTATTATTATTATTATTATTATTATTATTATTATTATTATTATTATTATTATTATTATTATTATTATTATTATTATTATTATTATTATTATTATTATTATTATTATTATTATTATTATTATTATTATTATTATTATTATTATAACCATTATTGACCCACTGTGGGGCGAGGGTGAATGTCATGCCAGTTTGATAAAGGGTCAATGGGAGGCATGTAGTATTGCACTTTACTTTACTTGCACTTTACTTGTTTACTTTTGTAGTGTTCAGATAACACTAATAACACAAACACAAAGCAGCATTCCTGCTGCATTTCACTACAACAGTAAATCAAAAGTGCAATAATAAATGATTTTGTTAAATGTATACACTTTTATCCTGCTACTAAACAAAACATTCTTGAGTGCTTCATATCCATAACATGCATTTCAGTGTTATAATGTTTTGTTTAGTAGCAGGATAAAAGTTTATACATTTAACAAAATCATTTATTATTGCACTTTTGATTTACTGTTGTAGTGAAATGCAGCAGGAATGCTGCTTTGTGTTTGTTGAGCAGTGGGCTTTAAGTTCATACATTTATTTTATTAGAAGCCTTAATTATAATTGATAATTTTTGTATATATTTGGGGTTACACAGCAATACTTTTAAATTCAGCTGTTTATAAATTCATAAAGTTGAAATTGCATTACTAAATGCATTTGAAATGGAATAAAAACAAAGTTACAACAAATTATAATTGTTTATATACCTTGTGACTATTAGGGCTATTTGAGTGATGGGGTACTACTGGCGGGACTGCCGATAAACAATGCGGCCCCCCAGATTGATTGTGGACATTTTGTGGCCCTCACCATATACAAAGTTGCCCACCCCTGCTGTAGGCTGTTCCTCTTCTAGTTAGTGCTCCACAAAGCTCTCTGTCTGTTCAGCATAAACAAGACTAGGCATGTTGACTTGCTATATTATCCAAAAACGTATTATAATATTTAGGGATGCACCGAATGGGAAATTCTTGGCCGAAACCGATACCGAAAATAGGAAACAGTTGGCCGAAAACCGAATGCCGAAAGGCCGAAAATGATTAATATAAATATATATATATATATGTTTTTTTTTTTTTTTTTTAGCTACCTGATTATGGCAAAAGACATGATTATGGCTAAACTTAACTTAAATAATATTAATAATCACTATTATGGGCCCATAAAACATTTATTCAGCACTTTTGAATGCATACATTAATTCCAGACTGTTAAGACTAAAAGACTACAACGATTGATGACAACTTCCTGTCCTCGCATTTCCATTTTCGGTTTAACGATACATTTTCAACAACGGATTGCTGCTAATTAAACACTTCATTTAAACGGAGTAACGTTAACGTTATGTCGAGTTCATACGTGTAGTGTAGTATGAACTCGTCATAACGTTAACATTACTCAGTGTCCACTGTTGCTGCCACCGTTGCGTCGCAGATGGATGGTACACTGTTAGCTCCGTAGCTAATCCGCTCCTAGACTACTGATAGCAGTACCGTTAACGTCGGAGCTGATCAATACTCCGGTTTTTTCTAATTTAGTTTAGAACCGGGTTTCGGGGGGCATCCCTACTCCCAAGAGGAGTTAGTTATCACAGGCTGTAGAATGCAGGAAGAGCTGCCAAGCTGCTCACGTTACATGTTGCGCATGCTACCATAGATATCTATGATGCTACCGGTATGTCTGTAGTCGCGTTTTGATGACGTCATCACAACAACACGTTATTTGACTTTCGGTCATATATTTTCGGTGCTAAAACCCTTTCGGCCGAAAGCCGAAAGAGCCTTTTTAACCATTTTCGACCGATAATTTTCGGTAGCCGAATTTTCGGTGCATCCCTAATAATATTAATAATATTACACGTCATTTGTATAGCACATTTCATACATGAATTGCAGTTTAGAGAGAGCGAGAGCAAGAGAGAGAGCGAGAGCGACCCATAGACGCTGTTTACAAACATACACTGTTCGAGCCAATCAGCAATACCAACTGAGTCACGTGACTAAGTTGCCCCCTACCTGCGTAACCTCGTTCCCAGCTTTATCTCGAGATACCTGCGAGAGTACAACGGGGCTCTATGGAGAAACCATGACACGTTTCAAATGAAAACGGCTGGATGTAATTTTGCCAAATCAGCATGGCTGTGAGTGTGAGTCTTTCACCTTTTACATATCTAGCTTTGGCATGGATTGATTGTTTAGATCGCTAGCATTGCTAATGTAGTAACTTCCTAGCTTAATCTATCTATCTACCTGCTCTGCGTTGTGTTAAACCTTAAAAAGCTCTTGAAGTACTATATTTACCAATGCAGACAACCAGATAATGGTTTCTGCTCGTTACCAACAGAGAACACGGCGCGGCGGTTGAAGAAAGCGAGTTCCGAGCAGATTGATAAGAATCCGTGTTTAATGAAAAGGATTTCAATCAATACAAATCAAAGATTTGAAAGAACAATTGCAATAAAACCTGAATGGAAGACCTCACTATGCCGAGGTTCATTAGGCTTTAGACTAAATATTCTATATCTATGGGCATTTCTCGTCTCGGCTTCTTCAGATGGTAGTTGCAGTTGCCGTCTCTCTGCTGCGGTCTTCTTTGTCCAGTGGAGGAAGAGTGTGTATTCGCTGTTGTTTCCTGTCTCTCGTTCGTGGGGTTTGTGTCTCTCCTCTCTCCGTGGAGCCGGCCATATTCAAATCTAGACTCCGCCCCTAATTTTACGTCAAGCGGGCGTATCCGTCTAATTCGTACCGAGCTCCCTGATTGGAGAAACAATATCTCTGGCTGTCAATAGGCTATTCCACTCCAGTGACATCAGAACTGAATTTATTAGTGGGCGTTTTTCCAGCAGTTTCAAGAACCCCGACGGCCAAACGGAGAACTCTTTGATCTTACTCTATTTCTGATGCCTTTTGTTTACAGGGGGGATAGAATGCACCACACCTGGTGTTTATTCCCTACCCTTCCACAAAAGGCTTCTTGTGAGCTTGTTTGTTTGTTTGTAGACCCAATGTCTGGCTCCTAAGGCCGTTTGAGTATATCCTGTGTATTCAAACTCACAGACCAGATGTCTCCTGGATGTTCTTTGATCTAAAAAACGGTAAACCACGCAGCTGCTGATTTCATCACCTTCTCAGGAGATGAAACAGCCACTGTCTCTGGTTGAATTAGCTTACTGCTTATCTCATCCCCCCACCAGGAGATTGAGACAGCCAACTGGTTCTCTGATTGATTTGTCTGCATTTTCTAATCTTGTGTTGTGCATTTATGTGGTGTAAATTACCTTTCCCATTTTCGCCATTCTGTGATCCATGGTGTGCAGTACATTTTACACAGATTGGTTGACAAAACTACCACACTAACAAATGCAAATATATTGTAGTCTGCCTGGCTGTTAGGGAATATACCCTGAAGGCCTGACTGAGAGGATTTTGGGATGCTAAAGCTGACTCATTTAATAAACAATCCAGAATTGAATTAAATCTAGGGATGCACCGAAAATTCGGCCACCGAAAATGGTTAAAAAGGCTCTTTCGGCTTTCGGCCGAAAGGTTTTTAGCACCGAAAATATATCACTGAATGTCAAAGAACAGGGTTACGTAACGTTCGTGACCTAAAGTGTTGTTGTGATGATGTAATCAAAACGCGTAACGTGAGCAGCTTGGCAGCTCTTCCTGCATTCTGCAGCCTGTGATAACTAACTCCTCTTGGGAGTCGCGCTGTTTCTATGTAAACTCTGCGAGCAATGCATCCAATAAATGCGTCTTTAACATGCTTTATATCCTCACCATTACTATATGCCCGTCGCGGTTAAAACCTTTTGAACTAACGTTAGCGGTAAGCTAGCTAACGCTTCCATTCCTCTTTGACCCGTCTCTCGTAAGCTACGTCATCCCCCGCTAAGAGTCACGGGCGATGTAGTAAATACAACAGTCCTGTGTGTGTGTCTTTATGCAGATCGTTATGCAGTTTTAAAGCACCTTGGCTTTGTTCTGAATGCACTTTGTTGTAGTTATCCTACAGAGAAAAGAAAATACACTTGACTTTAATGCACATTTTGTTGTATGCAAAGAGAAAATGTTTAAATTGTTTTATCTTAAAATCTTTCAGCAGTCAGTCTGGAATTAATGTATGCATTCAAAAGTGCTGAATAAATGTTTTATGGGCCCATAATAGTGATTATTAATATTATTTAAGTTAAGTTTAGCCATAATCATGTCTTTTGCCATAATCAGGTAGCTGAAAAAAAAGAAAAATACATTATATATATATTTATATTAATCATTTTCGGCCCTTCGGCATTCGGTTTTCGGGCAACTGTTTCCTATTTTCGGTATCGGTTTCGGCCAAGAATTTCCCATTCGGTGCATTTAAATCAATTGCAATATTACAATCAGCCATGTAGTAATGACAATGGCAGTTATACAGTACTTATTGGTATATTGTGTTGAATGCATGACTTAGGTTGTGTGTGTGTGTGTGTGTGTGTGTGTGTGTATGTGTGTGTGTGTGTGTGTGTGTGTGTGTGTGTGTGTGTGTGTGTGTGTGTGTGTGTGTGTGTGTGTGTGTGTGTGTGGGGGGGGGGGTCTACAGTACTATTGCAATGTATCATCCTAATCAAGGAAAAACAGAACAAGTCATGTTTTGATTATGGGAATTTCATGATTTATTCACTATGTCTTATATCACAAAGAAAGTCTTTTGAAATGCAGACTAGAATTTCTGTATATAAACTGTACACAAGAAGCAAGGCACTATACATTTAAATTCATCAAGATGTTGTTGTTCTCCTCCTCACAAGTGCCACACCTTTTCAAATACAACCCATGTCACTGCTCTCGTGTCCTCGTGAAGTCAGTGTCACTGCTCTTGTGTCCTCGTGAAGTCAGTGTCCCGTTCGACAACTTACGAGTATCACATTTGAGTGGACAAATCAAAAAGGTACATACTTGGCATGGAACCTCTTGAAACGCTGTAGACAAAACAAACAACACTCCTAATAACATAATGACATCACAACATTTTCGAGTGAAAACATTGTTCTCTTACGATTTTTTTTTTTTTTTACATAGATACGCTACACATACACCCACTCATAAGCGCAGGTTTACATACAACAGTACACATGCATCCACTCACACACACGCTCATGCACACACACACACACACACACACACACACACACACACACACACACACACACACTCACACTCACACTCACACTCACACTCACACTCACACACACACACACACACACACACACAGACACACACACACACACACACACACACACACACACACACACACACACACACACACACACACACACACACACACACACACACACACACACACACACACACACACACACACACACACACACACACACACGCACACACAACAAAAAGCACAACAGTCAGAGTCGGAGGCACCTAGCGTGCACAAAGTCCTTCCCGAGTCCCTGGCATTGATGATGAAGTGCGTGCCTGGAGTGGACGTCAGTCACATACACATAAACATCATGTATGAAACAAAGCAAAGATCTTTTATTTTTTGGTTTGCACCTTTCGATAAAACCACTTATAGAGAGCACTGGATTCCCTTACATAATTCTACAGTTGGAAGGTAAAACACGACTAAGCGAGGCTCGCGGACCTCAGTGCATTCTGTCTCACATCCTCTCCTCCATGTAGTCCCTTTTCAACTTCATCTTAACCCCTTCAGGTCATCTGACGTCGGGCGGACGTCTTCTGACTCGCCAAAAAGGGGTGGTTAAGCATCATTCCCCCTCTTTTGCCATCTCGAAAAGAGTCCACTCTTTGTCCATTTTTGCATACCGTCTTCGGTAAGCTTTCCTAAAACAGTCCTTTGGCTTTCTTTAAGTTCACTTGCTTCCACCCTGGCAGACCTTCGTATTCCTCTCTCTTCATGTCCAGTGCTTTCTGCGAGAGGAAGGAGATTCATGCAATTACCAAACCACTGACGAAACTACACAGGCTTCTATACACATAATGTGGTGGGCTCTGGTTTGAACTCTAAGTGATTATTCTAATCAGTGGTGGAAATGGCTGCTTCTTTTGAGTCGAGGCAGGAGAAATAAACCATAACAATCATGATAATTGCATGCATGATTGCAATTACGCATCCATGCACAAGATACAATACAATATATTTTCTTTGTCCAGTTGTCTGTGTTATTAATGTGTTTATTTTTCTTGCCATTGTGCGCCACATTTTGTGCCATCATATCGTGTAAACGTCAATACTTGTAGATATTATGCAAGGAACTGGTGTAAAAAAAATTTATAAAAGATTATGCGGGAATAGGCGGCTGGGTGGCGCAGCGGACATTGCGCTCGTCACCAACGCAAGAGACACCGGGTTCGACTCCGGCTGTCGGCGTTGCCTCCGGCTTGGGCCAGTCGTCATACTAACTCATTGGCAGAGTTAGCAGGTGGAAGTCGATGGGTGGTAATCTGGACGTTGTGGACAGCGACTCCTACAGGTCGGTTGGGGGACGCCTGCACAGCAGAGACAGGAAATGGCGGGGGTAGTGTGAGCCTCCCACACGTTACACCTCACCAATGAGAGTCCGCGCTGGCAGGTGAAAGGCTACCTTCACATGTATCGGAGGGGACATGTGATGCAAGACTTCTATCCTCCCTACAACCGACCAGTGGGCGGCATATGCGAGCAACGTTCAAGACAGGGGAAGGGAGAATTGGCACGGCAAATTGGGATGGGAGGAAAAATAGAAAAAGAGGAGAAAAAGTGGATAAAAAAATATATATATTATGCGGGAATCTAATAAAAAATCTTGATGCATGGTGAGAGTGGTTTAATGATCAAGTCGTAACCCTACTAATCATAACCAAATTGTAACATGTCGTGTGATTCTCCTGCCCCTTCACTTCACTGTTCCCAGAAGCCCTTAATAAACAGGATCCATGTCCATAGAAAAAGAAACGAAAAAGTGGAATTCAGTGTCGTTGACCGTGCTTCACTGTTAGAATTTAATTGAAAATAGACGAAGGAGGAATAGCAGGTGAGGGGGATGTGTCAGGGGAGCCATCAGCCCAGAAGCCCAGAGCAGGAGTGAGGAGGAGTGAAGAGGTCAGTGGACAGTGCCATGGCAGTGACGTGCTTGGAGAGAACAACAGGTGCTTGTTTAGTTGTCTTACCTGAATCCACCCACAAACTTAAGTCTGTAAAGCCAAGAGTTAAATGTAGTTAGGATGGGTTGCTGTGTAAAGGCTGCAAAAAAGTATTCACGACACATTTGAACTCATTGGCCGCCAAACCCGACTTTTCTCGGGTTTCGTCGCCAGCCGTTGAGCGCCATACCCGAGTTTTCTCGGGTTTTGATCCTTCTATCTTTTTCCTTTGATCCCCGTTCTAAACACTCACTCGGAGCTGCCTGTGTCTCCCTGGCACAGCTGCCTACCAGTGGTGTCGTTAGCCCTGGGCTTCCGGGGCTTTAGCCCCGGATGTTTTTCTCCTAGCCCCGGAGCTTTAAATATTTTTTTTTGTAAATAAAAGATTTACATTTAAGATTTACATTTTCTGTTGGTTTTTAGTACTTTTAAATAGTAGTTTTCATTTGATCCTATAATTTTTTCATTCACCGATTTGTGGACTTTTTTTTTAGTGTCCTGAAAGGCGCCTTATAAATCAAATGCATTATTATTATTATTATTATTATTATTATTATTATTATTATTATTATTATTATTATTATTATTATTATTATTATTATTATTATTATTATTATTATTATTATTATTATTATTATTATTATTATTATTATTATTATTATTATTATTATTATTATTATTATTATTATTATTATTATTATTATTATTATTATTATTATTATTATTATTATTATTATTATTATTATTATTATTATTATTATTATTATTATTATTATCATCCAGGAGGGAAAAGACACTCCTCGGATAGTCCGGTTGGTTTGGCGTGGTGTGAAAGCTCATTCACTCTTGCAAGTGCGGTTCATTTGAGATGTGAATGCAAAGCGGACCAAAGGCAGGAAAAGACCCCAAAATCTAATCTTTTTTTTATGAGAAGACTGAAACATATGTATATAATGAAACACACAATACAGTTTATTTTTCGATTGCTTAAAACCTGTTCCACTCGACGGGGTCGGTACCGACCCCTTTTGACATTATTATCATATAGGCATATTTTTATGAATGATGAAAATAATTTGTGATTTTAAAATCAACCGTTTTCAAGTATTAACATCACTACTATGTCACAAATGCATGTAGAATGTAAAACGTTAGGTTGGCAATAGTTTAGGTTCAAGTTTCAAGTTCAAGTTTCTTTAATAGTTGTCATACAGAAGTACAGAATACTTTTGAACAAAATGCTTCTTACTGTTGCGCTCCAGAGACTGTGCATGACAAGATAAGTATGAAATAAAAACATAGTAAAAATTAGAAGTAAAAAAAGAGGTCACAGTGTTCAGTTTAAACATATGTACAATGTTCGTAGACGTAGTTACCATACAATATACAATACTGTGCAGTGTACTAATATACAATACTATATAGTGCAAGGCATAAATGGACGAGGTGCAGTTTAGGTACAATTCACAGTAGGTGTACGAGTTGTAGTGCAAATCCTTTATCAATAAATATAAAGTGTAAGTGTGTTTGTGTGATCTAAAGTGTGGAGAGTGGGTGCTGCAGTGTGTTGTTTGTTTGAGTGAGTGTGTGCGTGTGGGTGTGTATGCTGTGTGCATTTGATGGTTGTTGCATAGTGATTATTGTTCGTTTAGCGATTATTGTTCGTTTAGCAGCCTGATGGCCTGGGGATAGAAGCTCCTTCTGAGTCTTTCTGTGCTCGCCTTAAGACTCCGGTATCGCTTGCCTGACGGCAGCAGTTCAAAGAGGCAGTTGTTCGGGTGGCTCGAGTCCTTAATAATTCTCTTAGCCTTCCCCTTGCACCGCTTGTTGTAAATGTTCTGGAGGGTGGGGAGCCCCCCTCTAATTGTGCGTTCGGCTGAACGTGTCACTCTTTGTAGTCTGCTACGGTCTTGTGCAGTGCTATTCCCAAACCAGGAGGTGATGTTGCCGGTCAGGATGCTCTCTATTGTACATGAGTAGAAGTTCCTAAGGATCTTCTGACTGACTTGGAACTTCCTTAGGCGCCTGAGGAAGTAGAGGCGTTGTCGTGCCTTCTTCACAACACTGTCAATGTGTGTGGTCCATGTCAAGTCCTCGGATATGTGGGCTCCGAGGTACTTGAAACTGTTCACTCTCTCAACCGGTGCCCCGTCGATGCTGAGGGGGCTGTAGTCCTTGACCCCCGACCTCCTGAAGTCCACAATCATCTCTTTTGTTTTGCTGACGTTCAGGGAGAGGCAGTTCTCCTGACACCACTGTGACAGGTTCTCTACCTCTTCCAGGTAGGCCCTTTCGTCGTTGGCAGAGATCAGGCCCACCACTACTGTGTCATCAGCAAATTTGATGATGGTGTTGTTGTTCCGCTGTGCTACGCAGTCATGTGTGTACAGGGAGTAGAGGAGGGGGCTCAGAACACAGCCCTGGGGGGCCCCTATGTTGAGCGTGATGGATGAGGAGGTGCAGTTGCCGGCTCTTACCACCTGGGGTCTGCCCGTCAGGAAGTCCAGGACCCACTGGCACAGGTCATAGTTCAAGCCCAGGTCCCTGAGCTTGGCTATGAGTTTGGAGGGGACTATGGTATTGAATGCTGAGCTGTAGTCGATGAACAGCATTCTCACATAGTTCCCCTGCCTCTTGTCCAGATGTGATGCTGCTGTGTGCAGCACATGGGCTATGGCGTCCTCCGTGGACCTTTTGGGGCGATATGCAAATTGCAGAGGGTCCAGGTTGATGGGGAGGGAGGAACAGATGTAGCCCTTCACTAGCTTCTCAAAGCACTTCATGGCTATGGAGGTGAGGGCTACAGGGCGGTAGTCGTTGAGGCAAGCGGGCGTAGATTTTTTGGGTACAGGGATGATGGTGGACTTCTTCAGACAGGTGGGGATGACGGCCTGTTCCAAGGACAGGTTGAAGATGTCAGTGAATACCGGGGCCAGTTGGTCGGCACAGACTTTTAGGATGCGGCCGGGGATGCCGTCCGGTCCTGCTGCCTTCCTGATATCCACTTTTTTAAAGATCCGTCTCACCTCATGCTCTGTTACCCTGAACACTGAGTCTCCATCAGCAGACCCCCCCCCCCCCCCCATTGCCGTGGTTTGTAGGCTGGTGTTGTTATTCACAGCCTCAAACCTCGCATAGAAGGAGTTGAGATCATTTGCTAAGGAGATGTCACTGTTCAGTTTGAGGGGGGTTCCTTTGTAGTCTGTCATTGTTCTGAGGCCCTGCCACATGCCTCTAGAGTCAGCCTGTTCAAACTGAAGTTCAACTTTATCCCTGTAACGCCGTTTTGCCTCTATTACTGCTCTCCTGACGTTGTATCTTGCCATCTTGTGTTCTTCCATGTTGCCTGTCACCAGCCCGGTGTTGTATGCTGATGTGCGCACTTTCAGAGCCTCACGGACGGATTTGTCTACCCAGGGCTTTTGATTTGGGTAGATATTAATTTTGGTGGAGGGGATTATTACTTCTACCTGAGTACAGACATAGTCAATCACCGTTTCGGTGTATTCGTTAATATTGGCTGTGTTATCACGGAATACACTCCATTCTGTGCTTCCCAGCACTGCTTGGAGTGACTCCACTGACGTCACGGCCCAACGCTTAACCTCTCGCGAGACCACCGGCGTTCGCTTGAGACTCTGTTTGTACTTTGGAAAAAGGAATATGGCGGCGTGATCGCTTTTACCGAATGGACTAAGAGCCTGTGACTTGTACCCATTCTTAAATTGCGAGTATACATGGTCTAATATGTTCTCGCCTCTGGTGGGACAGGTCACATGCTGATAGAAATTCGGCAGCACCTTTTTAAGACGCGCGCTGTTGAAATCCCCCAAGACCAAAATGGCAGCGTCAACATTAGCTGCCTGGAGTTTGTTTACCTCGTCGTGAAGTTTTGAAAGTGCGACCCCAGTGTTCGCGTGTGGTGGAATGTACACTCCGATGAGGATGATGGACGTTAACTCTCTTGGGAGGAAGAAGGGTCGACATTTTATCGTGATAAACTCCAGGTCTGGGGAGCAGTGGTTAGACAGTTCCTTTGTGTTGCCTAAATCGCACCACTCCTTGTTTATCATGAAGGCAATGCCGCCTCCTCTCGTCTTTAGTGACTCTTCTGCCGTCCGGTCTTTGCGGAGAACGAAGAAGTGGTCTGCCGGTTCTATTGCGTGATTCGGGACATCTGGACTCAGCCAAGTTTCTGTGAAACAGAGGACGTTACAATCCCGAATGTCCCTCTGGAATTGGATCCTTGCTCTGATGTCGTCCAATTTGTTTCCTATCGATTGCACATTGGCCAACAATATGCTGGGCAATGTGGTTCTGTGTCGTTTGGACCTCAGTCTGTTCCGGACCCCGGCTCTCTTTCCTCGTCTTCGCGGCGGCTTCTGGTCTTGGCCATGGCCGGCATAACAAAGGATCTCGGCGGGCCATTTCTGCTGTTCAGCGATCCGATCCAGAGAGCAATCCAAACGGTAAGTTTTTCTTAATCCAATGTCAATGATTGACTGACGGTCATACACATATAATGCACCAACAGTTGGTGCAAATAAAACTCCTAATACTATAAAAATTAACAAAATAAAGCACAGTCTCGTCGGAGCGATCAGAAAGGCAGCCATCAGAGCAGCGCCAGTGTGTCAAGTGTTAAAAGTGTACTTATATCATTTTAAGTTTTCTATTTGCGATCGTCTATTCTGACGTGGAACCGGAAATGGAAATGTTGAACCATGGGAATTGTAGTTTTTTTTGTAGAGGAGATCGCTAGCTATCGGCCAGCGTTGAAATTTCTCCGATCTACACTTCCTGTCACATACTATGGTGGTTCAAAGTTCAGCGTTCTGAATGAATCATATCAATAATTGTTATGATTCGCGATAATAAGCTACAAAAGGTAACGTTTTTGACAAATATTGAAACGCAGTCAGTTTCTCCACACTATTGTTACCATGTAGGAAGAATTAGATCTGAAATTAGTTTCAAAATGGTTACACTGTGGGGGAAATAAAATAGTACAGTCGATTACAGTAAATATCAGTATCTGTTATTATGCACGCCTGGTGATACTATATCCAAATTGAACTCGGCCATTTGAAAGATACTATATGTATATATATATATAAATGTGCGAATTGGCTATAATAAGGTAATGTATAAGCATATATTCTATATTCTATAATAATATTTCAAATTGCATTGGTCCGGATGGGAGAATTCAGTACTGTATATACAGAACCTTCAGTTTGATCATCTTCCCTTTATCAATTTCCTTAGATCTTTTGTACACATGATCTCAAGAGGGTACTGAATGAGCTCAGTGGCAGTTTTTTAAGTTTGGTCATTATTATCATGGTTTTATTCACTGTCAAAGATGAAAAGAAAAATCATAATTCATATTTTCCTTTGTTTCATCACAATTTAAGCAAGCCTAGTAATAGACACAATATTTCTGACACTGAGAATACATTCATTGAGGTCCATAGATGTTCCTAGATACCAAGAATATGCAAATAGCCCTTGTAGAAGTGGAGCAATATTCCATTTACCTAGGTATACATTTTATGCAGATTTTCACCTGGGGTGG
>NC_140177.1:127178805-127366305 GCF_963971535.1 Notolepis coatsorum
CCCTTTCACTACCACACTACAGAAGGTTAACCTTTCAATACCACACTACAGAAGGTTAACCTTTCACTACCACACTACAGAAGGTTAACCTTTCACTACCACACTACAGATGGTTAACCCTTTCACTACCACACTACAGAAGGTTAACCTTTCACTACCACACTACAGAAGGTTAACCTTTCACTACCACACTACAGACGGTTAACCTTTCACTACCACACTATAGAAGGTTAACCTTTCACTACCACACTACAGAAGGTTAACCTTTCACTACCATACTACAAAAGGTTAACCTTTCACTACCACACTACAGAAGGTTAACCTTTCACTACCACACTATAGAAGGTTAACCTTTCACTACCACACTACAGAAGGTTAACATTTCACTACCACACTACAGAAGGTTAACCTTTCACTACCACACTAGACAGTTAACCCTTTCACTACCACACTACAGAAGGTTCTATATCATACTAGCTTCCGCTCAGCGTCATCTGCACTAACCTCACTTTGTGCATATGCACTGAATAAAAACTCACAATGTACCTTTACATACCAACATTCGTCTGGCCACACCCCTAAGCAGGTGTGTGGCCCCACACTCGCCTCCTTCTTCACTTTCACCACAAGAAAGTGCCTGTATACCAATCACTTGACAAGGGTATTAAGCTGAAGAAAGTTGAGTTACGTGTTTACATTTTTTCTTGCTTTTTTCTTTCTCTCATACTTTTACAAAGAAAAAAGCGAAGTCATAATGTTTACCTCGGAGGGTCGCGCCAGCAACGTTACCCTTCACCAGCGGTTCTTCATTTCCTCCTCTGCCGTACGTCTTGGAGCGGGGTTGACGCCACTGTCGTGGACGGCATCTGCGCCCGGTAGGCGTCCGGTAGGTAGTTTGCCTCTTCAAGGAGCTGGTGCACCAGCGCCGTCTCCTGTGAGATGGCCTGGTTCCTGCTCTGGTTCCTTTGCCGCCGGAGTCGTCCGCTGTTGGGCGGCCGGCTCCTCTGGTGGCGGAGGATTTGAGATGCAAACTTTTTGCGTCTGCTCGCTCCCGTCGTAAGATGGTGGCTTGTAGACGCGAACGGCCTGGTTTTGGGGAGTTGCTGGAGCCGGATGAGGATGTGTCTGCTTCTCCGTGGCCGATGGAAACTGAGGACTACATGGTAGAGGCAGACGGGTTCTTGTTTGACACCCCGGTGGAGACATGTCCGCCTCCCGTCCAGGTTACACTGGCGGGGGGTGATAGGTCTCCTTGGGGTCCCTTGTACGGTGATGTTGGGTTAGAACCTCCGACTCAGCGGCGGGATGCCCTGCTATCAGCCACATCGGAATGTGGCTCTGCAACCAGTAGTCTGCCGCATGTGAGGGACGCGAGCTCGGTGGGGGAAAGTATGCAGGAGGAACTGCGTGCTTTGTTCCCCGAGCTCATGGCGGCGGTGGCAGTCGCAAACGGTGTGCCGCTGCCGCAGCCACTGCCTGTTCTTGTCCCTGATGATCTCATAGGTCATCTATGGCAACCTCGTCCTGTGAGAGAGACGGGCGTTGTCTGCTCATTTTTCCCCTCGATGGAGGCCTACGTCCATCAGGGACAGGTGGTCTCCCACATCACAGGCCTCACCCCCGCCTACGTGCGAGTCACGAGGGTGGTGGGTTTGGTAGAAGGTATGAAGGAGGGGGTGCCTCGGCTTGATAGGCCGATGGCAGCTCTCCTTTGTCCTGAGGTGGTGTGGGAGCCGTTACGGAAGCCGGTTCCCCACGGGAAATCGGCGAGGCGGTTGGCTTACTGGAGTGACCAGTCATTCATCTCCGCGACTCAATCTCTGGCTGCCACGTCTAACATCGCGCAGCTGGCGAGATTCATGTCCGGGATAATGACGGGCGGTGCGGAGCTGACCGAAGTGCAACATGATCAGCTCGCCCAGGCGGCAGGAGCCATCCTGCATCTGATCCAGCTGCAGGCCGTCGCCGCTGGGAAAGTACGCGCCCTGGCCACTCTAGCCCAGCGCCACCTTTGGCTGGAGCAGGCCCGTGTGCCGGAGAGGAAGAGGACTCCACTTCTGACGGCACCCCTCTCCGATGCTGGGCTCTTCGGGTCGGCGTTGCAGCTGATGACCTCAACCTGCAGGGAAATGCAGGAGGAGCGTTCCGTGCTCCAGCCTCATTTCCCCCCGCCCGATGTCGCCGGTGGAGTCAGACGGAAGGCTCGTCGTCGAGGTTCCGCCGCCGAAGCCGCCGCTGCTACCACCGCCACTGCTGGCCCTTCAGCGAAGAAGGCCAGGAGGAGAGAGGGCGCCTCGGCCACTGCAGCCGGCCCATCCACGCTCGGAGGTGACGGTAGGGATCGTCATGACCAACCTCCAGTCCTTTACCGTCCCTCCGGGGCTGCCCGGGGTGGCAAGTCCCGAGCGGCTCGTGGCAGGCGTCGTTAGTGACTTTTTCCCTCTGTTGGTCCCCCATGTTCCCTTCCCGGCCCACCATATGATTTTTGTTAAATAAAAGGTCCCTCCTGGGAGGGACTGTTTTTGTTACAAACTGTGTGTTTATTCACTACATATGATGGGGATACGATGTGTGAACCTTTCGCTAGTGTGGGTTTGATAGGAGGGCTAGACTTATAGTCTTGTTGGTCGCTACATTTTCATGTTATAGAGCTTAAGCAAGGCCTGCAGCTTACACTCGGTTGAAAAAGGTTTTTTTCTGCCTCGACCTGAAGATTAGGTCTTCACATAAAGGTAGAGGTTAGTTGTGTGCTCTGTTGCTTAAACAGTGATATTGAGCCGCAACACTGTTGTGTTGGTCTGCAGTAATGCTCGTGTGTGTAAAGGTACCGCGGTTTTTCAGGCCGCTCTCTCTCTCTATCAAATCTTCTGTGTCTTGCAACATAAACACGGGTGTCGGGTTCACACATATATAACTTTGGCCTTGTTATAAACCCTGTTCACAGACTTGGCTGTGGCTAGCGTGCATTGAGTTAGCTTTGCGCTGTTCATTAGCATACTGGCTACTTAAGGTATCATATGGCTATTTGTTGTTGTCGTATTCGAGGGTTGGGCTTGCGAGGGGGTACCGGATAAACCCCTCCTTCCCTCTTCTGATTGGTCGTTTTTTTTTGGACCCTCTTTTTCATTCGGTCCGGCCAAGCTGTTAGGCAGCTTGGCACGGGGGGGGGGGGTGAAGGGTTTCCCTGACTCTGCACCTATCACGGGCAGTTGAGTCATGGGTTTCCCCGTCATAGAATACGTCATTGGGCACGTTTCTATTGGACGACGGCTTCCGTGAGTTTTTTCAGACCCATGTGTGTTTCTGTCATTGTCAAGTTGTCAGGGCAGAGCGTAGGAACTTGGTGTTCTGCTACGCTCGATATAGGTGTAACTTGAGTCTGTTGGTCACATGGCTCAATGTTACCGTGACTTTTCAATTCATGGCTCACGTGGGAAGTCTCTCTGAGGATTCCCGTCTCCTCCCTGTGGTGAGGGTGGCGGGATGTAAAAATGAATTTTTTTTTACCCTCAGCCGCGTCACGTGGGATTCATGTCAGTCTGTGTTTCTTTCTTTTTTAATAAAAAGAGGAAAGAACGTGAAGCACGACGGCTCCTTGTCGTTCTCCCAGGCGACTTGGAGGAACAATGTCTGGTGTCTTGTTAGACTATCCATTGATGTGTTTGGGTCTCGACGCGTACATAGTGCTGGCTCGGAGTGTTTCTGATAAGAATCACACATTAGGCTGGTATGCCTTGGTTGCTTGTTATTAAAACAGCGTTTTTATAGGGCAACTGGAATGGAGGTTTTCTCTTCCGAGCGCCTGTTGCTAGGTCTCGACGAATTCTCGTTCATATCTGGGGGATGTTAACGGAATAGATCAAAACATAGGTAGAGGGGTGGCGGTTAGGTGGCCGAGCGGAGATTACGTTCGTCACCAACCCCGGAGCTGTGAGCTGGAGCTCCGGGGTTGTCACCAGCTTGGCTGGCCGTTCACACTAATACAATTGGCTGTATTAGAGGGTGGGAGAAGCTGGCGGGGTGGGTCCGGGTCGTTGTAAACAGCGACTCCTACAGTTCGGTCG
This sequence comes from Notolepis coatsorum, assembly GCF_963971535.1. Lineage (NCBI taxonomy): Eukaryota > Metazoa > Chordata > Actinopteri > Aulopiformes > Paralepididae > Notolepis > Notolepis coatsorum. The sequence continues at coordinate 127,182,870 of NC_140177.1, forward strand.
GGGCGCCTGCTAAGCGCGGATAGGGCCTGAGGGGGATAGTGTGATCCTCCCACATGCTACGCCCTCTCAATGAGAATCCGCGCTGCCAGGTGAAAAGAAGCGGTGATTGGCTGGACGTGTGTCGGAGGAAGCACGTGGTAGCCTCCACTCTCCCAGATGATCTGACTGTGGGGGGTAAGTGCGCAGCGACCAGGAAGGGACTGGGAATTGGCATACGACTAACATTGGGATGGGAGAAAATCGGAGGAAAAATGGAGGGGGAATGATGGTTGTGGGGGGCCTCAGTGGGGTACATTTGTCGAGCTTCAAGCTCCCGCTCATCTCCCGTTGTGCAGATGACGCTGAGCGGAAGCTAGTATGATATAGAACGATAGGTTATGAATATAACTGTAGTTCTATGAATACTAGTGACGCTCAGCGTCTGGACGCCACTGCGGCCTTTGATCTTGCCTTGGGAAGATTGGGAAGGAGGCGAGTGTGGGGCCACACACCTGCTTATGAAGGTAGCGGATAGGGGTGTGGCCAGACAAATGTTGGTATGTAAAGGTACATTGTGAGGTTTTTATTCAGTGCACGTCACTGGAGTGAGATGTGTGCAGATGACGCTGAGCGTCACTAGTATTCATAGAACTACGGTTATATTCATAACCTATCGTTAACCCTTTCACTACCACACTACATACGGTTAACCCTTTCACTACCACACTACATACAGTTAACCCTTTCACTACCACACTACAGCAGGTTAACCCTTTCACTACCACACTACATACGGTTAACCCTTTCACTACCACACTACAGACAGTTAACCGTCCCCTACCTGTCCTACCTTTGCAGTACTGCAGCACGGTCTCCATGGCGCACTTCCTGTCCGCGTCCCAGCGGATGTGGGCGGAGCCGGGGCTCTCGCTGTCCTGGGGCCACCAGCCCTGCCACAGGTACACCTCGTGGAAGTTATCCACCAGGAACAGCGCTGCGGCGGAGGAGAGAGGGCTCACGGTCAAGGTCAAGTTTATTAGCATGTCCCAAACTGGGCAATTCATGTTACAGCAGATAATACGAACTCCAAAAACACAGTAAACATACACAAACAAGAAGAACATAGACAGACATATACATGGTCACAAGATCAGATAATGATAACAGTTAAGTAATCAACTACAACCATCCCGCCACTCACCCACCCACCTCAAAGCTACCTTCTCCTGCTTCCTTTATTGATGGCACGAATCATGGAGGTAGGTATAAATGAGAATTTATACCTATTGTTTTTAGCTGCAGGAGTCTCTAAACGTTGGCCGGAAGGCAATAATTGATATTCCGGATTTAGGGGGTGAGAGCTGAGAGCTGTCTGCTCTAATAGATGACGCTTACTTGAGCACCTGCTTGTCATATATATGACCGAGACAGCTAAATTGTACCACGATGGGGGTCACGTCACGATTAGATGTTAGTGAACATCAAGGTGCTTGACAGGTACGTACAGCGGGATCCACTCGCTTTGTGTTCGAGGACAATTCACTTAAAATTCATGTAATTCAATTTGATAGATTTCTTGTAAGAATTTGAAAATGTACGATTGTTTGCTGTTAAAAAGTGGGGCAGAGGTCGGGTTGCTATGGTGTACGGTTTTGAAGCTGTGCTCTGTCTCCTACGCAAGGTTAAGGCCCTCTTTTCTTGGGCAGAGGTCAGGTTGCTAGGTGACCAGACATGATTTAGAACGGCTCAAAGAGGGGGGCCGCATTCCTTAAGTTAACAAATGGCAGAAAAGGAGTTCCGTTTCGTTCAATCTTGGCCAGGTCGACGAGATGGCGGAGAGAGAGAGAGAGAGAGGTGACAGAGTGAAGAGGAGACGTGGAGAAGAGACATTGGGTCTCATTCTCCAAAATTTTTCAAAGAGTTATATTGGAAGACTTATCTTGGAACCACTGAGACAGAATCAATGGTACCTGCTTGGCGAATGTGATTCTGTCTTAAACTCAAAAGCGCGTTCCCGTTCAGGTAATTTGCATACAAAACAACGCCTCCAGAGCTCCTTATAAGGCAACTAGTGACGCAGCTGTGTGAAAATGGAATGGCGGAAGTGCTTTGCGAGTCTTGCGACCAGGGCTTGACGTTGACACCTGCCCACCTGCCCAGGGCTAGTGAAAATGCTGAGTGGCTAGTGACTTTGGAAAACCACTAGCCACAGTGGCTAGTGAGCCAAAAAGTTAACGTCAAGCCCTGCATAGGTGTGTCAATGATAATGTTCACAGCATTTGGAGCAATAATATAATTGCTAGGTTCAACACAGCCAAGGCATAGGTGTGTCAATGATAATGTTCATGGCGTTTGGAGCAACAATGTAATTGCTAGGTTCAACACAACTCTTCCACATCTACACCCTCCATCTTGTCCCAGTCAGCACTTGCCCCAACTGGAGCTCCTTTTGCGGCTGAGTCACTGGTCGCAGGCAGTAGTAAACAATGGAGTCAACAGTCAGAAGCACAGTTGTACAGTGGCGTGTAGCAGTATGATTACAATGATACTGTCCCCAGCAGGGGTTAGTGAAGAAGAAATTACCTATATTTATAACTTTTTGGGTGGGGGCGCGAGTGCAGGGATTTTTGGCTAGTGAAAATGCTGAGTGGCTAGTGACTTTGGAAAACCACTAGCCACAGTGGCTAGTGAGCCAAAAAGTTAACGTCAAGCCCTGCTTGCGACCCATCAAAACTAGATTAGATTAATGTATTGGCATCATATATAGTACAGCGTGGTACACCTGCCGCCGCAGCGCGCACGCACACACACACACACACACACACGCGCGAGCGTGCGCAGTACTGTATATGAATGAATTAATGAAATATAATATATATAGCCTACGGCGTAATGAATAAACGCAGTATGGCTTGTTATTCCATTAATGAGTTGTTTCATTAGGATTTGGTAGATGCTGTATGTGTGCTCTGCCCTACGTACAGTATAGGTACAGTCTGTATACATGCGGACTGTGCTTGTACTGTGCGTGGGGCAGAGCATGTGTATAGTGCTGGATCCTAATGAAACAGGTAACTGGAATATATTAAGCCTATACTGTTCATTCATTAGACACGTAGGCGCACACACGACTTGTTATGGAATATTAATGCAGTCTATTTCCACCGATTAGCTTTAGTTCTTATTTATTTATTTATCCACTGTCATTTCAGTGTTGGTGTAGGCTATATAGTGTATTTCAATATAAGTTTAATTGATTAATGATATATTCCAAGGAATGCAGGTTTATAGCTATATCAACCCCCTCCAATGTACAGTAAATGACCAAGGGTTTTGTCAATATTCCAATGTACAGTTTTGCTTGTACAGTGTCCCCCAACCACCCCTCCTACCCAACCTCCTCCAACAGTTTCTACGTCAAATGTACTCTCTTTTCTGGACTCTTTTTGTATCACAAACAGTACTGTATTTGCAAATCTGGTATGTCATAAATGTATAGATGTAGCAGTACTGTCTATCTGTATGTCGTGTGTGTCATATATGTTATGATGAATTGAAAATGGGGGACCCTGATGTAAACAAGACGAACATCTTTCTCTGGTCTGCATCCCCTTGACAATTGTATGTAATTGAGCTGTACTGTATTGTACCCATTCTGCAATCTGTTAATAAAGTTTTCAATCAATCAAACAAAGGTCTGTCCCATTGTATACCAATCAATGGGATACATTGCATGTTGACCTGCATTCTTTCAAATGGATATAATTAATCATTAAAACAGATGTGTAACAAATAAGAAATACAAATTCCACAGAAGGCATTAAATAATTATTATTTTCAATCATTTCACAATAATTGCATAATTGTGTTTGAATATTGAGTAATTAAAGTAATTATACATTTGTCCAAAATATCTGGTTCAGATATGGTTAAGCAGCTGCCCTGTGATCAGATGAATCCATATTATTTATTTTTCCGACATCAAATGCGTAATTTCTTATCGTACAAATATTGTCATATTTATTTTAATTATGATTAAGTAATTAATTCCAAGGAGGCCTGTAGCGTTAACATGAAGGAATCACTATGAGAACACAGTCTGTCAAGTTAATAACATTTTCAATTAGTCAATCAATCATAAGAGTGCTCCTCAGCACTCTTAAATCTGCTCTCAGCCACGATCAAATCTGCTCTCAGGAAAATTTGGGGACTCGCGCTCCCAGCCCTAATATGTCTTAAATGGGCAGAAATCTGCCTAAGAGGACATTTTTGGTTGTAAATTCGTTCGGGAATGAGACCCATTATGCTTTGCTAAATCTTTCGTTTAATTTTAATCTGAAGACTTTCTATTTTGCATTTCATTCTGTTTAGAATCCTCTGTTGTTAAATAAACCTCCTTCTGTTATACGTTGTGTGCTTTGTTCATTCTGCTCCAGCAGAAATAGCCAGTGATCCAGACTGAGGGTGGAATGACAGGAATTCCACTTGCTACGAAAGGCCTTGTGAAAAAAATAACTTGAGGCGATCAATGAGCCGGGCGCCTGCTATCTAACAGCATTGTAACTGCAGCTGTGTCATAGTGTAATTCCAGTTAAGCTGCAGTGTGATGTCATAGTAGAACCGGTTAGAACAGGCTAGAACGTTCTGGAACATTGTGATGTCATAGCGGTGATGTCATAGTAGTCCCCGGCCATAGGGTATAAATAGAGAGACACTATAAGGTTTGTTCCTTCACTCCTCCACGACTATCAGACAAGCCACATCGACACCAGAGCTCTTAACTTTCCTCTCATATTGCATGCAGTCAACAAGGTACGTTTGGGGCCGTAATGTGCTTGTAGGTTAAGTTCAGTGGGTTATACAACCAACCTTGCAAGGACCGGTGCCATGCCTATACAAGCAGAGATAATATGTACGTATGTTGTTATGGTTTGATCAGTGATTTATTGTATTTCATGTATGTTTTCACAGTTTTACGGTTCGGAATAAAGATGTTCTCTTCGAACGGAAATAAAGCCAATCAGTAAATATCAAAGACGTGTTGCGTCATCATTGCAAGAGAGGCCATTACAGTAAAACTTGGATGCACCACAATGGCTCTTCAGTAGCAGCACTACAGTAAGTCTAGAACATTACCGCTGCCACAACATTCCGGAACATTCTAGAACATCGAACATCCGGGCATTACATCAAGATGTCCGATAGTGGCAGCCATTCCAAGACGATGGTGGAGGAGGAGCCAACACCCGCGGCAGAGGGCCAAGACAGGCCCAGAGAGCGCAAGTTGACGGCCGCGGCTCAAGAACTGAAGGATGGGCAAAGGACAAAGGTTGCACGGCGGTTCGATAAGTGCAAGAAAGGATGGCAGGCGGCGATGCAGGAGGCTGAGAACGCGCTGATTACCCCGGGCGCACTCGACGTAATGCAACAAGTCACTACAATAGGCAGTGCCGCTAAGAAGCTGGGTGCGGCCTATGAGGCTTGGAAGAGCATTGAAGCGCCTGAATGTAACGCACGGCGCACCATCAACCGCTGCACCCGAGACACAGAGAGACTTGCGATGAGACTGTTCGAGGCGCAAGAGGAGCACCTTGAAGCAATCCGGAAACTGGTAGCCAAAGAGGCACAGTTAAAGGCACAAGTGGATGCTGACAACGCGGAAAGAAAGGCCAAACAAGAGGCCGAAACCGCACATCGGTTCAATAGGTGCTACGAAAGGGGGTACCAAGCAACCTTAGACGAACCACGAGAGCACGAGGATGTGTACTACGAAAGGTGGTACCAAGTGCGAGAAGTTCCTTTCACGGCCTTAAACGAACCACAAGAGCAAGAGGGTCAGATTGAAGAACTTCAGACGTTAAAGGCCAAGCAAGAGGCTGAAGCTGTTGAAAGAGAATCCGCGGAAAGACAAAGAGTGCTAGAAGCTGCCCAAAGAAAGGCCAACGAAGAGGCTGAAACCGCGGAAAGAAAGGTTCAGCAGGATGCTGAAGCCGCGGACAGACAAAGGGTGCTAGAAGCTGCACAGAGAAAGGTTCAGCAGGATGCTGAAACCGCAGAAGAAGAAGAAGTAGTAGAAGAAGAAGAAGTAGAAGAAGAAGAAGTAAAGCGATTGGAAACTAGGAAGACACTAAGGTCTGCCATGGCACGACCGCAAGTATACGATCAGCCCAAAGGTGCAGCTCAAGCAGCCAGCCAAAGTGGCTACCCAGCTGGAGAAATAAAGGTGTCGCAAGAGCGAGGCGTCGCTGTGAAAGAGGAAGTCACGTCTCAGGCAAGCGCAGGGCAGCACCATTTTTCACGGCCAGCTGCAGCACCACCACGGCAACCCCAACTGCAAGCTGCACCACAAGCAGGGCAAGACCGGTACCAGGCGCCACTGCCAGCAGAAGCACAACCAAGGCAAAACCAGCAGCGGTCTCCACTGCTAGCTGTAGCAGAAACAAGGCAAGAAGACAGATGTATCGCACTCCGCGATACACAAAGTGACCCAACCTTGATCCGCGAAATGACAGCAAAGGCTCTCAACACAGAGGTTCTCCAGGAGACAGACCAGAGGTTCTTCAGGAGACAGACCAGAGGTTCTTCAGGAGACAGACCAGAGGTTCTCCAGGAGACAGACCACAGGTTCTTCAGGAGACAGACCAGAGGTTCTTCAGGAGACAGACCAGAGGTTCTCCAGGAGACAGACCAGAGGTTCTCCAGGAGACAGACCAGAGGTTCTTCAGGAGACAGACCAGAGGTTATTACAGCAGATGACATAAAGATGCTGGAGCCTGACGTTGCTGAAAGAACGGCAGAGGCCACCCCCATCCCCCAAGAGAATGGAACGCATCAAGCAAAGCACAGAGTCTACCCAATGGAGGTGTAGGCGCCGTAATGGGGGTCTCTTTATTATGATTCAGTATTCTATTTGTGTTGTATTATTAGTTGTACTGTCACTTTAGGTGGTGGGCGTGCTCACGGGGGTGTGGCGCTAATGGGAGTGTTTTACGGAATTTCATTCACCTTTTCACGTCTGACAGTTCTCGTGTTTGACAGTTCACAGAGGTTGACAGTTCACTGAGAGAGGGGGTGAGAGTTAGGAGAGCATATTTTCTTTTGACCACAATAACGCAAAGTGCAAATCGTATTTTGTTTGTCTCATGATGAAGTGAAATAATAAATGCCTCAAAAGTATTTCCTGGATGTGGAACGGAGTTATTTCACGTTGCGCGTCAATTGTTTGAACTCCTCCGCTCAGCCCCTCGACACTACCTGTCTATGACAGTCTACTGCCGCAACATAGTCAAAAGAAATTAAGCAAGCAAACAAAAGCGTTGATAAGAAGGAAATCAACTATATTGACATTACGGATTCCTCGAGTCGCCTCGGGGCGCTGATCTTGAGGGCATCACTGAGACGCTTGGATCATCGCTGCATTGGAGGAGCGCGACATCACCTCTGCCTGACACGCAGACCAGCAATAAGAAGCTAAGTAAATTGTTTTATTCAACTGTGAAGCCTTTCGTGTTAAAAAACACAGTGTGAATTAGTTACTTTGCTTGTCCATTGGGGATCGGTTTGTTGACTGGCTGCGTCGTCTTGTGCTCATGGACGTTGCGCGGCCTAAGCGGCAGCTAATTGATTGATGGATTGATTGTTCATTAAAGAGGACTGTGGATTATCGAATAATTGCACCTGAGCTATTGAAAAATGGCATCGGGAGGATCAACTGTTGATACTAATGGCTCATCAAAAACGGATGGGAAAAAAAGAGAAGTTAAACTCACTGCCAAAGGCATGGCCTATAAATTGGAGACACTTCATAATGAACGTCACGCAAATGTTCGCAAAATGAAAGGTCTTATGAAGGTATTAAAGCAGCTTATGGACGATAATGACAATGCTTCACAGGTGCAGTCTGAATTGGACAATTTGAACCAAATGGTTGAAGATACCACTCTGTTACACAAATCTGTAATCTCTTTCATTTCTGAAGAGGAACAGGAAAAACAAAACGAATGGTTTGAAACAATATTAAAATGCAAAAAGGGATTCATGGATGATGTAAGGCAGTGGCTTTCTGAAACTGGGAGACAAAAATACAGTACAAGTGCCAATGTTTGTGTACATGATTCCCCCATACCTGTAACACAGCAAGTAACTCCTGTTGAAATACCTGATGAACACTGTGATGTAATTGAAGCTGATGATGATGAAATCAAACCAAGTGACAGTGTGTCAAATTCTGGAAGCAGAGGTTCAGCCAATCGAAGCTCTGCTGGGCCTAGGTCTAACATCTCAACCACGTCTTCCGCACGCAAAGCTGAATCTGACATGGCCGCTCTAATTGCAAAACAAAGGCTATTAAAGGATAAGCATGCAATAGAGCAAGAGGAAGAAGAAGAAGAGGAGCTGCTAAGGAAGAAAAGGGTACAATTAAGAACGGAGGAAGAAGAACAAGAGGAGCAGCTAAGAAAGCAAGAGGAACAGCTAAGAAAGCAAAAGGAGCAAAGAAGGAAAGAGGAAGAAGAGCAAGAGGAACAGCTAAGAAAGAAAAAGGAGGAACTAAGAAAGAAGAAGGAGCAACTTGAACTTGAAATGGAAATAGCTTCAGCAGCAGCTAAAGTCAATGTGCTAAGAGGCTCTGGAGGATCTCGTATTTCAACTAATATGTCTGTTGAATCTGATGGCATGAGCTCTTATTTCCGAAGAGGACAAAGGAATGTTCAAACACTCAGTACTGAAGCACAAACCGCTACAACCACAGATCAGAATCTACAACCACAACCCGAATTGTCAAGACACACAGGGGTCAAGGGACAAAGGACGTTACAGTGCACTCAAGCACAGCCACGGATTCAGCACCAAAGCATTCACCCTGCACCACAACAATCAATCAGCAGCAGTAACATAATCACTGTTTTAGAGAAACAAAATGAAATAACAGCTTTGCTAGTCCAACAACAGTCTCTTTCATTCTTGCCTAAAAGAGACATTCAAATTTACGATGCTGACCCTTTACATTATCACACCTTCATAAAGTCATTCGAGCACAGCATTGAACAGAAGACTGACAACCATACGGACTGCTTGTACTTCCTTGAACAGTTCACTAGGGGGCAGCCTCGTGAGCTTGTCAGAAGCTGTCAGCATATGGCTCATGACCGAGGGTATGTGAAAGCTAAGGCTTTGCTACATGAGCACTTTGGGAATGGACATAGAATTGCTTCTGCCTACATGGGAAAGGCTCTTTCATGGCCACCAATAAAATCAGAAGATGTCAGAGCTCTGCAAGCATACAGTCTCTTTTTGAGAGGATGCTGCAACGCCATGGAAGAAGTGGAAATGATGTACGAGTTGGACATGTCTGCCAACATGCTAGCCATCATTAGAAAATTACCTTACAAGCACAGGGACATATGGAGAACTGTGGCCTGTGACCTGCAGGAAAGGCGTGGCCATAGAGCTAGATTTCCTGACATTGTTGACTTCATTGAACGACAGGTGAAAATTGCAAGTGATCCAGTGTTTGGCAATATACAGGACACACCATCAGCAGCAGCACCTAAGGATGTGAGGAAGTCCAGCAATCAACCATATACAAGGGCAAAGGAAAGTAGCTATGCTACCACCATTGCAACAATTGAAAGGAAAGAGGAACCTGGAATAAAGATGGAGAGAAGCTCATCCAGTACAACAACTTGTTGGTTTTGCGGAGGTGGACACACATTGGATATGTGCTCTCTATTGGAAAGGAGGGTGCATAGCGAGAAGATTGGCTTCTTGAAGAATCATAATGTGTGTTTTGGCTGTTTGTGCATTGGGCACATCAGTAAAGAATGTAGGCAACGCCTCTATTGCAAAATATGCAATCTCAGGCACCCTAGTATATAGGCCTGCCGCGATAAGCAATAAATCGATTAATTGCTGCGATAATTAAAATGAATGCAATGATTTTGACGGGCGCGATTAATTGCTATTTGCGCGTTTGTTTTAATGAGGCGGAACCAGTGCCGCTTGTCAGTCACTGTCCGTGTTGGGAGGCGGGCCGCTGACGTTACTAGAGTACAGCACGGGAGCTCCGTGGGGCAACGCCACAGCTTAACTACATTTCTCAATAGTGTTGCTCCTTTTAACCAAGTAGCATTATTTGTAGTGTAACGTTAGCTATTTTTAGACCCAAGTAGTTACTCGCTACTGCCCGGAGAAACTGGACTGCTAAATAAAGATGAAAGATAGAGCTTTGATTCCCATTCCATGCTAACAACATTAGCTAAATACCTAACAAACGAAATACAACGTATAGCATAGCTACAAGTAAACACAGAATAACGTTAATACAATTACATGCATCATTGTTTACAATGAACGGGTGGGGCTAGTCAAAGGACTGGACACGGGGACAAGTTAAACATGAATTAATTTATTATAACACTCCGGTAGTTTCGAGTCGTGCTGCAGTGCTTACGCACCACAGCTATTCTATTATATACTGCTTTGACGCTTCCTCCTCATCGTTGATTGCCTGTAGTAGCTGCATCTAACGTTAGTAGCTAACGTTAAAACTACCTAAAGTTAGTTGTTCACCAACAATCTCAACATTTGTTATTAGCTCAAAAACAACCGGACGAGACAAGTTGTCGGCTCATATGTTCTGCTTAGGATAATCACAACAATACTTCCGGTCCGGTCGGTGGGCTTCAAAATAAAAGTCTAAAACCGGAAAAGACGGAGCGGTGGGCTTCAAAATAAAAGTTTTGGGAAATAAATTTCTCAAAAAAAATTCTCTAACCGGTCGCAATAATATCGCTTATCGCGATATTTTCGGGGGCAATTAATCGCCCAGCAAAATGTGTTATCGTGGCAGGCCTACTAGTATACTTCACATGTACCACAAGGAGGAGGGAACAGATCAAAGGCCAGCCAAAAGAGAATCGGAGACAGCAGTGGGCAATGCTCCGATCTCTGTACAATCCAGTGGTCTTACAGGGGCCGGTGAGCAGGACTGTACACTCTCTATAGTACCAGTACAGGTCAAATCTAAAAATGGACCGGATACAGTATGTACCTATGCCTTCCTGGAACCCAGGTAGCTCAGCATCCTTCTGCACTGAGGGGTTGATGAACAAGCTGAACCTCACGGGAAGAAGGACAAGTATTCTCCTTAGGACTATGGGCCAGGAGAAAGTGGTTGAAAGCCACATTATTTCAGACTTGGAAGTGGCTGCGTTAGATGGTGACTGGTTTTATGAACTCCCTGACATCTACACGCAGGAAGGCATGCCAGTCCACAGAGGCAACATTCCGAGACAGAAAGACCTTCAAAGATGGCCTCACTTGGAACATGTTTACATTTCTGAGATTGACTCTGGGATTGACCTGTTGATAGGAGCCAACGTTCCCAAGGCATTGGAGCCTTGGCGAGTTATACAGAGTGTGGACGAGGGTCCATACGCAGTCAAAACTGTGTTGGGTTGGACTGTGAACGGACCTCTCGGAAGAAAATTGGACAACCAGAATCGTCCAAAGAACGGGAGTTTGGCAAGAGACAAATCAAACCCAGCAGAGGACAGACAAGCTGCCACTACAGAGAAAGAGCTACAAGAGGATTTGAACCGAAAATTGGAAAAGAAAGAGCGAACAGACGATTCTGTTGCTTCCAAGAGAGCGAGGCGGCGTGACAGAAACGTAGACAATAACATTAAGTTTGAAAGCAACAATTCTGAGGACCATCACATGGATTTCAAGCATGTGTCCCAAGAAAAATCGAAGGACAACATTGATACAGGAAAGAAATTCAGAGCTAAAAGTCAAAGAAGGAAGGACTAGCGAGTCCAAAATCGAAATGGCTAGTTGAAGATTCATACACAACTGACTCTAGGGACAAAGCAAATGATGACACTACTTCTGAAATGCCCCGTGGCTATAAGGGCCAAATTAAAACGAAGAGGTGTCCAAGGAAGAGGAAGCGGTGCCGGCTCAAAGACAAAAGGTTTGCCTTCAACAGGAAAGAGAGGTGAAAAGAAAAGAGAGCCGTGAGAACGTCAGAAATTGAACTTCATCAGGAAGCGGAAGAGCCATGAGGACATCAGATGTTCATATTCATTGAACCCCATAGACTGATACATAGATATACACCCATATACTGATACATAGATATACACCCATAGACTGATGCATAGATATACACCCATAGACTGTAGACTGATACATGGAGATATACACCCATAGACTGATGCATAGATATACACCCATAGACTGATGCATAGATATACACCCATAGACTGATACATGGAGATATGCACCCATAGACTGATACATGGAGATATACACTCATAAACTGACTTTGCCACTTTGGATTACAGTTTTTTGTTTTTTTCTGACTTGACTGACCAAGCGATCATAAAGATCCCTCCTTAAGGCTATGTGCTAGTAACCTCTGGCCCTAGGATACAATTAAGAAAGAAGAAAAGGACATTTGCGAGAAAACTATAAAAAAATCGAAAAAAGAAGACACTTGTTTGAATAATGTCAATAATTGTGCCTTATATTGAATGTTTTTCTTGTAGGCTCCTACATAATTTACAATTGTGTAGTTATTACATGTGAATAATTAGGGGCCGGTAACGAAAAAAAGCTATTTGAGTAATTAGGGGCCGGTAACGAAAAATAACTATTGTTTGAATAATTTAATGTTTTTTCTTGTAGGCACCTACATAATTTACAATTGTGTAATTATTATATTTGAATAATTAGGAGCCGGTATGTAGGCGCCGTAATGGAGGTCTCTTTATTATGATTCAGTATTCTATTTGTGTTGTATTATTAGTTGTACTGTCACTTTAGGTGGTGGGCGTGCTCACGGGGGTGTGGCGCTAATAGGAGTGTTTTACGGAATTTCATTCACCTTTTCACGTCTGACAGTTCTCATGTTTGACAGTTCACAGAGGTTGACAGTTCACTGAGAGAGGGGGTGAGAGTTAGGAGAGCATATTTTCTTTTGACCGCAATAACGCAAAGTGCAAATCGTATTTTGTTTGTCTCATGATGAAGCGAAATAATAAATGCCTCAAAAGTATTTCCTGGACGTGGAACGGAGTTATTTCACGTTGCGCGTCAATTGTTTGAACTCCTCCGCTCAGCCCCTCGGCACTACCTGTCTATGACAGTCTACTGCCGCAACAGGAGGTATGTGGCGGCGGAAGAGAATCCAGCCGGCCATGCCTCAAGAGGTCTCACAGCAGAGCCACCGATAGCCTCTAACTGGGTCACCGGCCCAGACTTGCTTTGGCAGAAAGGGTTACCAAGTGGAGAAGGCAAGGTGGGAGAGATCGCAAGTGACGACCCTGAACTTAGGAAGGCCCAGGTGCTCACCACATGGGTGAAACAAGTCTGGCCGCTGCTAGCGCGCGTACACAAGTTCTCAGACTGGTCCAGACTGGTGAAAGCTATCGCCAGACTCCAGCGCCATGTGAAAGAAAGGAAAGGTCACCAGCCAAAGTCCTGTGAAGCCACCAGTCTAGAGGAAAGGAGAGAAGCGGAGCTAACCATAATCAAGATGGTGCAAGAAGTAACCTTTTCACAAGACATACAGTTACTCCAGAGTCACCAGGAGACACCAGTCAAAGGCAGAGCCACTAATCTGCACCGGTTAGGTCCATTCCTGGATGACCAAGGCATCCTCAGAGTTGGCGGCCACCTAACGCACGCCGCCTTACAGCCACAGGGGAAGCATCCAGCGGTCCTTCCAAAGGACAGTCATGTGTCTGGGTTACTCGTCAAGCACTATCATGAGAGAGTGCACCATCAGGGACGAGGGATGACCATGAATGCACTCCGATCCAATGGCATATGGATACTAGGCTGCAGCAAGGCAGTATCAGCCCATATCTACAAGTGCACTACGTGCAGGAAGTTCAGACGATGCACGGAACAGCAAAGAATGGCAGACCTCCCAGAGGAACGAATGGAAACTGCTCCGCCATTCACCTACTACGGGATGGAACGTTTTGGACCACGTGGAGAAGTCAAGGTGGGAGGGAGCTGTGTGTCTCTGTCTGCCGTAACGAATGCTCTAGCTGTCGGTGGCTATGACGGGGACAAGAACCCTGGTCCAGGAACCCTGTTCCAGGTCAAGGGTACCGGAGCCTCCGGCTCTCTCAAGATCAACCAGGCTGAGGTTAAAGCCAACAAGCCCGCCAAGAAGCCAGCAGCCAAGAAACCTGTGGAAGCCAAAGGACCCACGAAGGCGGCAACGAAGAAGCCTGCGGCTTTCTGAGAAAGACAAAGACGCACCATCAGAAGGAGCTTGACGGGGCTTGTCTTGACCATCTTCCCATATGAAGTCATAGCGGTTGTAAACAGCAGACCCCTGACCACGGATTGGCTCAATGATTCATCTAGTCCAGAGCCCCGGACACCAAGCCACATCCTGACCACGAAGGCCACAATCCTCGCTCCACCTCCTGGACAGTTCGTCAAGGAAGATCTGTACATCGGCAAAGGATGTCGTCGAGTTCAAATCTTATCCACCCACTGCTGGACAAGATGGAAGAAGAAGTACCTCCTGCACCTCCAACCGAGACAGAAGTGGACCAAGGATCGTAGGAACGCAAGGGTCGACGACATTGTACTCCTACAGCATGAGTCCACACCACGTAACCAGTGGAGGATGGCGAAGGTTATTGAGGTGTACCCAGGGAGAGACGGGAGAGTGCGAAGCCTTAAGTTGCTTATCAGCGACCCCAATCTTGATAAGAAAGGCAAGCGCATCTCCACACCAGTCGTCCTGGAGAGGCCCATCCATAAGGCGGTGACGCTGGTGGAAGCAAAATGAAGCCTCTTGCGCCCTCTAGCTTTCTCTATATCTCTATCATTCTATCTTTCTATCTTTTTCTCTCCCTCAGGCTGAGGTGATTCGTCCGGTGGCGGCCAAGGACCATAGTTATTGCGTTACGTTTTAGGCATTATGTGGGCAGTTATCGTAAGAATCATATACAATGCTTATATATGCTTGGTGGGAGTGTAACTGCAGCTGTGTCATAGTGTAATTCCAGTTAAGCTGCAGTGTGATGTCATAGTGGAACCGGTTAGAACAGGCTAGAACGCTCTGGAACATTGTGATGTAGCGGTGATGTCATAGTAGGCCGGCCATAGGGTATAAATAGAGAGACACTATAAGGTTTGTTCCTTCACTCCTCCACGACTATCAGACAAGCCACATCGACACCAGAGCTCTTAACTTTCCTCTCATATTGCATGCAGTCAACAAGGTACGTTTGGGGCCGTAATGTGCTTGTAGGTTAAGTTCAGTGGGTTATACAACCAACCTTGCAAGGACCGGTGCCATGCCTATACAAGCAGAGATAATATGTACGTATGTTGTTATGGTTTGATCAGTGATTTATTGTATTTCATGTATGTTTTCACAGTTTTACGGTTCGGAATAAAGATGTTGTCTTCGAACGGAAATAAAGCCAATCAGTAAATATCAAAGACGTGTTGCGTCATCATTGCAAGAGAGGCCGTTACAAGCATCTTGTAAAGAAACGAACGAGCTGGATGCCTACTATCTAACAGCAGCTTGTAAAGAAACTAACGAGGAGGATTTGTTTTTATTTAGCCTTCTACCAGGAAGTCTCAATGTGATGAGTGTGTGTATGAGTGGTGTGCGTGCGCGCGTGTGTGTCCACCAGGCTGCGGGGCAGTATGTGTGTGTGTGTGTCTGTGTGTGTGTGTGTGTGTCCACCAGGCTGCAGGGCAGTGTGTGTGTGTGTGTGTCCCTACCAGGCTGCGCTGCAGTGTACAGGTCCTCCTGCAGGAAGGGCAGGGAGCTGACCAGGTCCGGGGCTCTGGAGAGGTGGAAGGACTCGCTGGCCACGAACTCCCCAGAGGAGCTGCTGAGCTGGAAGAGCCGCGGCGTGAAGTTGAACTTCCCTGGATCTGAGACACGACGATTCAGATTCAGACAACTTTATTGATCCCCACGTGGGCCAATTAATATTGTAGCTTTGCACGAGTAACAAAAAACATATCAACGACAACACAGCAACAACAACGTTCCATGCAATACACAGTCCAGTAAAAGTAAAAGTAAAAACAGACAACTAGGTGTAAAAGGCTACTTAAAGTGACTACTGTCTGTGTGTTTGATAGCGAGGGGACAAAAGATTTAGCGTAACGGTTGGTCCTACTTAATGGGACGTCATAACGGCGGCCAGAAGGCAACAGCGAAAACCGCTGAGACAGAGCATGGAGAGGTTGGTTTGTGATGCTCGTCCCCTTCTTGACCACCTGGTCCGTCCAGAGAGAACATAGGTCTCTGTTTCACTCCAATTATTTTGGAGCACACTTTCACAATACTCTGTATGCTCAGGATCTTCACACTAACATTAAAAGAGTTCAGGAGGAGAGGACATGAGGAGAGGACACGAGGAGAGGACATGAGAGGACATGAGGAGAGGACACGAGGAGAGGATATGAGGAGACGGTTAACCTTTCACTACCACACTACAGAAGGTTAACTGTCTGTAGTGTGGTAGTGAAAGGGTTAACCTTCTGTAGTGTGGTCAAGTCAAGAGTCACTTTATTGTCCCATCAGCTGGGAAATTTGTCTTGGGCTTACACCCACTACAGCCACAGACACATACAGACATGACACAACACAACTGACAGAGGAGATACACAATATAAAAGATACAGTAAAGTACCTGCACAGCAGGATGTCTGGCAACACCACATTAGAATAGTATACCCAAATATACTAGTATAATATAATATAATAGTATACCCAAAAAAAACAAATATCGGTTATCGAATATCGATAATATAACAACCAAATATCAGTTATTCGATAGTTGCCCTTTATCTGGCACTATTTAAAAGTTTAACTGAGATTGGAATAAAGGAGTTTTTAAATCTATTTAGTCTCTAGAGCGTGGAACTCTAAACCTCCTCCCAGAGGGCAGTAGCTCATACTCGGCATGTAAGACATGGGAGGGGTCCGAGACTATTCTATTGGCTTGCCTTAGACCTGTTCAAAAATAGACTGCAGGGATGGGTGACCTTTCACCCCTATGATCTTCCATGCAGTCTGCATCAGACGGACCAGTTTGGACTTTAATTGTACAGACAGGTTACCAAACCAAGCTGTAATACCGTATCTGATGAGACTCTCTAATACACTTCTTCAACCATTATCTGAATTAAAAAAAAAAATAATAATAAAGAAATGATAAAAAAAAAAAAATCTAACCCTAACTAACCATACTGTCATGCACTTGTCCTAATAAACTAACCTACACTGTAGCACTCAACACTTTGATGAACATTGTTGCTCAGCTGATAGAGTTGTGCCCTTCCTGATGGCTTGTCGTACAGAACTTGTAAGTCGCTTTGGATAAAAGCGTCAGCTAAATGACTAAATGTAAATACAGATTGGTAGAAAAGTAACATCCATTTTTGATCTACACCATGCACTCTAAGGCGACATAGAAAGTGCAGTCGTTGTTGTAGTCAGGCTATCTACATGGGTGTTCCAGGTTAGTGTGTTATCGACAAAAATCCCAAGATATTTATATGAAGAGACCTGCGAGATGGACTGTGTGTGGATGACCACAGGCCTGTGGTCCCCAACACCTCTGGGGTCAAACACCATATCCTCAGTCTTCTTAACATTTAAAACCAGACAGTTATTGTCGCACCAGTTGTCAAACCACTGGATTTCCGAATAATAGTCAGCTAGGTCACTGTCATTCTTAATTAGAGCAAAGATGGCAGTGTCATCAGAAAATGTTATGAAGCGGTTGTTAGGATAGATGCTTCTGCACTCGTTTGTATATAAGGTAAAAAGCACAGGTGAACTTACTATACCCTGGGGAGCTCAGTGCTCAGGGTTCTAGATTCTGAAAGAGTGCCGTTAACACTGACCCGCTGTGTACGGTTAGTTAAAAAGGAATGATACCATTTTATAATGAGAGGGTGGACATTAAGCCCATTCAGCTTCTCAATTAAAAGGTGTGGCTGTATCGTATTAAAAGCTGAACTAAAATCTACAAATAAAAGTCGGACATAAGAGGTAGGATCCTCTAAGTGCTTAGATATCAAATTAACCAAGGCTGAGGCTGCATCATCAGTACCTGTATTACACCTATAAGCAAACTGAAACGGATCCAAAGAACAGCTGACATCAGTTTTCACTAGATTGATAATTATTTTCTCTAAACACTTCATGACCACTGAGGTCAAAGCAACTGGTCGAAAGTAATTATTTTCCTTGCAGCTAGCTTTCTTAGGAACAGGAATAATAATAGAGTCTTTCCAGGTGGACGGAACAGTGTGAGAGTCCAGAGACTTCTGGTAGATTGGGCACCAGGGCCCTCATTCATCAACGTGTCTTACGCACAGATTTGTGCTTACCCTGTGCGTACGATCATTTCTAAGCAAAGAGTGGGATTCATCAATTTCAACTTGAACTTGACTTTGTGCTTATGTCTACGCAAAGCTCTGAGCACACTTAGCTGACACCCAGTGGTAGAATATATTATTACAACAAGGAAATTAGCTTATGTGCATTAGTTTCAACACTGGCGGAGCGCAGTCAGTCAGTAGCCTACACCCTGTATATTCCGATAACGCTATATAAACCATGCTGCATTCATTCTGAGAGAAAGATCTATTATTCCAAATGCTATTTATAGGGTTTTGACCATAATTACACTACTGTTGCTATTTTACAATGAACTATAATGAATTACGGTTCATACAGAACTTCTGTATGAACCGTAATTCATTATAGTTCATTGTAAAATAGCAACAGTAGTGTAATTATGGTCAAAACCCTATAAATAGCATTTGGAATAATAGATCTTTCTCTCAGAATGAATGCAGCATGGTTTATATAGCATTATCGGAATATACGGGGTGTAGGCTACTGACTGACTGCGCTCCGCGTATCTCAACTCGTTATTATTTTGCGCACAGACCGCAGAAACACGGGAACATTTGATTATATTTAAAAGGCTTTACGTTAAACGAAACAAGTGGAGTTTCGAAGCTGTAAGCAGAGTCATATGAACACCCACGATATAGTGTTCTTCCCCCTTTTCACTGCATAAGAAAGAATAGAAAACGCATTGCAATGACACCAGATAGTGGACAGACTATGTATATGATGGGATTCAACTTCGCGTTTTTGTTGATCATAGGCATGCTGTCAGAGTATGATATCTTAATCAAACATTCTAGAACATTTGTCGTCACAGATCATGTCCTAATAGAACATAGGCTATGGCATGGTCCATCGTGATATTGTGTGGACTGTTATTATTACTGTACCGGTACCACCCATTGTGACAACAGCCTTGTGAGTCCCGCACACAAACATGATGGAATTCAAGTTCATGTATTGAAAGGCAGGCTACATCATACATGCAGTGAGATTCATTGTTCTTGTATATGCTCTCGTATTATTGTTTATATAGGCTACCCAATACTGACATCAAAATAGATTGTAGTATGCCTCTAGAAATCATATGCAGCAGGTAGAAAATTGACGGAAGATCCATCGCGATTTGGAATAAAATTGAGGAGAACTTTAATCCCTGGGTATTAATCAAACAACACGGGAAAAGGCAGTCATATTCCAGCGCGGTCTTTGTGTTTGCGCTGCCCAGGCAGCAATGGTTAATAGATATCATATCCGACATCACCGTAAGTGTACACGTCTGTCAGCCTGTCGAACGAGTTGAGTTCTAACAAAGAACATATTACATGCTGGTATGCTGATAGAGTAAACTATTATATGAATATGATATGATACAAGGTATACACTGGTCCGTCGCATACACTGGTATGCGCAAGTTACTGTTGCATAATGTAGGCTATGGCTGCTATTATATGTAATTCATATAGGCTACCTAATAGTATATGATTTTTAGAGGCATCTATTTTGTTGTCGGTAATACCGACAACAAAATAGATGCCTCTAAAAATCATATAGCCAATCGAACACAACTAATAAAGGCATTCATATTACAGCACGGTTATAATGACACACAACCAACGCCAAACAGTGGTCAACGAACGGTCTTTATTAGTATTTTGAGCTGTCCAGGCAGAATTGCAGCAATGGTCTTAGGGAGCCGTTGATATCTGACATCACCGTTTACAAGTCCGCCTTTTATTTATCCCATAAACACGCGCGTTGTGTCTTCTTGGTTCGACAGCAGTGAAAAATCTCCGTGAAGCTTCTCAGAGTTCCGCTCGGGTCAGTCCATTATTTCACATCCCATGGGGGGTGTTTCCTCACTTTCATGACCATATATGGATAATCATGCACGAGCATTGACGGTAGAACAAAGTGGTATTCATCAACACAGAGGAGCATAGGACCTGTGTACGCACGGTTGATGAATCCCAATATTCCTGTGCGTACACTCATTCTAAATTCTGTGCTTACGTGTGGAAATAGAACATGTTCTACGCACACGTTGATGAATGAGGGCCCAGGCCTCTGCCAGCTCCTCACTGCATGACTTCAGCATGTGGCCAGAGATGCCATCCGGTCCAGAGGCCTTCCCAGGGTAGATGTTGGAGAACAGTCTCTGAACCACACGTGAATCAATTATAATTGGTTCTTCTAATGCAGGTAGTGGCTGGAGGCGTGTACCACTTCCGCAACGTATTTGATTTCCGGGGTTGGCCTGATTGGCCGCGACGGCCACATGACGCGCGTGGCAGTCGCGGCCAATCAGGCCAACCCCGGAAATCAAATACGTTGCGGAAGTGGTACACGCTGCCTGGAGAGCCGTTACTTGCTCCTGTGAGAAGTCGGCAGTCTCAAACCTGGCATAAAAGTTATTAAGTTTGTTGGCCTTCTCACCCTCATTTAGAACACTAAGAGACCTTTTAGCTGCGGCCATATTTGTTATAAACTTCATAGAGTGGTAGTGAAAGGGTTAACGTCTGTAGTGTGGTAGTGAAAGGGTTAACCTTCTGTAGTGTGGTAGTGAAAGGGTTAACCTTCTGTAGTGTGGTAGTGAAAGGGTTATATTTCTGTATTGTCACAGTGAAAGGGTTAACCCTTTGGTAGAGTGGTAGTGAAAGGGTTCACATTAATTAAAAGCTTTAACTAACATTAAATTGAACAGGCGCTTCCACGTGCGGATGTGTGAATGAAGTGAGTCCCTCATGTTAAGAGTCAGGCGTTACAGGGTGTGTTTGAACGCCAACAACGAGTATACTCGTTATTTGATCGTTTTTCGATCAAATTTGTATTCATTATCCATCCAGGGACCTTGGTGTTACTATAGGGAATGAGTCTGAGTTTGCCAAAGTGCAATACCGGCTGCATCCAGCTAGACGGTGGTATCGAGCACCCTTTGAAACCTTGTATCTAAACAATAAAGATCATTCATTCATCTTGGCCTGTGTAATGGCCAAATGTCTCCGGTTTCACTTTTCCTTGTCGGGCGAATGGAGCGGTTTTTCTGGTTCCATTGAAGCACGTCAAATATCCCCGATCCATATGTTGTGGTGGGTTATGTCATGGGCCAAATGGACATCGGATGTACCAGATGGCGATCAAACAATTGGAATATTATTTTTGGAATACTCCCGATCACAGGTAAGGACTATCTGACGTAAATTCTGGCTTGATCATGCAATGTTTTTATACCGATCGGGCTTTGTTCAATATGAATGCCGTTACTGCCAATCAAATAATCAGAAACGACCCCCCCCATTCATGCATTCATGATGGAACATAATACCTATACTATAGATTTGATTTGTGAATAATAGCGTGTACAGGCAAGAAACGGCATCGCTTAGAGTAGGATTCACGTATGAGGCTATAACACAGCCGTTCGGGAATTACCCCAGACCACGCTATAACGATACTATTCGTTCATACTATTCACCACGGTATAACACAAGAACGTATGGATGGAAAATGTATTCTTTTTCACATATTGAACGATAGATAGGTGATGTCAAATGGGCCATAGTATTGTATCCATAGCTATAATATAGAATATAGTTATAGCTCTACAAACAAGGTGATCCACTCCTATCTTTTAAAGCGTGGCAGTGCTAGAGCGGGGCCTCCGGCTAATCCCCGGCGGTCAATGAGTTAAGAGTCAGGCATTACAGGGTGTGAATGAAGTGAGTCGCTCGTGTTAAGAGTCAGGTGTGGGCGTTACAGGGTGTGTTGCTTGTGTTAAGAGTCAGGTACAGGGTGTGTTGCTCGTGTTAAGAGTCAGGTGTTACAGGGTGTGTTGCTCGTGTTAAGAGTCAGGTGTTACTGGGTGTGTTGCTCCTGTTAAGAGTCAGGTGTCATAATCACAGCACGGGCCTACTGCACTCCCCCTCCTTTTCCCCTCATGTCCTCCACATGCTCCTCTTCATCCCCCTCTCCATCCACTGCGCACTCCTCCTCATCCTCTCTTTCTCCAGTCACCCCTTCCTTCACCCTCATACGCCCAGCTGTATTCCATCCCCCTAATTCACACGCGGTCAAGCACCCCACTCTCCACAGCTGCACTCAACCCTTCCCTGATGGGGGGACTATTTCTACACCTCAACGCTGACCAGAAGCTGTCGTGGTATTAATTACCACTGCCCAGGTACGACGTCTCTGCCGAAAGCTCTGCTGCTAGATACCCACCGTGTATTTGCTTGCTCTAACCCGTTTCTCTCCTGTGCCCCAAAGGACCGCCGTCCCTGCCTGGACGCCACCTGTTCCCGAAGAGGAACACTTGTTCTCCCGCTGCAACCCAGCAGCTCCCAAGACAAGCACCAGGACCGCTTGCTCGCTCACTGCCGCCGCGGCAGCCACAAGACAGAACATAACCCCGTTCTATTTCCCCCCAATTCCTGTGTTGCTCAATTGACATTAAACACCCTTGAAACCGCTCCTATCTCTTCTCGTGTATTCAGCAATTGGGCTGTGCTCCAGACCCCAGTTCTCACATCAGGTGTTACTGGGTGTGTTGCTCGTGTTAAGAGTCAAGGCCTCTGCATGCTACAGAAACTTCAAAGCAACTGCAACACAACATCGACAACGCAACGGTGTTGTAGACACTCTGCCTTTATGCTTCTGCAACATCGACGCGCAAAGTTAGTTTAACTAAAGTTAGTTTAGGTTCGTGTTAACGTTAGATAATGTACAAAATAAACGTATTTCCGGTGCTTTTAGACGTCGCTCTTTTATTTTGAAATACCCCGACCGGAAGTGTTATAGTGTCTGTTGCTAGCAGCTTAACTTCTGTCGCCCGTTTCTGTGCTTTTCGAGCTAACGTTACCGTAACGTCATTAGTTTCCAATGGAGAGGAGAGAAAGACCTCAAACTACCTGTTGGAATAAATTAATTGATTGATGTTTAACTTGTCCCTGTGTGTGTCCAGTCATTTCGACTAGCAAACGTTGTATTTAACGTTACCTCAGGATACCATTGTATTTAGTTGGTTAGCTATGTAGCTAATGTGGATAGCATTTTGAATAGCACCAATGCTAGCTGGCTGGCTACAGCTTTATTTACTAAATTATGGAGGCTTTTTAATCGTCAAGGTAAGAGAGGATTTGTCATGATCAACTGAAGGCGTATGCTATGGAACAATATGTGCTTGGGTTTTCAGAAAAAGGCCAGCTATGTGACGCTAATTATTTAGCATCAACGCTGGCTGGCTACAACAATGGAGGATAGTATTCCTCGCTGCGGGACCAATATTATTCTATGACAGCCCCACCCCCATTCACTACCAACCAATCACTGCTACGCAATATCAACGCAACGGTTGTTCAGATTAGATTCTGGGGACATGTACGCAACGTCCTCGCAACACAGTCTACAAGACCCTATGCAACAACCGCGTTGAAATCGCGCTGATGTTGTGTTGAAGTTGCTTTGAAGTTGCTGTAGCATGTAGAGGCCTTCAGGTGTTACTGGGTGTGTTGCTCGTGTTAAGAGTCAGGTGTTACAGGGTGTGTTGCTCGTGTTAAGAGTCAGGTGTTATTGGGTGTGTTGCTCCTGTTAAGAGTCAGGTGTTACTGGGTGTGTTGCTCGTGTTAAGAGTCAGGTGTTACTAGGTGTGTTGCTCGTGTTAAGAGTCAGGTGTTACAGGGTGTGTTGCTCGTGTTAAGAGTCAGGTGTTATTGGGTGTGTTGCTCCTGTTAAGAGTCAGGTGTTACAGGGTGTGTTGCTCGTGTTAAGAGTCAGGTGTTACTGGGTGTGTTGCTCGTGTTAAGAGTCAGGTGTTACTTGGTGTGTTGCTCGTGTTAAGAGTCAGGTGTTACAGGGTGTGTTGCTCGTGTTAAGAGTCAGGTGTTACTGGGTGTGTTGCTCCTGGTAAGAGTCAGGTGTTACTGGGTGTGTTGCTCGTGTTAAGAGTCAGGTGTTACTGGGTGTGTTGCTCATGTTAAGAGTCAGGTGTTACAGGGTGTGTTGCTCCTGTTAAGAGTCAGGCGTTACAGGGTGTGTTGCTGGTGTTAACCCTTTCACTGCCACACGACAGAAGGTTAACCCTTTACTATCACACAACCGATGGTCGCCGTGATAGTAAAGGGTTAACCGTCTGTCGTATGGCAGTGAAAGGGTTACCCGGCTGTTGCGTGGCAGTAAAAGGGTTAACCTTCTGCGTATTGTTGCAGTGAAAGGGTTAACCATTTGGTAGTGCGGCAGTGAAAGGGTTAAGAGTCAGGGCGTGGGCATTACTGGGTGAGTTGCTGGTGTTAAGAGTCAGGGCGTGGGCGTTACTGGGTGAGTTGCTGGTGTTAAGAGTCAGGGCATGGGCATTACTGGGTGAGTTGCTGGTGTTAAGAGTCAGGGCGTGGGCATTACTGGGTGAGTTGCTCCTGTTAAGAGTCAGGGCATGGGCATTACGGGGTGAGTTGCTCCTGTTAAGAGTCAGGGCGTGGGCGTTAGAGGGTGAGTTGCTCCTGTTAAGAGTCAGGGCGTGGGCGTTAGAGGGTGAGTTGCTCCTGTTAAGAGTCAGGGCGTGGGCATTACAGGGTGAGTTGCTCCTGTTAAGAGTCAAGGCGTGGGCGTTAGAGGGTGAGTTGCTCCTGTTAAGAGTCAAGGCGTGGGCATTACGGGGTGAGTTGCTCCTGTTAAGAGTCAGGGCGTGGGCATTACGGGGTGAGTTGCTCCTGTTAAGAGTCAAGGCGTGGGCGTTAGAGGGTGAGTTGCTCCTGTTAAGAGTCAGGACGTGGGCATTACGGGGTGAGTTGCTCCTGTTAAGAGTCAGGGCGTGGGCATTACGGGGTGAGTTGCTCCTGTTAAGAGTCAAGGCGTGGGCATTAGAGGGTGAGTTGCTCCTGTTAAGAGTCAAGGCGTGGGCGTTAGAGGGTGAGTTGCTGGTGTTAAGAGTCAAGGCGTGGGCTTTAGAGGGTGAGTTGCTGGTGTTAAGAGTCAAGGCGTGGGCATTATGGGGTGAGTTGCTCCTGTTAAGAGTCAGGGCGTGGGCGTTACTGGGTGAGTTGCTGGTGTTAAGAGTCAGGCGTGGGCATTACTGGGTGAGTTGCTGGTGTTAAGAGTCAGGCGTGGGCGTTACTGGGTGAGTTGCTGGTGTTAAGAGTCAGGGCGTGGGCATTATGGGGTGAGTTGCTCCTGTTAAGAGTCAGGGCGTGGGCATTACTGGGTGAGTTGCTGGTGTTAAGAGTCAAGGCGTGGGCGTTAGAGGGTGAGTTGCTCCTGTTAAGAGTCAGGGCGTGGGCGTTAGAGGGTGAGTTGCTGGTGTTAAGAGTCAGGGCGTGGGCGTTAGAGGGTGAGTTGCTGGTGTTAAGAGTCAGGGCGTGGGCGTTAGAGGGTGAGTTGCTGGTGTTAAGAGTCAAGGCGTGGGCTTTAGAGGGTGAGTTGCTCCTGTTAAGAGTCAGGGCGTGGGCGTTAGAGGGTGAGTTGCTCCTGTTAAGAGTCAGGGCGTGGGCGTTAGAGGGTGAGTTGCTCCTGTTAAGAGTCAAGGCGTGGGCGTTAGAGGGTGAGTTGCTCCTGTTAAGAGTCAGGGCGTGGGCGTTAGAGGGTGAGTTGCTCCTGTTAAGAGTCAAGGCGTGGGCGTTAGAGGGTGAGTTACTCCTGTTAAGAGTCAGGGCGTGGGCGTTAGAGGGTGAGTTACTCCTGTTAAGAGTCAGGGCGTGGGCGTTAGAGGGTGAGTTGCTCCTGTTAAGAGTCAAGGCGTGGGCGTTAGAGGGTGAGTTGCTCCTGTTAAGAGTCAGGGCGTGGGCATTACGGGGTGAGTTGCTGGTGTTAAGAGTCAGGGCGTGGGCGTTAGAGGGTGAGTTACTGGTGTTAAGAGTCAGGGCGTGGGCGTTAGAGGGTGAGTTGCTGGTGTTAAGAGTCAGGGCGTGGGCGTTAGAGGGTGAGTTGCTCCTGTTAAGAGTCAGGGCGTGGGCGTTAGAGGGTGAGTTACTCCTGTTAAGAGTCAAGGCGTGGGCGTTAGAGGGTGAGTTGCTCCTGTTAAGAGTCAGGGCGTGGGCGTTAGAGGGTGAGTTACTCCTGTTAAGAGTCAAGGCGTGGGCGTTAGAGGGTGAGTTGCTCCTGTTAAGAGTCAGGGCGTGGGCGTTAGAGGGTGAGTTGCTCCTGTTAAGAGTCAAGGCGTGGGCATTACGGGGTGAGTTGCTGGTGTTAAGAGTCAGGGCGTGGGCGTTAGAGGGTGAGTTACTGGTGTTAAGAGTCAGGGCGTGGGCGTTAGAGGGTGAGTTGCTGGTGTTAAGAGTCAAGGCGTGGGCGTTAGAGGGTGAGTTGCTCCTGTTAAGAGTCAGGGCGTGGGCGTTAGAGGGTGAGTTACTCCTGTTAAGAGTCAAGGCGTGGGCGTTAGAGGGTGAGTTGCTCCTGTTAAGAGTCAGGGCGTGGGCGTTAGAGGGTGAGTTGCTGGTGTTAAGAGTCAAGGCGTGGGCTTTAGAGGGTGAGTTGCTCCTGTTAAGAGTCAGGGCGTGGGCGTTAGAGGGTGAGTTGCTCCTGTTAAGAGTCAGGGCGTGGGCGTTAGAGGGTGAGTTGCTCCTGTTAAGAGTCAAGGCGTGGGCGTTAGAGGGTGAGTTGCTGGTGTTAAGAGTCAGGGCGTGGGCATTAGAGGGTGAGTTGCTCCTGTTAAGAGTCAGGGCGTGGGCGTTAGAGGGTGAGTTGCTCCTGTTAAGAGTCAGGGCGTGGGCGTTAGAGGGTGAGTTGCTCCTGTTAAGAGTCAGGGCGTGGGCGTTAGAGGGTGAGTTGCTCCTGTTAAGAGTCAGGGCGTGGGCGTTAGAGGGTGAGTTGCTCCTGTTAAGAGTCAAGGCGTGGGCGTTAGAGGGTGAGTTGCTCCTGTTAAGAGTCAGGGCGTGGGCGTTACTGGGTGAGTTGCTGGTGTTAAGAGTCAAGGCGTGGGCATTAGAGGGTGAGTTGCTGGTGTTAAGAGTCAGGGCGTGGGCATTACGGGGTGAGTTGCTGGTGTTAAGAGTCAGGGCGTGGGCGTTAGAGGGTGAGTTACTGGTGTTAAGAGTCAGGGCGTGGGCGTTAGAGGGTGAGTTGCTGGTGTTAAGAGTCAGGGCGTGGGCGTTAGAGGGTGAGTTGCTCCTGTTAAGAGTCAGGGCGTGGGCGTTAGAGGGTGAGTTACTCCTGTTAAGAGTCAAGGCGTGGGCGTTAGAGGGTGAGTTGCTCCTGTTAAGAGTCAGGGCGTGGGCGTTAGAGGGTGAGTTACTCCTGTTAAGAGTCAAGGCGTGGGCGTTAGAGGGTGAGTTGCTCCTGTTAAGAGTCAGGGCGTGGGCGTTAGAGGGTGAGTTGCTCCTGTTAAGAGTCAAGGCGTGGGCATTACGGGGTGAGTTGCTGGTGTTAAGAGTCAGGGCGTGGGCGTTAGAGGGTGAGTTACTGGTGTTAAGAGTCAGGGCGTGGGCGTTAGAGGGTGAGTTGCTGGTGTTAAGAGTCAAGGCGTGGGCGTTAGAGGGTGAGTTGCTCCTGTTAAGAGTCAGGGCGTGGGCGTTAGAGGGTGAGTTACTCCTGTTAAGAGTCAAGGCGTGGGCGTTAGAGGGTGAGTTGCTCCTGTTAAGAGTCAGGGCGTGGGCGTTAGAGGGTGAGTTGCTGGTGTTAAGAGTCAAGGCGTGGGCTTTAGAGGGTGAGTTGCTCCTGTTAAGAGTCAGGGCGTGGGCGTTAGAGGGTGAGTTGCTCCTGTTAAGAGTCAGGGCGTGGGCGTTAGAGGGTGAGTTGCTCCTGTTAAGAGTCAAGGCGTGGGCGTTAGAGGGTGAGTTGCTGGTGTTAAGAGTCAGGGCGTGGGCATTAGAGGGTGAGTTGCTCCTGTTAAGAGTCAGGGCGTGGGCGTTAGAGGGTGAGTTGCTCCTGTTAAGAGTCAGGGCGTGGGCGTTAGAGGGTGAGTTGCTCCTGTTAAGAGTCAGGGCGTGGGCGTTAGAGGGTGAGTTGCTCCTGTTAAGAGTCAGGGCGTGGGCGTTAGAGGGTGAGTTGCTCCTGTTAAGAGTCAAGGCGTGGGCGTTAGAGGGTGAGTTGCTCCTGTTAAGAGTCAGGGCGTGGGCGTTACTGGGTGAGTTGCTGGTGTTAAGAGTCAAGGCGTGGGCATTAGAGGGTGAGTTGCTGGTGTTAAGAGTCAGGGCGTGGGCATTAGAGGGTGAGTTACTCCTGTTAAGAGTCAGGGCGTGGGCGTTAGAGGGTGAGTTACTCCTGTTAAGAGTCAGGGCGTGGGCTTTAGAGGGTGAGTTGCTGGTGTTAAGAGTCAAGGCGTGGGCGTTAGAGGGTGAGTTGCTCCTGTTAAGAGTCAGGGCGTGGGCGTTAGAGGGTGAGTTGCTCCTGTTAAGAGTCAGGGCGTGGGCATTAGAGGGTGAGTTACTGGTGTTAAGAGTCAGGGCGTGGGCATTACGGGGTGAGTTGCTCCTGTTAAGAGTCAGGGCGTGGGCGTTAGAGGGTGAGTTACTGGTGTTAAGAGTCAGGGCGTGGGCATTAGAGGGTGAGTTGCTCCTGTTAAGAGTCAGGGCGTGGGCGTTAGAGGGTGAGTTGCTCCTGTTAAGAGTCAAGGCGTGGGCGTTAGAGGGTGAGTTGCTCCTGTTAAGAGTCAGGGCGTGGGCGTTAGAGGGTGAGTTGCTCCTGTTAAGAGTCAAGGCGTGGGTGTTAGAGGGTGAGTTGCTGGTGTTAAGAGTCAAGGCGTGGGCATTAGAGGGTGAGTTGCTCCTGTTAAGAGTCAAGGCGTGGGCGTTAGAGGGTGAGTTGCTCCTGTTAAGAGTCAAGGCGTGGGCTTTAGAGGGTGAGTTGCTCCTGTTAAGAGTCAAGGCGTGGGCTTTAGAGGGTGAGTTGCTCCTGTTAAGAGTCAGGGCGTGGGCGTTAGAGGGTGAGTTACTCCTGTTAAGAGTCAAGGCGTGGGCTTTAGAGGGTGAGTTGCTCCTGTTAAGAGTCAAGGCGTGGGCGTTAGAGGGTGAGTTGCTCCTGTTAAGAGTCAGGGCGTGGGCGTTAGAGGGTGAGTTCCTCCTGTTAAGAGTCAGGGCGTGGGCGTTAGAGGGTGAGTTGCTGGTGTTAAGAGTCAGGGCGTGGGCGTTAGAGGGTGAGTTGCTCCTGTTAAGAGTCAAGGCGTGGGCGTTAGAGGGTGAGTTGCTCCTGTTAAGAGTCAAGGCGTGGGCGTTAGAGGGTGAGTTGCTCCTGTTAAGAGTCAGGGCGTGGGCATTACAGGGTGAGTTGCTCCTGTTAAGAGTCAAGGCGTGGGCGTTAGAGGGTGAGTTGCTCCTGTTAAGAGTCAGGGCGTGGGCGTTAGAGGGTGAGTTGCTGGTGTTAAGAGTCAGGGCGTGGGCGTTAGAGGGTGAGTTGCTGGTGTTAAGAGTCAAGGCGTGGGCTTTAGAGGGTGAGTTGCTGGTGTTAAGAGTCAGGGCGTGGGCTTTAGAGGGTGAGTTACTCCTGTTAAGAGTCAAGGCGTGGGCGTTAGAGGGTGAGTTGCTCCTGTTAAGAGTCAAGGCGTGGGCGTTAGAGGGTGAGTTGCTCCTGTTAAGAGTCAAGGCGTGGGCGTTAGAGGGTGAGTTGCTCCTGTTAAGAGTCAGGGCGTGGGCGTTAGAGGGTGAGTTGCTCCTGTTAAGAGTCAGGGCGTGGGCGTTAGAGGGTGAGTTGCTGGTGTTAAGAGTCAGGGCGTGGGCGTTAGAGGGTGAGTTGCTCCTGTTAAGAGTCAGGGCGTGGGCGTTAGAGGGTGAGTTGCTCCTGTTAAGAGTCAAGGCGTGGGCATTAGAGGGTGAGTTGCTCCTGTTAAGAGTCAGGGCGTGGGCGTTAGAGGGTGAGTTGCTCCTGTTAAGAGTCAAGGCGTGGGCATTACGGGGTGAGTTGCTCCTGTTAAGAGTCAGGGCGTGGGCATTACGGGGTGAGTTGCTGGTGTTAAGAGTCAAGGCGTGGGCATTAGAGGGTGAGTTGCTCCTGTTAAGAGTCAGGGCGTGGGCGTTAGAGGGTGAGTTGCTCCTGTTAAGAGTCAGGGCGTGGGCGTTAGAGGGTGAGTTGCTGGTGTTAAGAGTCAAGGCGTGGGTGTTAGAGGGTGAGTTGCTCCTGTTAAGAGTCAGGGCGTGGGCATTAGAGGGTGAGTTGCTCCTGTTAAGAGTCAAGGCGTGGGTGTTAGAGGGTGAGTTGCTCCTGTTAAGAGTCAGGGCGTGGGCATTACTGGGTGAGTTGCTCCTGTTAAGAGTCAGGGCGTGGGCATTACTGGGTGAGTTGCTGGTGTTAAGAGTCAGGGCGTGGGCGTTAGAGGGTGAGTTGCTGGTGTTAAGAGTCAAGGCGTGGGCGTTAGAGGGTGAGTTGCTGGTGTTAAAGTGGAAATGAAGCAGTGCGATAAATACATATTCATAGCATCACATTAGTATTTAGATAAGCCACAGAAGAAGTCACGTTATAAAAATAAGCAGTTTCTAAGAAAAAACGATTTGTTGTGTACATTTCTGAAGCATTTAGCATTATGGGCGCGGCCATTTTGTTGCTGACGTCATACCGTGGCTTGGGTGTATACACTCTGGTTAGCTGCCTATATTGAATGGGTCAGTCAGCAAATAAAATGTTGCCTACAAAACAACGGGACCGCTGTGGTTCTGTTTGTATTGCTCCTGGCTGTTCAAACTAATTTTACCATGTGAGAGAGAGGAAAGTTGGTTAATTTCCACAAACTACCAGTGAAAAAAACAGTGTTGTTGACATGTTGGCTCGGGCTGCCTGCACCCAGACGGCGCGACCAGCCTGTTGGACAGGGAAGGAGGATCTGCAGAGAACACTTCATTGCCTCGGATTATGTTGTTGGGGTGGGATGTTTGTCCAGAAGACCACTAATCAGCTGAAGCCGGACGCGGTTCCCTCGGTCTTCGACAGACAGACCGGCGTTAGCTCTCGGGGCCCGGCGTTAGCTCTCGCTAGCTAGTGTTAGCAACCGGAGCGTCGCGGAGCATTCAGCCTGCTGGCTACACAGCTTGTGTAGCCAGCAGGCTGAATGCTCCGCGACGCTGGTTGAAGTGGGTCTAGGTAGCCAGCAGGCTGAATGCTCCGCGACGCTGGTTGAAGTGGGTCTAGGTAGCCAGCAGGCTGAATGCTCCGCGACGCTGGTTGAAGTGGGTCTAGGTAGCCAGCAGGCTGAATGCTCCGCGACGCTCCGGTTGCTAACGCTAGCTAGCGAGAGCTAACGCCTGGCCCCGGCTGGTGCCAACTAGCTAGCGATCGCTCCCGAGAGCTAACGCCGGTCTGTCTGTCGAAGACCGAGGGAACCGCGTGCGGCTTCAGCTGATTAGTGGTCTTCTGGACAAACATCCCACCCCAACAACATAATCCGAGGCAATGAAGTGTTCGCTGCAGATCCTCCTTCCCTGTCCAACAGGCTGGTCGCGCCGTCTGGGTGCAGGCAGCCCGAGCCAACATGTCAACAACACTGTTTTTTTCACTGGTAGTTTGTGGAAATTAACCAACTTTCCTCTCTCTCACATGGTAAAATTAGTTTGAACAGCCAGGAGCAATACAAACAGAACCACCGCGGTCCCGTTGTTTTGTAGGCAACATTTTATTTGCTGACTGACCCATTCAATATAGGCAGCTAACCAGAGTGTATACACCCAAGCCACGGTATGACGTCAGCCATGACGTCAGCAACAAAATGGCGGCGCCCATGTTGAAAACAGGGATATTATATTATATTTTTCAGACAAATAAGATAGATTTCACATTTGATTATAGAACCCTGTCTTACACAAGGTACACAACAAACAAACTAGGATCACATTGCTCACTGCTTCATCTCCACTTTAAGAGTCAGGGCGTGGGCATTACGGTGTGTGATCGGTACCTTGCAGCATGCAGTCGTACGCCTTCCTGTCCTTGCTGCCCACAGCCTCCCAGAAGCCTGGGGGCTCGAACCCCTCGTCACACTCATGGATGGTCACCTTGCTGCTGCTGTGGAGGCCGGCCTCTAGAGGACACCTGACGGGGCACAAGACAGCGACAACATTGGCTTAACCAATAGGCTTCTTGAATTTCTGTAATCTGTTACAAAACATGATGATGGTCATAGTATGCACCCAGTGTTAATACAATTAATTAGTAATACAATTATAGTACAGTAGAAAAGTTAAAGGTCCCGTGTCTTATAAATGGCATTTTCCAGTGTTTAGCATTGTTTCCTAGCAATGGGGGATTATATCAATGTGGTCTGTGTCTCTAATTATCATTTTGACTCATCAGTCTAGTCTCGAGTTCACAAGATCTTTCCTCACTCAACTAAGCCATTCTGAGCTTGACTGTTTTGCTGACGTGAATAAGGCACTGATTTGCATAACTAACGCCCCCTCTATGGTTGTAGCGCAACCATTCACTCAACAGCAGAGCGAGTGGAAATACCTTCACTTCCTCAAACGGGTGGGTGCCGACAGAGAGAGGCAGAGAATGAGCGAGCGAGAGAGAGGGAGAGAGAGAGATAGAGAGGGAGAGCGAGAGAGAGGGACAGGAGCTTCTGTCGGGGAAACAAACACACATGCATTTTACACACAACCTGACCGGCGCACGGGGAAACACACATGCATTTTACACACAACCTGACCAGTGTGCGGGGAAACACACACACATTTTACACACAACCTGACCGGCGCGCGGGGAAACACACGCATTTTACACACAACCTGACAGGCGCACGGGGAAACACACACGCATTTTACACACAACCTGACCGGCGCTCGGGGAAACACACGCATTTTACACACAACCTGACCGGCGCTCGGGGAAACACACACGCATTTTACACACAACCTGACCGGCGCGCGGGGAAACACACACGCATTTTACACACAACCTGACCGGCGTGCAGGGAAACACACATGCATTTTACACACAACCTGACCGGCGCACGGGGAAACACACGCATTTTACACACAACCTGACCAAGGCATTTTACACACTACCTGATTAATTAGTATCCCCCTCAATCATTCTATCTCTCTCTGTCTGCCAGTCAGGCCACGTGAGCGGATCGGCGCGGCCGAGAAATCCGCTCTTCGCTCTTTAAAGCTTGGTCCGCTCCGCTAATCGCTCATGTTGACCCCGCTCCCAAGTCGCTCTCCGCTCGCTCCCCACTCACCTTGAATCGAGCGCTCCCCGCTCCCCGCGCCAGATCGCTCGGCAGTTTTTCTTTTTCTTTTTTGGAGCATGGTGTAAATGAGCTCAAACTACAACAGTCTACACCCCCTGGGCCCCTTAACAATTGTTTGTATTGAGCCGCATTGTAATTGTAGCCATTCTGCAATGTTAAATAACGTTGTTTATCCATTCACTAGTTCTATTAAGCGATGATAGGCTAGCCGAGCCACAATGCTATGGTCGCTGCCATTAACGTTAGCATGTAAGCTAACGTCAACAACAATGGCGTCGATACTTTTTTTAACAGGAGTGAGTGTGGGCGTCATAGATATCTATGGTGGGCGTCTCTACAGTGACGAAGCCTGAACCCTTCTCATTGGTTGAAAATGGCCTTCATGTTTGTACATCGCCATCTGTTGCTTTGGCATTGTACTGCATGTATATATTACATCAACAGTGTTAAACCACTGTGAGCGGCCTGGAGTGGATTGGAGCGGAGGAGAACTCTCGCTCCGGACGTCGCGCCGACTCATTTTAAAACCCACTCCTCGCTCACGTCAAAACAGCCCGCTCCGCGCCCCGCGCCGCTCACGCTCCGATCCGCTCACATGGCCTGCTGCCAGTCGCAGACTGTGGGCGACTGTCACTCAAAGCGTTTATGGGCGGAGCCAAGCCAAAACAGCTTGGAATCTTGAAGTCGAAATGTTTTGCTTTTGAGTAATTGATAATAAATATAAAACAATGAATTAAAAAAAATAATACTGTTCCATAGACTCACAGGAATTGTGTAAAGTTGCCCAAATAGTGAAAGGAATAGCAATGCATGTCCCCTTTAAAATAGGCAGTGTAAACAATATAACAATATAATTAACTCTGAGTATTATGCATACTGAGCAAGTAGGCAGTGTAAATCAAGGTGCAGGTGAGAGTCTGTACGCCCTGTCAGTTATATTTGCATATCTGTAAAACTAAGACCACCCCTGAAGGAAGGCGTGGCCTGTAAAACCCCCACTCACTGCTCTTTGATCCTGCGTGCGGCGGCGTTGGCCACAGAGCGCGTGTGCGCCTGCGTCTTGCAGCCGTGCCACAGGTAGATGGTGGCCTTGTTGATGTTGAGCAGCACCATGGAGGCTCGCGAGCGCAGGCTGCTGCAGTGACACGGCAGCTCCAGCAGGTGGCCCTCCACCGGAACCTCGCCCCGGGCGCAGTACAGACGCCACTCGCCTGCAACACACGACCACGACACGGCGGTGAAGGGAAGAGATCAAACGTTCTGCTCAAGATAACCTCAATTCCTGAGTAGCCCACTCTGTAACCCCCTCCAGGACCCCTGGGTAGCCCACTCTGTAACCCCCTCCAGGACCCCTGGGTAGCCCACTCTGTAACCCCTCCAGGACCCCTGGGTAGCCCACTCTGTAACCCCCTCCAGGACCCCTGGGTAGCCCACTCTGTAACCCCCTCCAGGACCCCTGGGTAGCCCACTCTGTAACCCCTCCAGGACCCCTGGGTAGCCCACTCTGTAACCACCTCCAGGACCCCTGGGTAGCCCACTCTGTAACCCCCCTAAAGGACCCCTGGGTAGCCCACTCTGTAACCCCCCTAAAGGACCCCTGGGTAGCCCACTCTGTAACCCCCTAAAGGACCCCTGGGTAGCCCACTCTGTAACCCCCCTAAAGGACCCCTGGGTAGCCCACTCTGTAACCCCCTCCAGGACCCCTGGGTAGCCCACTCTGTAACCCCCTCCAAGACCCCTGGGTAGCCCACTCTCGACCCTCCTCACTCTGTGTGTTCTCCTCGTCCTCCTCCCTCTTCCCCGCGTGGACGATCATCCCCCCATTGAAACACTGCAGGAAACACGGAGGCTCCTTTCCCTGCTGCACCTGGACCTGTTGCACCAGACGGAGACATAGACCACAGATGGAGATGAGCGTGTAATGCTGTTCTAGGGTCAGTTAAACAATCAAAACACAATAAGATACTAAGGCACTGATATCTAACTATAACGATACCTCCAAAGAGATGGAAACAGACTGATATTCACTGAATGAGTGGAGAGCTCACACAGAGAGCGCTGGCAGACAGATACAGACCTACGTTTAGCAGGTGACGGTCATACATACAGTATGTACTTTTGCTCACATACCGGTACTAATAATGATGATTTGTAGTTGTGGTCATGCACATTTGAGGTAATGCCCAAATCAACACTGAGGCCAGGCCAGGCGCAGTAGGGAGAGGGTTTTCTTGAGAGATGTCTAGGGAGCTATAATGACCCATCCTTGCTGCCAGCCTTCATGGATTAGTCTTAAAGACACACCTCAGAGCACCTCAGTGTGTCTGACTATGTTGGTACACAGTGCTCTTCTTGGGAGCTTATTTGTGTCACAACTTGATTTACATAAATTTGTAGTGAATGCTGGGTGAACTCTACGCTAGGGTGACCATATTTTGATTTCCAAAAAAGAGGACATGCTGGCCCCAGCCTCGAGATACTTAAACCTGTTAAGCCTTAAGGTCCCCCTATAGGACCCCCTGCTTTTCTTTATCATAAATCGATCAATAGAGACCGTATTAGATCCCCAATTATCATATCATGGGGTATCATTGGAAAGCCACACTCATTGGCTACAACCCTGTGCAAAGATTTTCGAGATCGCCAAATGATTGACGGAACTAGAGCCCCGGGAGTCGGGGGTGGTAATGTGTACTTTTGCGTACTTGCCTCACATATCGGCATGTAACTCGAGAACCGCTGAACGGATTTTGTCACCTGAAAGGGCAATCGACAGGCAACAAATAGGGCTTTAATTATATCCTTATATTGTATTAAAAGAAATGCACACCCGAGCCACTAGAGGTCGGCAAAGAATCGTCCACATGTGGGCCATTGGATGTTAAGAGGTTAATGTTTTTAAATATTTCTTTTTTGTAGCAAAGAGTAAAGACCATAACCCTATCAAAAACAGTAGTCAAAGTGTATTTTTTCATTTTACCGATGTTTTATACGATTTATCGGAAATACGAATTTATCGGAAAATGCTAATTATCGTAAAAACCGCAAGGAAATGACTAAATCCAGATTCAACTCTGCCATTGGAAAGAGGAGCATTTTCCCTATCCATAGATGTATGATTTGGCCATAATAAGGTCAAGGTCAAGTTCAAGGTCAAATATGAATTTATAATTAAATCGATTATCATTAATTACTGTATCTACAAATCCTTCTGTTTAATCATCTTCCCTTTATTCATTTGCTTAGATGTTTTGTACACATGATCTCAATAAGGTGGTGAATGAGCTCAGTGAGCATTTTCTCCTACCCGTATCAATTTTTGATCAAAGATGCAAAAATCATAAATCATAATTGGATCATTCTGGGATATCCGGTGGTGCAAGGGAGGGAGTCATACGCAAAGGTTGTGTTCATGGAACACAATCCTGTACGACTCTCGGTGGGAGGGAAGGGTAGGGGATTTTTATTTGTATATATGTATGTTTTTAAGCTCGGCTCTCAACGGGACCTCACTAGTGGGAAGTATATCTATTACTGCCTCGCACTCTAGAAGCATTACCAAAAATTACAATACAACATGTATAGATTATGGCTAGTTTGAATATAATGATATGGAACACCGGGGGAATAAATAACCAACTCAAACGCAAAAGCGTGCTCACACTGATGAAAAAAGAACATGTGGACATTGCTCTGCTAAGCGAAACGCACATTCTAGAGAAAGACATAGATAAATTAGCGGACAACACATACCATAATATTAGTCACTCTTCTATTGGTACGAGAACTCGGCGTGTAGCCATAGTCGTTAAACGTAAGTTGAATATTGTACTAAAGGGAGTATGGTCTGATGTAGAAGGTCGGATAACTATAGCTAAGATTGAACATAAGAACAGGAAAATAGCGTTGGTAGCGGTATACGCCCCAAATTTGTACGAAGAAGATTTCTTCACTACACTAACCAATGCAATGTTAGACATTCCCGATTACTCATTTATAATAGGTGCGGATTTTAATGCCATCTGGAACCCAAGGATGGACAAATCTTACCTCGCCTTTTCCAGCGAACAAAAAAACTCATCAAAGGCATTAAAGGATTGGTCGAAGATTACAGGTGTAAATGACTTATGGCGGTTACTTAATCCCACGACCCGAAAGTACTCTTGTCGATCTGCGAGACATAATACACTATCCAGAATAGATTATGTCTTTGCATCACAGAGACTATTTGATAATTATGAAGTGGAAATGATACCCAACGCACTATCAGATCACTGTTATTTACTCCTTAAAGGTACATTTGGTATACTATCCTCCCGAGCCCCAAGATGGCGATTTAACTCGTTGCTGCTTAATAACAAGGAATTCATTACACAACTCAAAGAAGCTCTTATAGTATTCCAACGGGAGAATGCAAACTCGGTGCAAGACCCCAGAATAATATGGATGTCGGTAAAGGGAAAGATCAAAGATTTCACGGATAGCTTTTCCTCCAAAATGCGCAAGAATCAATGCACAAAACTGGCTGAGCTGGAAACGCTTTACTCAACGTTATTTAATTCTCTAAAATACAACAACTCAACTCGACTAGAGAATCAAGTTAACGTACTAAAAATAGAGATCAATGCCATATACAGACAACAATCGGAAATACAAATACGCAGCACAAGACAACAGCAGTACTCCCATGGTTCCAAACCCAGCCACCTATTAGCCATGCGATTAAGAATTAATGCAAAATTTGCAGATATAACTACCATTAGAGCACAACAAGTACTTGTAACAGATCCTGTAAAAATAAACGATACATTCAAAGAATTCTACTCCGACTTATATAAATCAGAAACGACCTTCGATCAAAACAAAATGGACACATTTCTTAATCAAATTATTTTCCCTAAACTTTCAGAGGATGACGCTAAACAGTTAGAAACACCGATCACACTAGAGGAACTCAAGAAGGCCATAACCGCAATGCAAAGTGGTAAGGCTCCTGGAATAGACGGTTTCCCATCAGAAATGTACCTTTCTTGTTGGGACATAATTGGCCCCTTATTAATAAATATGATCTTATACTCAGTCAAGGAGGGGAACTTCCATAAGAATGACAATATTGCACTCATAACAGTCCTCCTTAAAAAAGACAAAGACCCCAACGAGTGCGGTAGTTATAGACCTTTAAGCCTCCTCGGAACCGATATCAAACTGTACTCTAAGGTATTAGCCATCAGATTACAAAAGCATATGACGTCTTTAGTTCACCCGGACCTTCATGCCTTCATAGGAGGCCGCCTGATCACTGAAAACATAAGACGAATACTGCACGTACTTGATGCCGACAAGGAGGACACCATACCTAAGGCGATGCTGTCCCTGGATGCTATGAAGGCCTTTGACAGGCTGGAATGGTCGTATCTATGGGCAGTACTAGAAAGGATGGGGTTAGGAAAAGGATTCATCGATATGATTAAAGTATTATACAAAGACCCATCGGCCATGATTACAACAGGCACAATCATCTCCAAAATCTTTCCGGTATCACGCTCAGCCAGACAGGGTTGTCCTCTTAGTCCCGGACTGTTCAATCTATCATTAGAGCCTTTAGCACAATATATAAGACAATCCCAATCCATAGAACCAATCGTAATCAAGGGCACACAACAAAAAATTAGTTTATATGCGGACGATGTAATATTGTTCATGCAAAACCCCAACACCACATTGCCTCATCTGCTCAAGTTGATTGAGGACTTTGGTGATTTATCGGGATTTAAGATAAATTGGCCGAAGTCGGCTTTCCTTCCACTTAACACCCCTGCAAAAAAAGATACAACCCTCCCAGGAGAGATACCGATGGTAAAACATTTCAGATGCTTGGGAGTGGAAATATTCCCCACCATAAGACAAACGGTGAAGCACAACTACACAAAAATCCAAAACAAAATCAAAGACGACCTTGATAGATGGGCAAAACTTAAAAACACAGTACAAGCACGGATATCAATAGTTAAGATGGATGTACTACCTAGAATCAACTTCTTCAGTTCAATGCTACCGTTACCCCCTCCAGAGGGTTACTGGAAAAGATTACACTCCTCCACATACACATTTATTTGGAATAACAAATAACGTATAAAAAGATCCACCGCACAGAGAAATAAAGCAGATGGTGGCATGGCATTTCCAGATTTTTTCCTATATTTTAAGGCGTACACATTAAGTCCATTGACAACATGGTTTGACCCCCAAGCATTAGTATCCTGGAGAAAATTAGAAGAAAACATAGTAGCCCCACATAGACTGAAGGACATAGCATACACTAAACTACCAATCAAGCACTGTGAACGAAAATTTGGCCCCATAATTACTCATGCGATCCGGATATGGCGTGAATCACAAAAAAAAATCCTAACCCACAAAAATGGCACAATCATACTCCCTTATTCAATAACAATGCACTCTTAATTGGAAAACGACCTATAAGATTCCCTATATGGGAAGAGCAAGGCATACACTCATTAGGGGATGTTTTTAACAAACAGGGTTTTTGTAGTGATAAAGAAATACGCAAAAAATTTAATCTCACCAAGTCCACATGGCTTTTTTACAAACAGTTAGAGCTATGTTTGAAGTCTCACGGTGTTCCATTAGACAGACCAATTGAACACCACAGATACCACAAATTCTTCTACGAAAGAGAGACATCGAGAGGTTTTGTTTCAGAATTTTATCATCAATTACTAACGTCCTCGTATGAAACCCTCCAACTAGACTCTGTCTGGAGGAGGGATATACCAGACCTGGAAAATGACTTTGATTGGCAAGGAGCCTGGGCAAATGTCCGACTTACATCAAGGAACCCGGATCATCAACAAATCAATCTTAACTATATTCACAGGACATACTTGACTCCTATAAGACTGTGCCGAATGGGGCTTAAACAAGACTCCAAATGCTCCCAATGTACAAATGGGGACGAAGGGACATTTATGCACATGTATTGGGACTGCTCACCAGTTAAGGCATTCTGGAAAGATGTGACCCAACAAATATCAAAACTCGTATCTTGGAATATACCTGTACACCCCTCGTGTACTATTGAATGATGTTTTTGAGTTTGCAGTGAATCCACAGCTAAAGAGATTGGTTTTATCGGGTATCACAGTAGCTAAAAAGCTGATCGCATCACGCTGGTTTCAACCGGAAAAAATGTGCCGTAAAGTTTGGTTTCTTACATATCTCTATGTAATTTACCATGAAATATCTACAGCAAGAATTCTGGGTCTCAATGAATCCAAAATGTCAATGTGGTTAGAAGTGGTGGAGAGAATAAAAGCTAGCTTATAATGGTAGTGTCTGGTTAGGTGCGAGGGATAGTGGAGGTACTTCTCAAGGTGGGGTCCGGGAGGGGGGGGGTTCGAGCTGGAGCATATGTGTGTAGCAGTGGAGGCTGCTGACCAAATTTTTAGGTGAAGCACAAATTATTATATTATATTATATATTAAATTATATTTTTTAAACATCCCCAACGCTGCAACACCCCCATTCCTCCCAGGTGTCAGGCTCCTCATTCGCTTCCATTCATTTTGGGGACCATGTTTAAATATCATACTTCTGAAGTATAAACAAACTATATTGCTGTGACGATTTCAATAACACAGACCATTCTTAGAGTCAATGGTATGCAAAACTGTACATTGGAATATTTAACATGTATTTACCACCTTCCTCTGCACAAGGCCACAGATGGGTTTTATGTAACACAAGGACAATGAATGAATGAATGAATGAATGAATGAATGAATGAATGAATGAATGAATGAATGAATGAATGAATGATGAATGAAAACTTTATTTAACAGATTGCAGAATGGGTACAATACAGTACGGCTCAATACACACAATTGTTAATGTTAAGGGGATGCAGACCAGAGAAAGACTTTCGTCTTGTTTACATCAATTCAGTGCCACATACACACAGTCCTCATATCCCTCCTAGTTACACACAGTCATCATTATCCCTCCCATACAATACGCACAACACAACAGACTAACTCGTCTTGCTCAATACTTGTTTATGAGTTTTAAGAGACAGCACTGTAATCTCTCTCAACCAAAGCTCTACTAGTTAACAAAGATCTCCACCTTGCTATCTGAAACACTGACACCATTATCAACCTAATAATATCAACCTGATAATATTGAAACATTATCAATATAACGTTAGCTACCAACTTTAGCAGGGCTCCTAATAACACAAGATACATTTCACTATGAATTGAAAATGGGGGACCCTGATGTAAACAAGACGAAAGTCTTTATCTGGTCTGCATCTCCTTAATAATTATGTGTATTGAGCCGTACTGTATATTGTACCCATTCTGCAATCTGTTAAATAAAGTTTTCATTCATTCATGCCTTTTGAAAAGTGACATGGTCGATGTAGGAGTTATGATGCGGTTTCAATTTGGTTACAGTAACGTTACACAAACTGACATTCTAAAGCCAAGAAGACACGACTTACCCATATCGTTGAATAGTGCAGCTTCTCCATGTGACGAGTCCGACTCGAGCCGCTTGCATTAATCCCATGGAAAATGTAAACAATAGTGCATCG
This sequence comes from Notolepis coatsorum, assembly GCF_963971535.1. NCBI lineage: Eukaryota > Metazoa > Chordata > Actinopteri > Aulopiformes > Paralepididae > Notolepis > Notolepis coatsorum. The sequence continues at coordinate 127,224,990 of NC_140177.1, forward strand.
CGAGCCAGCTTGTTGCATCAAATTGATGTTTGGCTTTTGTCTCCCGAGTGACGTTAGAACTACTACACTTCGGCTGCGTCCAGGCTAAGCACTGCAGGCTTTCGTTTTACAACGACTGAGATAAAAAAATATATATCATCAAACGATGCACAATGGAGAGGCATTGTTGTTATTGATATCATCTTCATCAATGTCATCAGCCCTGTTTAGACATTCACAAGACTTGCGTAACGACAAGTTATCTTCCTGAGATAAAAATTATTTTGAAAACAAGCTCGCTGCAGAGCCACAGTACAGCACAAGAGAAACCATTATCTGATTGGGCCACAAGGCTGTCAATCATGCTAGCTGCAGAGCCACAGAACAGCCAAAGAGAAACCATTAGCTGATTGGTGGATTGAATGATTGACAGCCTTGTTATCCATTCAATGGCAAGAGTTTAACTGCACAGACCGTGCTTAGATGAAGTTAATAGCCTATTTTGATTAGCTGTTATTTATTATTTATTAACAATGGGTCACACCTGTGAAGTTTTCTTCACGAATAATTACTGCAGGCAATACTGCAGTGCAGGCCTGCTCAGAGCTGTCAATTTTGGCCATTTTTGAAGAAAAAAAAATTCACTGGAATTTTTTTACAGAGGAAAACATTTATAATAAAAAAAAATAATAATAATAAAAAAGAAAAAGAAAAAAAATATATATATAGGTATATGTAAATGAATAATAATTATGAATTATGAGTGAATTTGTATTACACGTGTTGTCATAGAGAAACCTCCACTGGTGTGTAGGTTTTTTAGATAACAGGTATTAGGGGTATATCTTATATAAGACAACTAACTAAAATGTGATCTCATTGGATGTGCCCTGACAATTAATGCTTGTATATCTTATCGTGTGTTGTCATGTTTGTTTATATGTTTGTTTAAAAAATAATAAAAAAATTAAATACAAAAAAAAATCATAATTTAAATTCTCCTTTTCTTCATTACAATTTACTCAGCCTAGTAACAGACACAATATTTCTGACACTGGAAATACATACCCCCAGGTCCCTAGATGTTCCTAGATACCAAGAACATGCTAATTGACCTTGCAGAAGTGGAGCAATCTTCCATTTACTTAGGCATGTATCTTTAGGCGAAAACGGTCTACAGATTAATGATACTTTGCACAATCGAAGCGCGCATGGCCACCTTCATTTCATTGTCTTGTGTACTGTACTGTATGTGATGAATAAACCTCTTGAATCTTGAATCTCTACTCAAAGTTTACTCAAAGATGCCTTTATTGTTTTAACATATGCTTTGAAACATGCACCCAGAAAAGCGTCAATTTTTTTTACTTGAACTTGAGGACTGCATACTTTTTTTGCAAAGCTTATCTTTATACGTTATGCTTATAGCACATGCATAAGCCTGGTCTCTTTTGAAAGATAACATTCTGAAGTTACTAATGCAAAAAAGGAAAATCACTTTTAGTGCTAATGAAATAGAGTAGCATATAGCTCTGAACTTGAGTTGAACGTGAACTTGTGTACTCACATTTTTCTGCAGTGGTTGCAATATCCCAAATTTAACCACATAACATGCGCCCAGAAAAGTGGCAATTCTTTTTTACTTGAATTTGAGGACTGCATACTTTTTTTGCAAAGCTTATCTCTATACTTTATGCTTATAGCACATGCATAAGCCTGGTCTCTTTTGAAAGATAACATTCTGAGGTTTCGTACACAATAAAGAAAAATCACTTTTAGTGCTAATGAGTAACATAGGGCTGAACATGAGTTGAACTTGTGTACTCACGTTTTTGTGTAGTAGTTGCAATATTCCAAAATAATATATATATATTTTTTGTATAAGCTGGAAAACACCGCAAATCCATAGCCTGAAGGGACATGGGCCTGAAGGGACATTAACGTGTGTTGTCGGGCCTTACACATACATTTGATTTTGATTTGATTATCAATAAGGTAGGATATCTGGAACACACAAACACACTATTTTTTTAAATCACATGCTATGAAACTCTGGGACCTGGCTGAATTTAAGACTGCACAAATCATGTTTAAAGCACGAAACAATTCACTCCCGGGTAACGTCCAAAAATTCTGTTATAGAGAGGGGGGTTACAATTTAGAGGAGAGTCTAACTTCAAGAAACAGGCTGTTCATTCAACAATGTATGCATATTTCAGTTTGTGGAGTGAATATGAGTTGCATAAGATAATAGAGTGTGAAGGTATACTGAATACTGTCTATCTGTATGTCATGTATGTCACATGTTATGATGAATTGAAAATGGGGGACCCTGATGTAAACAAGACGAAAGACATTCTCTGGTCTGCATCCCCTTAACAATTGTGTGTATTGAGCCGTACTGTATTGTACCCATTCTGCAATCTGTTAATAAAGTTTTCAATCAATCAATCAATCAATCAAGGTGGTAGGAATACGTTTACACTTCATCCTATACTCCTGCTTGTTTGTTTTGTAATCTGTTTATTACTTGTTTTTTATTATTATTTATTTTCAATTTATGTTCGCATTCATTCAAGATATTGTGTGAGCAAAAGTATAGTTAATTTACTCATACAGTATGTACATCCTCTGGCCTCGCGCGGCTCTCACAGCTGTGCCCGCACAGTGCAATACTCCAATTCAGCCATTGGCAATTCAGCCATTGGGTGGGTGGCGCTGCTGAGCGGCCCTCACAGCGCGGCCGTCACAGTGCGGCCCTGAGAGCGCTGCTGGCTCTGCGGCTCTGCAGCTGCATGCTTCTCCGGGAGTCCGGGGTGATAATCTGGCGCGCCACGTAAAAAGTTGCACGCCTGACATATCGGTATGTAACTCGAGAAGCGAGGCACGGATTTTGGCGATTCAGATGGCATTCGAACGGCAACAAATAGCGCTTTAATTCTGTAATTTATATGTTCGGCGAAAAATGCAGTCCCGAGCCTTCAGATGCTCGCAAAGGGCAGTGAAACTGAAACTGAAAAACAATGAAACCCCGGACCTTTCCATGAATTTATAAACCCCCCCCCCCCCCCCCCCCCGGACGCCCCGGACAGGGCGTGAAAAGAGGACATGTCCGGGCAAAAGAGGACGTTTGGTCACCTCTACGCTATTATTAGATTAGATTAGATTGTGCAACTGAGAAGTAAAGAATGCCGTATTTTGCCCACTGATAGTTTTAATTCATTGATCTGTTGTCAATATCTTCTTCAGGCTGTACACTGACGTCAGATGTCTCTGTGTAGACACAGGCCGCCCCATGAAACGGTCTCTGTGTAAACATATGGGCCCCCTTTGAAACAGTCTAGACACAGGTGCATGATGATATCAGGAGCATGCACAAGCCTACACACACACCAGCACACACACTTTAACACACTCTGCGGACACATCACGCAGACACTAATGCACACACATAGAGAGAGATACACACCCCCCCCCCCTTTTTTTGTTCAAGAGTGACACCTAGACATGCAAACTCATGTCTCTCAATTTAACACACACACAGGCACACATCACGCAGACACTAATGCACACACATAGAGAGAGATACACACCCCCCCCCCCTTTTTTTGTTCGAGAGTGTAGAAAGTGCCAGCTAAACATGCAAACTCATGTCTCTCACTTTAACACACACACAAGCGCACATCACATAGACATCAATGCATAACACACCGAGAGACATACACAATACCATTCTGATAAGATCCTGTGTCCTCAAACTGTGACATGACGGCTATCAATCACCAAGGTAGAAAAGAGGTTGGCCTATGTACCATACTGTATAAAATATGTGGCTGTCTGTGGTCAAGTATCATTCTGCGGGTGTATTCGAGCAGATGGTCCGGATTGAAGAGCTGTCCTTCCTGTGTTCTCTGTGTACTTGAGATAAGAACCTTGGCGGCACCAGACTTCAGACTCAACTTGTCTCACTGCTTCATTCAATAAAAGAACTATAAGGGTATTTCCTAACAAATGGGGGCTCGTCTCGGGATTGGATTGATCGCGGTGAACCAGTTGTCGTCTGGAGTCCCAACCAAGGTGTCTCGTCTTCAGTGACAAAACAAGCGCTAAAAAATTGAAAAGGTGAGCAGGTTACACCTATTTAACTGAAATTCCTGCACATTGAAAACTCTAAATTTATGATTTGTTCTGAATATTGGTATATGTGAGAGCACAGGAATAATTGATCTGTAATCTGTATTTTTTCTCTCCTCTCTGCAAATCGTCCTGGAGAGACAAGGAGTGACGGCTGAAGGAAAGCCGCCCAGGTTAAAGCGGACGCCGGTGTTTTTTCTTCAAATGACAAAACGGTAGGCAAAATTCCAGCCTTTAAAAGTAACTACAGATTGGCAAAAATCTAAATTTAGAATTTTTTTTTTTTGTCATTTAGAATTTTTTGTCATTTAGAATTATTATTATTATTTTTATTTTTTATTTTTTGTCATTTTGATAAGAAAAGAAATACCTGCATCTGCTGACATCTGTGAGGCCCTAAGGTCTATCCAAAAAGGGTTAAAATCCCAACGGGAGGTTGAAGGCCTATAACGCTGGTTAAAGTCCCAACGGGAGGTTGAAGGCCTGGTTGAAGGCCTATAAATCTGGTTAAAGTCCCAAACGGAGGTTGAAGGCCTATAAATTGATTCTGTATGAATGTTAAGGCGGGTGGCATGTTATTGAATCTTAACAGAAAAGCTTAGATGTAAGACGAATTGGTGCTATATTCTTCAACAAGGCCCGCCCCATAAGGGGTAGAAGATTGGCTGGTTATTATAGCAACGATTTGAACGACATACAGGCTTTTGAGATTAATATCCACGGACGGGGTTGGGACATTAGGGGATAGTGAATTTGTATTGAATCCCAGGTTTAGCTGGAGCAAGTGAAGGAAACATCTTTAGCATAGCATAGTTGAACGGACCCCCAAAAGTGGAGGGACACGTTACTTAAATAGGTCGGATAATAGTTCAATAGCGCAAGCGATTGGAGGTTGTGATAAAGCTGTGTGGTTAGGGTGATTTTTTTTTTCTCTCTCTCCTCATCCTTGTACTCTCTCTATAACTCAACTTCCCCCCCTCTCTCTATAACTCACCCAGACTTCCTCACATTCCTCCTACTTCCCCCCTCTCTCTCTCCATAACTCACCTCCTCACACTCCGTCTCCTTCTCCTCCCCCCCCCCCTCTGCCTCTCTCTATAACTCTCTCTCTCTTTCTGTACCCCAACGCATCTAAATACACACACACACATTCTCTCACACACATTCAACATAATCATATTACGTTGGTGCCGCTTGCTGTACGTCGTCGAGAAAACTACAACAACACGAGCCATTTCTCTCTCTCTCTCTCTCTGTCTCTCTCTCTCTCTCTCACTCTCTCGTACCTACACTCTCCCATTTTTCTACTGCATGTTTCTATCTTATTTTTGAAAATATAAGTATATTGTTTAGAGGAAAGACAAATATATAGTTCAGGGGGTTATTTAAAGGGGTTGGTATTATCCCACATTTAATTAACTTTCAAACACTCTCCCATTTTTCTACTGAAAACTACAACAACACGAGCCATTTCTCTCTCTCTCTCTCTCTGTCTCTCTCTCTCTCACTCTCTCGTACCTACACTCTCCCATTTTTCTACTGCATGTTTCTATCTTATTTTTGAAAATATAAGTATATTGTTTAGAGGAAAGACAAATATATAGTTCAGGGGGTTATTTAAAGGGGTTGGTATTATCCCACATTTAATTAACTTTCAAACACTCTCCCATTTTCTACTGAAAACTACAACAACACGAGCCATTTCTCTCTCTCTCTCTCTCTGTCTCTCTCTCTCTCACTCTCTCGTACCTACACTCTCCCATTTTTCTATTGCATGTTTCTATCTTATTTTTGAAAGTATATTGTTTAGAGGAAAGACAAATATATAGTTCAGGGGGTTATTTAAAGGGGTTGGTATTATCCCACATTTAATTAACTTTCAAACACTCTCCCATTTTTCTACTGAAAACTACAACAACACGAGCCATTTCTCTCTCTCTCTCTCTCTCTCTCTGTCTCTCTCTCTCTCACTCTCTCGTACCTACACTCTCCCATTTTTCTACTGCATGTTTCTATCTTATTTTTGAAAATATAAGTATATTGTTTAGAGGAAAGACAAATATATAGTTCAGGGGGTTATTTAAAGGGGTTGGTATTATCCCACATTTAATTAACTTTCAAACACTCTCCCATTTTTCTACTGAAAACTACAACAACACGAGCCATTTCTCTCTCTCTCTCTCTCTCTGTCTCTCTCTCTCTCACTCTCTCGTACCTACACTCTCCCATTTTTCTACTGCATGTTTCTATCTTATTTTTGAAAATATAAGTATATTGTTTAGAGGAAAGACAAATATATAGTTCAGGGGGTTATTTAAAGGGGTTGGTATTATCCCACATTTAATTAACTTTCAAACACTCTCCCGTTTTTCTACTGAAAACTACAACAACACGAGCCATTTCTCTCTCTCTCTCTCTCTGTCTCTCTCTCTCTCACTCTCTCGTACCTACACTCTCCCATTTTTCTACTGCATGTTTCTATCTTATTTTTGAAAATATAAGTATATTGTTTAGAGGAAAGACAAATATATAGTTCAGGGGGTTATTTAAAGGGGTTGGTATTATCCCACATTTAATTAACTTTCAAACACTGGGTAATATAATTAAGAGGATTATATTGGAGTTGTTAGTAAGCACGTTCTAATATTGGGTTGTACCAGGTAATAACAAGGCCCCCATACACACCTCACTCACTCACACTCACTCACTCACTCACTCACTCACTCACTCACTCACTCACTCACTCACTCACTCACTCACTCACTCACTCACTCACTCACTCACTCACTCACTCACTCACTCACTCACTCACTCACTCACTCACTCACTCACTCACTCACTCACTCACTCACTCACTCACTCACTCACTCACTCACTCACACACACACACACACACACACACACACACACACACACACACACACACACACACACACACACACACACACACACACACACACACACACACACACACACACACACACACACACACACACACACACACACACACACACACACACACACACACACACACACACACACACACACACACACACACACACACACACACACACACACATACCCCTCTCTCTGTCTTTTTCTCTCTCTCTCTCTCTCTCTCTGACTCTCTCTTGTCTCTCTCCCCCCCTTCCTCTTTTAATTGAGGTTGTAATAAAATGGCGGAACGCATTATACAAAAGTGGAGGTCGTGTGAGCCGGGTAGCGTCGGACGAGTATTAGTAGACACACATTCACGTTGGCTGGGTAAAGTAGCCGACAAAGAAAGAGACAAAGCCAGTACAAGATTTGTACAATGGGCGGAACGGGTCCAAAAGGTCGGAGTGTTTGGACAATGGACGGAGAAGGCGCCGGTAAAAGGGAAGCTTGGCACATGTGCAGGCCAAGCAGCCACGAGAGTAGCTAATGCGATGGCTGTTTTGCAAGGAATGAAAACCTACTGTTTCAAAGTAAAGTCTAAAGCTAAGCAGGAGCTAGCCGAGGCCGAGTCATTCCTAGCTGACTGCTCCTGTTTTTTGGGAGAGGTTAAACTGACTATGCAGATGGAAGAAAGGGCAGCAGAGAGGGTGATTGATAACCTCATAGCGGCTGAGGCTCCCCCATTCACTCCAACAGCTCCTGTGTTTAGCACGACCAATCCATTCTCTAGTCGACCACCACCATATGCAGATGCACAGGTGCCATTAAAAATGCCCCTGACAACACCTGCACCAGCATTTATGGGACCTTTGGTTGTGATCAGAGCAGGGCTATTGGATACCGGACCATCCGGTGGCAATAGTGTTAGGGAGGACGATACCCTACGATACCTGACAGAAGTGGCGGAACATAGTAGTAATCTCACGCCCAGTCCATACGCAGGAACAAACCAAGCTGGGCCTGTGGGGTATAGAGTAGGCACGCAGACCTCGGCACAAGGAACCAACTCAGGTGCCAGCTCAAGTGACACAGGTGTCATAGGATCGGGGTATAGGATAGACACCCAGAACTCGGCACTAGGAACCAGTTCGGGCGCCAGCTCAAGTGGCGCAAGTATCAGAGAATCGACCGGGGGGCCCGGGGGGGCCCGTGGGGTGTATAGATAACCAGACCTCGGCACCAGGAGCCAACTTAGGTGCCGGCCCAAGTGACGTAAGTATAGCCGAGGTGCAGGACCTTATAACTCAGCTACAATCGGTACTGGTTACGGGCACGCCTCAGAATAGACAAACCCAGGGGGTACAAGACTGGGTGGGGAGTCACCTCCAACAATCACCCCCATTGACCTCCACGCCAGCAACACAGAGGGACCTGGAACGGGTAGATAGGACTCGGGCCCCACCGACTAGGTATGGTAGTAATGTGTACAATCTGGTGGGACCCGATAGAGCCTATATGATGCCCCTCACACATAGCAAATCGTCCGGTACTGGTAGGGTCACCACAACATTCTCGCCAATGGCACTCCGAGACGTAACACTCATGAAGGAGAGTATGCCGGACATCAATAAGGGTGCAACCATGTTTATCAAGGCATATTTAGACACATGTGTGGGGCATGAACCGGCCATGGGGGATTTTCGTAAAGTGTTCGCTGCTTGCTCCTCTCGGTCTGCCTTAGAGGGGGTAGAAATTGAGGCACATACAAGGGGGGATCCAGATGACACCCCCCTAAGTGACCTGATTGACCTATTATGGCCGGCACTTAGGAAGAAATACCCCACGAAACAGAATGTGCGTGAATTGAACAACCTACCAGTGAAACCTGATGAAACCGGGACGGAATACATACTCAGGGTCAGGGAGACGTGGGTAGATAGCATCGGGGATTACACTACCCCAACCATGGATAAACTGTTTCGCGGTGCAGTTGAGGGGTCCATGAACAAGAACGTTCAAGCAAAGCTCAGAGGTATTATTGGCATAAATGAGTTCTCTCATGAACTCTGGTCCTCCCATCTGGTCCATTACATAGATGTGGAATTGGAAGAGAGAGCAGAATCTGAAAAGGAACTGGCTAATCTCCAGTCGCATATTCTGAAGGGACAGGCAAAAGAAATGAAAGACAAAATGAATAGCGCCAAGTCATATAGACAGATGCCACAAGTAATTCTTGAGGAACCATACTGTCAATCCCCTCACACCCCACAATACCTTCAGTATCCCCCACCAGCGGAGTACCAGATGTCCAACATGGACGACGAATGGGATAGGGGTGACGAGAGGTTCCAAACTCAGGGGGGGAGGGGGTATGGGAGGGGGTATGGGAGGGGGTATGGAAGGGGGCGGGGCGGCGGACCATGGGGTTACCCCCCGATGCGAGACGCCCCAGTGCCCGGGACAGGAACATGTTTTTCATGTGGAATGCCTGGTCATTGGTCCCGCGAATGTCCCTACAACTCAGGGAGAAGGGGGAGGGGTGCCAGGGCCATAATGCCCCCGCCCCACCAGGCGCCCGGCCCGAATCAAATGCCCCGTGGTGGGCCACACCAAATGTTCCAGAACCAATAGGGAGGCCCAGACCCACACACAGGCGATTTGTCCAGCGTAGATAAATTATTCATGGAACCCATGGTCAAGTTAACCATAAACGGCCGTGATCATTTATTTATGGTGGACACAGGAGCACGGTATTCTACACTTAACACACACTTGCCACACTCAAAGGATGCCGTCCCTGTAACTGGGTTCTCGGGAAACACCGAAATGTGGCCGTTGTCTAAGACAACCGACTGTGTTTGGGGAACACAGAGATTTAAACATTCATTTCTATTAGCTAAGAGCTGCCCACTTAATTTGATAGGCAGAGACATACTGGGCTCTCTTAATATTGAGATAATGTGTCACCCCCTTAGCATGGACATATTATTCCCCGATGGGAGTTCATTAACATGTGCCACGCCATGGCAGGTGATGAAGCACCAAATGGTCCAGCAGACACAGTTTGGCCAGCCCCACCCTGACACAATGGCTGAGGTATGGTGGGGAGTGTGCGTGGATTTTAACAGCAGCAAGCTCCACGACGCAAACCAAACATGGCAACCCTGGATCTCTTCCCAGTACCTACAAAAAGCCCCAAATGACCCTCCGCACTGTACGTTCTTCTACTCATTAGTGGAGGATGAGAATTATGATGCCCTGTGGGAGGGATGGGGAAAGGGTCAAGATGACGCAAAACCTAGACTCCGGATAGAACATATCTATGTAGGTGAAGCAGGCACCGCGGCTGGGGTGGTACTGACCCCACAACAGGCTGAGTATTATAACCTAGGAACCTCCTCTAGTCCGCACCTTACCCTAGGGGTTACTAGAGGGGGTGAAGCGAAGAACCTAGGCCCCATGATTAAGGCATGCATGCAGGCTACTGATTGGGAAAAAACGCAGCATGACTTACTCTGGTACTCTCCAGGAACTAAATCATACCGAATAACCCACGAATCAGAGGTCACGGTAGAATGCCAGAAACAACGTTTACCAAGAACACATGGACGTGAAAACACAGACCACCCCGACACTGATGCACTGATAGATTCGCTACCTCAATCACTGTGGTCCCAGGGACCAATGGATGTTGGACGGCTAAAGATAGATCCAATCTCGATTAAAACTAAGCCAGGAACCACACCCATATTTCGCGCTCAGTACAAGCTCAGTGAAGCCCAGCAGGACGGGATAAAAGATACTATTAAGGGACTAGTATCTGGAGGTGTAATACACCCCACCCGGTCTCGCTGGAACACCGCTATAAATCCAGTTCCCAAACCAGGTAAAAAGGATTATAGAATGATCCAGGACCTCAGGCCAATCAATAAGGTGGTCGAGACCACTAAGTATGATACACCAAACCCATACACCATATTGAATGCAAAAAGACCTGAACAGATATGGTTCACCTGTATTGACCTTGCTAATGCCTTCTTCAGTATCCCCATAGATGATGAGAGTCAAGAACTATTTGCATTCACCTACAAGGGGCAACAATACACATACTCCCGGTTGCCCCAGGGATATATAGACTCTCCTTCTATTTTTAATCATGTATTGAAGACACACCTTCAAGGCATTAAGTTGCCGGAGGGCGTTACCATTTACCAATACGTGGACGACATTTTGATCTCGGCTGAGACCTCTGCTGATATCATGACGGCGACACAGGCTGTGTTAGCCTCCTTAGCCCACTATGGATACAAGGTGTCTCGAGAAAAACTCCAAGTAGGACGCCCACAGGTTGTATTCCTCCAGAAGGTAATCAGCCAAGACGGCGCTGAGATGACTAATAGCACTAGACATGACATCCTGCACTACTCAAAACCAACCACGGTACGAGAAATGATGAAGTTTCTAGGACTAGTGACGTATAGTAAGAACTTCATAGCAAACTTTGCTGATTATGTGACTCCTATGAGACAGATGATGACGGAGGCAGGATATCGAGACTATAAAGCCCCATTGATCTCGGAGAGGCCGAGAGGGCCTTCATAGAGATTAAAACAGCCATGTCCGAAGCATGCTCTCTCCACACACCTGACTACTCCGAACCTTTTCATCTAGATGTCTCCGAAACGGGCGGGATCTGTAACTCAGTCCTGTACCAGAAGACAGAGAAGGGGCGACAGGTGCTGATGTATTATAGTACTAGACTAGATAAAATAGAGATGGGTCATCCATCATGCACTCGTAACATTGCAGCCATAGGTAAGGCTTTACAAAAGACATCACACATCACAATGGACAATCAGACCATTGTACATACAGGGCATGGTGTCAAGGCATATTTAGACGCTAGTGCGTTTACACTATCAAGCCATAGGACGGAAAACCTAAAGCGCATTTTAGGGATGACCCATGTACACTTCAGCACAGATAGGGTTAACATGGCTGAGCAAATGGAAACTGAACAGGATCATGAATGCAGAGCAGACACCCACTGCTGTATTGAACGAACGCGACAAGAGATGAAGCTGCATGAGTCACTGTCTGACCTCCCACTCGACTCACCAGACATGACACTGTTTAGCGATGGACACAGTCATCATGGCCCCACTGGTGCACTTATCTCATCCTATGCTGTGGTAGAACTGGGAATGGATGGGGGATACTCCACAGTGACATCGGGCATAATACCCCAGACCGCGTCAGCCCAGTTGGCTGAACTAGTGGGGATAACAGAAGCATGTTTAGCAGCTGAGGGTAAACGGGTAAACTTGCATACGGACTCTGCGTATGCCACACATGCGATTCATGTTGACATGCCGCATTGGGGGAGGAAGGGGTATGTCACCTCGTCAGGGGAACCTGTTAAGCATCTGACACAGCTTACTAAACTCTACGAAGCATTGACCGCACCTGCTGAGGTGGCTGTACTGAAATGCAAGGGACACCAAAAGGGGGAGGGATATATCACAAAGGGGAACAACGCTGCTGATATGGAGGCTAAACGCGTTGCTGGATACCGAGACCCCACTGTGCAGAAGCAATTGGTCCAGAAACCAACTAAAGGAAAACAGGACACTCCAGAAGGGAGAGAACTAACGAGTGAGCGAATCAGAGAACTTCAGCAGGGTGCGGCTCCCATGGAGAAGCAGGCGTGGCTAGAGAAGGGAGCGAGCAGAGATCAGGAGGGTATATATAGGAACCATGAGGGGAAGGTGGTAGCTCCGGCTGGACTACTCAACTTACTCTGTCAGGAAGCACATAGTAGAGGGCACTGCGCAGGGTCAAAGGTTAACACCCTCATCTCCCAGCACTGGTGGCACCCCCACCTAAGGGATATTTGTAAATACTTTGTGTTATCATGTGAGATATGCTGTGAGTTTAACCCAAAGGCAGCACTGAAAGCAGGTCTCGGTAGTTTTCCCACCCCGGCGGCACCATGGAAAGAAATTTGCATAGACTTTACGGATATGGGAGTGCAACATCGGGTGGAGGGGAAGAGGTATCTGTTAGTGTGTGTAGACACATTCTCCCGGTGGGTAGAGGCCATTCCCACCAAGACTGAGAAGGCAACCGAAGTGATTAAATGGCTAATCAGAGAACTAATCCCCAGATTCGGGCTAGTTGAAGCGATCCGGTCCGATAATGGTTCCCACTTCTCTAATGAAGCCCTCCAGGAGGTGGAGAAACATTTCGGTATAATACACCGATTCGGGGCTGTGTACCACCCCGCATCGCAGGGGCTGGTAGAAAGGGCAAACCGCACTATCAAGGAAGGGTTGGCAAAAGTCTGCAAAGCAACCAGTTTGGCTTGGCCGGAAGCCCTTCCCATAGTCCTCTTCACCATGAGATCCAGCACCTCTGCGACTCTCAATGTGAGTCCTCATGAGGTGCTTACTGGTAGGAAGATGCCGTGCCCGTTTCAGACCGCGCCCAGTACTACTCCACCATTGGTGCTGGCACACTCCGAATTGAGTGATTACGTAAAAGGCATGACCAACGCTGTAATGGCAATATCTCAACAGGTGATCGAGATACTGACCAAGGACGACAGAGAAGTGGAAACCAGCCCAGTGGAAGTTGGGGACTGGGTGATGAGAAAAGTGAACAAATTCAATTGGTCTGACCCACGCTGGCTAGGTCCGTTCAAGGTAGCAGAAGTAACTACCCATTGTGTTAAGGTCTGGCTTAGGGAGGAACGTCTCAGTAATTGGCTGCATAAGACACATATTTGTAAGTCAAGAGACCCCACCGAGCGGGATCTTAACGCAGTACGGAGGGACCTGGCCGAAGTATCCAGTGATTAGAGACAAAAATGCCCGGGTCCAAATACACCAAATTGAAGGGTGAGGGGGCACTCGCCAGGTTGGGATGTCCAGCTACCAAGAGTAAGAGGGCACTTGCCGGGTTGGGATGCTCAGCTACCGAGATAATATTCATTATTGTCGCAATGACCGCCTTGGTTATTGCTCCCTTCGTATGGGGGGTAGATAGATATTATAGGAACACACAAGCAGGAAATACAACTGCAATCCCCTCTGATACAGGCCCACCATTGGATTTACGGTATGCTGTAGCATTCCCGCTCGACATCCCAAACCCAAAATCTGATCCTAAATGTGATATCTCTGGTAATGTTAGCTCTGGTGTGCCAAGGGTTGAGCACAGCCGGGAGAGACGAGACGTTTCTGAGCCATACACGCCCGGGGGCCCTTATCCATCTAGGTTTATTGCTGTATCTAAGTTATCCCATGAGAGAGGGGAGTCGGAAGACATTGGGAGGATGACACGCCCCCCCGCTAGGTTTAGATTCAATATCGGAGCTACGGCAAGCTACAGATTTGACGCATGTGAGATCCTGACGTGCAACGGTAACCCTGTTACATACCAACAGCTGATGACGAACGAGATGTTCGTATTGTGCTTGAGTTACTACGACCAGCCGGTCCACACTAATCCTTGCTGGGATAGTTACAAGAGGGCGGCCTGGGCCACCCGACATCCCAGGAAGGGACCGCGACCCATAGACGCCACCATGAGAAGGTCCAGTGGTAGAGACTTGATACAGAGACTGGTATTCACCAAACTACCTAGACCCGGGAACTGTACCAAAGCTAACTGCAATCCTCTGGATTTAACCCTTGTAGACCCCGGTGTACACGACTGGGGGTCGTTTTGGCTTACCTCTATCTCCAATGATTTTCCGAGTGCTCTGTTCCACATAATAATCAAGGAGGACCTCCTTGAAGTACCTCCCTTGTCCGTACCACCCAGGCCTGTAATTCGAAACCTTGACAATTCCCTGGTTGTTGGACCTGTAAAAGGGGACTCTGACACGATTGAGAGGGCATTTGCCAGGGAAACTGGATTCTTCCAGAAGAATTATTGGATTGATTTCACTGAAAATGCGGCGGCTGCAACCAGAAGGGAATGTGTAATATGTGCAGGAGCGAGACCGGCGTTACTAACGGTACCCTCTATGTTTTCAATTAATGAGACCTGGTGCATGACTGAACTCATGATGACTGATAACCCCAGTAAAGGGTGTAGATACCTGGACGGGGTTTACCCACTCTCGCCCAAAGACATAAGGCCCCCCTTGTTCAATCCAATACGGGGTGATCATGTGTGCTATAGGCGCGATCACATCCGACCAAATGATGAGAAGAGGATGGGTACTATAGACAAGACGTGGTGCAACATCACCATAGATGTTACCCGTTGGGAAAATGTGTCTAGACTAACAAAATCACGTGCGGACATCTATTGGTATTGTGGAGGGACAAAGTTGAGGAACACGCTCGATAAGGCATGGACAGGGTCATGTACGTTGATCTCACTGGTTGCCCCGGTAACAATAACCTCTATTTCCGTAGCTGACATAGAACGAGCTGCTGCTGCTATACGTGTCAGGCATCCCCTGCATTTCTTCCGCAGAAGGAGAGCGGCAAGCTTTGATTTGTATGCAGGTAATCCTACGTACGTGGATGCAATAGGAATCCCAAGGGGGGTACCAAGCGAGTTTAAGCTGGTGGACGAGATCGCTGCAGGCTTCGAGTCAATCTTCGTCTGGATCACCCCTAATAAGAATGTGGACCGAATCAATTATATTCATTTCAATCTACAGAGGCTAGGGAACATGACTCGTGATGCAATTGAGGGACTGTCTGAGCAATTATCAGCCACTTCGTTGATGGCCTACCAAAATAGGATCGCTGTAGATATGCTCTTGGCCGAGAAAGGGGGCGTGTGCTCGCTATTTGGGGACCAATGCTGCATTTTCCTCCCCAACAACACAGCCGGTGATGGGTCTGTAACCAGAGCCCTGAAGGGGCTGAGGACCCTGTCTGCAAGTATGGCGACTGATTCAGGAGTGACAAATGTCGTTAGTGAATGGTTGAGCAAACATTTTGGTCAGTGGAAAGGGCTGATAGCGTCAGTGATGGTAACCCTCATAACGTCAGTGGCACTATTTGTCCTATGTGGATGCTGTTGTATTCCATGCATCAGGAAACTCTGTGAGAAAGTTATTGTGACTGCGGTTGACACGAGATTCGCGCAAGTACCGGAGTACCAGATGATGGTGAATGAAGGGGATGCTGGGTACCAGATGATGGTGAATGGGGGAGGCTGGGTGTGTAGGCGATGGAGAGGGTGGTATGTATGATATGGACAAGTTGGAGGCCATGTTGGAGATGTATGGTATGGACGAGTTGGAGGCCCTGTTGGGGATGCATGGTATGGGCAAGTTGGAGGCCCTGTGTATGGGCGAGTTGGGGGCCCTGTTGGGGGATGGAGAGGATGCCCACGAGGCGACTGCAGGATCCGTGCTCAAGGCACCGGCCTATGAGGAGCCCTTGGAGGATGCACCGGCCGGCTCTCCTCCCCGTCTCTTTCCTGTCCAGCTGGGGTCCCCCGTGTCTGAGCCACCGGACTCTGCTGACATGATGGCATCCGGGGATGAGGATGTGGGGGAACCAACTGCAAGTTTCTATGAGGTCGTGGTAGGGTTGTGAGAATGGGGACAAGATATATATTTTTTTTCTTTCTTTTCTTTTTATCATATACTCATTAGAATATTGTCTACTCATGGGATATTGTATACTCTTATGTGGGACAATGTGTGTTTTGTTTTGATTTATGTGAATTTTAGTCTGATTTTCTAATGATCCTTCGGCATAGAGATTGCAACCATTGAAAATCATTGCATTATTTTTTCTTCTTTTTCATTTGTGAGTTTGGGTGATGGTGACGGAGTATGACGCTGATATGCCGGAACTCGGAATCTGAAAGTTGAGTGGTTCTTTACGCATTTTTTTATGTATTTCAATCAATGGGTTTTCTCATAAATAAGTCTGGATGCATTGTACTGGTTGTTGAGTAAGCTGTGTGGTGTTCTGTGTGCTTTGATTCTTCCAACAGGCTATCGGGTTGGGGAGAGGCTGAGCGACCATGGACGCGATGGGGAACGGTCAGCTGTCATCCGCTTCATTAGGGACGCTGTGGTCATGCTGAGAACCGTACCGAGGCCCTTCTCCGCCGGTGGTGGGGTGGAAATACAACCCCGACGATGTCACGAGCTGTTGCTCGCTGCTCGCCTGAAAATATAGGGCTGGTGCCGGATTGAGGGGGAGGGGCCGGCAACAGGACTTCGGCCTGAATTCAGTATGATGCAGTGTCCTCTGGGGGTGATGGCTGACTGACGGTGTCGGTCGCCGCTCTCTGCCTGATGGCCTGCGGTGTTTGGACTCTGTGTGGACTCCACACAGCAACTGAATAAATTGAACTGAATTGGACTCCACACAGCAACTGAATAAATTGAACTGAATTGGACTCCACACAACAACTGAATAAATTGAACTGAATTGGACACAACAACTGAATAAATTAATAATAGATGAGAAAGTATAAATTGATTGAAATTATGCGAAATGTGACTGAACTGAGACTGAACTGTCTTGAGATATGGTTGATATTGTGCAAAAGAAAACTGACCTGGCTGAACTGTCTTACATAGTATTTTAGGCATGTACATTGTGCGAAAGCGGTCAAGCATCATTTCCATATTTTACAGGTCCTGGTTAAGGTTATATCAACGTCAGTTTATTGTTATTTTTTTTGTGTTTTCATTCCTTTATGAATATACAGTGAATCTTGATAACTGTATCCTCGTGTTAGTTGTGGGTTATATTGGGTAATTGTAATTAGTATTTTCACGTGTTTGATCTATGGCCTGCCCATCTACGGCCCTGACGACACTGGACGCTACTGGATGACCACTGGACCATCTAATTGTCACATGTCTCTGCTATTCCATGCGCTTCGTGCTATGTTTGCCTCTGGGCCCCCGTATAGTTAAGCTTCACGCTTCTATGATATACACGCCCTCTTGGATTAAGTGCAGGTCTGATGTATTGATGGCAGTATTGGTGGTCATCCGATATGTAGGTATATGTCCGGAGTAGGGAGGGGATTAGGCACCCCGAACCTCTACTCCGGAACAGGCGGCGGTGGAATCGGAAGATTCCCTGGGCACGTTAAATCGCATATATAGTGCTGGGGAGAAACTGAAGGCCCTCGTGTCTGGCAAGGTGACCAACATCTTACTGTGTTACCGTCTAGTCGGCCCAGATAACGTCGCATGTAATGTATATGTGGGCACTGGGTGGTAGGTGGACGACGGTCCAAACCTAGTAGTGGGGCAGTGCGCCGGGAGGGGCACAGCACCTGCTTTGAACAGGCCAGGCTGGTGAAAACGGTCAAAGTTTCCATACCCAAAGCAAGTGGGATGGGGAGCAGACCGTAGGTTTCGAAACTGAGTGGCTGGGAGGTACTACGGACCTCAGCTGCTTGGGGTCCTGACTTGATGAGGACTATGAGATCTCTATCGACTGCGTCACCGGTCGGTCCGATGAGCATTTATGACCCTATTGGCATAAATGCGTCGGGCTCAATGTACAGTCAGGCCACAGTAAGCCGAAACCGAATGCGTTAGTGGGCGAGTTGTGCTTCTGTGATCAGCAGGTTTGAAAAGAACCACTGGGAAGCAGAAGGGTAAGGGGTGTCAATTCAGAGGAATCTGGATTGTCTCTCCTAAGATTGGAAAGGGACCCAGCCTTACACTGCACCTGAAGGTAAAATAAGGGGACTTCTTCCGTTCATGTGAGGGGACCTTACCGCCGGAAGTGGAGACCTGCATCTCTGTTGGGGGAGAGGGGCCGACGTCGGACAAGGCAGTCCTAAGAAAGGAGCTGGTTGTTGCGTCGTAGCGGACTGCCTAAACCTTACGGGGAGAGGTGCATCTAAGTAGGGGAAGGAGTGCATCCGAACGGGAGGAGGGTACTCTTAACTGGAAGGAGGTTAAAAGGGTCAAAGCGATGTACTCTATTTGTTCCTGACCTTGGCCTTTTGACAGGTCCATGCTTAGTGTATGTCTTGGTGATTGATGGTTGTGTCATATTGTTGGGTGCACAATGAATTGTTGTGTTGACATATAGATTTATATGTCAAAAGGGGG
Organism: Notolepis coatsorum; assembly: GCF_963971535.1. NCBI lineage: Eukaryota > Metazoa > Chordata > Actinopteri > Aulopiformes > Paralepididae > Notolepis > Notolepis coatsorum. The sequence continues at coordinate 127,244,050 of NC_140177.1, forward strand.
ATTGATAGTTTTAATTCATTGATCTGTTGTCAATATCTTTTTCAGGCTGTACACTGACGTCAGATGTCTCTGTGTAGACACAGGCCGCCCCATGAAACGGTCTCTGTGTAAACATATGGGCCCCCTTTGAAACAGTCTAGACACAGGTGCATGATGATATCAGGAGCATGCACAAGCCTACACACACACCAGCACACACACTTTAACACACTCTGCGGACACATCACGCAGACACTAATGCACACACATAGAGAGAGATACACACCCCCCCCCTTTTTTTGTTCAAGAGTGACACCTAGACATGCAAACTCATGTCTCTCAATTTAACACACACACAGGCACACATCACGCAGACACTAATGCACACACATAGAGAGAGATACACCCCCCCCCCCCCCTTTTTTTGTTCGAGAGTGTAGAAAGTGCCAGCTAAACATGCAAACTCATGTCTCTCACTTTAACACACACACAAGCGCACATCACATAGACATCAATGCATAACACACCGAGAGACATACACAATACCATTCTGATAAGATCCTGTGTCCTCAAACTGTGACATGACGGCTATCAATCACCAAGGTAGAAAAGAGGTTGGCCTATGTACCATACTGTATAAAATATGTGGCTGTCTGTGGTCAAGTATCATTCTGCGGGTGTATTCGAGCAGATGGTCCGGATTGAAGAGCTGTCCTTCCTGTGTTCTGTGTACTTGAGATAAGAACCTTGGCGGCACCAGACTTCAGACTCAACTTGTCTCACTGCTTCATTCAATAAAAGAACTATAAGGGTATTTCCTAACACCACACAAAGCAATCTTAGTTACAGGTTGTAATGGTTTGAAGTAAAGAGCTAACATGGATACTGGAGCTAGCATGGGTACTGGAGCTAGCATGGAAACTGGAGCTAGCATGGGTACTGGAGCTAGCATAGAAACTGGAGCTAGCATGGGTACTGGAGCTAGCATGGAAACTGGAGCTAGCATGGGTACTGGAGCTAGCATGGAAACTGGAGCTAGCATGGGTATTGGAACTAGTGCACTGCAACCTTGCCCAAGCCCGACGGGGCCCTACCCGACCCGACGGGTTCGGGCTGGGTAGGGCTTTGTTTTTAAATAAATAATTCGGGCTAATATTGCGTCTTTTTTTTATTTATTTTTTTTTGCGCTCGCTATACTCATAGGGTTATAGGTTAACCTTAAGTTTCTGTTTCATTTTCGCGTAACGTAGTGCTGTCATCAGAGCGTGAAAGCCTCATGTCTGAGGAGTCAAGATGTATAGGTTAACAGATAAAATAAGGGAAAGTTGCATTTTTGGAAACATTTGGATGTCTCCCTCCGCAGCCTGCAGGGATAACTCGAGGGGAGCGCGCGGCTCAGGTGGATGATAACTCGAGGGGAGCGCACGGCTCAGGTGGATGATAACTCGAGGGGAGCGCGCGGCTCAGGTGGATGATAACTCGAGGGGAGCGCGCGGCTCAGGTGGATGATAACTCGAGGGGAGCGCGCGGCTCAGGTGGATGATAACTCGAGGGGAGCGCGCGGCTCAGGTGGATGATAACTCGAGGGGAGCTCAGGTGGATGATGAACAAATTAACCAGACCGAAGCGGCATAGGTTGAAGTTGGAATATAGCCAGTTGGCGAATGTTTTAATTTGTTCTTGGATGTTAACGTTGTTAACGTTGTTCAACGCCTTGCTGACATCAACACAGCGAAGTGGTGAGTTTGATTATTATTATTTGCTGGTGTCTGGGGTGACGTCGCTGCTGCCCTGTTCTGTTGCGCTTTCATTATATAAATGTTGCTCTGCTCGAAATCTGATTTATGTTTTCTGTTTGTTTGTACAGTGACTGAGTAGGCTATTGTGTCGTGTGTGTGTGTGTGTGTGTCAAAGAAGATTCCATATAGCCTTCAAATTACGAGTTTTACGAGGCTGACTCGCGCTGGGAAATAGAATTTGCGAAAAAAGGCTATACTGGTTGTTAGTTTTCAGCATGATAATGTGTTATTTAGTTAGACCTATTGGACATTTTCGTTTTTGTTTATTTATTAAGTTAATATATAAACAGTGTTTAGAATATTTAAAACAAAAAAATTAAATAATTTTTGGCTATATGTTATAATATATATATTAATGTTTCTTTCGTTTTCACTATCTGTTATTTAGGTAGACCTATTGAACATTTTCGTTTTTGTTTATTTATTAAGTTCATATAAAACCGTGTTTCGAATATTTAAAAAGAAAATTAAAAAGAAATTAATAATAAATAATAAAAAAAAAATCTGGTTTTCACGCGGGCTAGGGCCTAAAATATTATTTACAGTCGGGCTTATTTTCGGGCAGGGCCTGAAGTTCACGGGCTCGGGCTGGGTACGGGCTTCATTTCAAGGCCCTTGCAGACCACTACTTGGAACTAGCATGGAAACTGGAGCTAGCATGGGTACTGGAGCTAGCATGGGTACTGGAGCTAGCATGGGTACTGGAGCTAGCATGGAAACTGCAGACTTGTCAGAGATGATCTCGGCATACGTCCTACCTGAGCTCCTCTCTCCTCATCCAGCTCCACCGTCATCAGGGCTGACGTTCCTTTCTCACTGACAGTGGAGTGTCTTCCCTGCCAGAAGAAGTAACAACACGTCTCCTTCCCAGGACCTGTGCTCCTCGCCTCAGGGTTCTGCTGGCGACCCACTAGGGAACACGTAGAAATACACACAGTAAATACACAGCAAATCAAATACACACAGTATATACACAGCAAATCAAATACACACAATATATACACAGCAAATCAAGTAGTCTGTGTGAACGTGGTGTAAGAGCCTGTTCAGTGACTGACCTGTAGTTCAAGAGCCTCTTCAGTGACTGACCTGTAGTTTAAGAGCCTCTTCAGTGACTGACCTGTAGTTTAAGAGCCTCTTCAGTGACTGACCTGTAGTTTAAGAGCCTCTTCAGTGACTGACCTGTAGTTTAAGAGCCTCTTCAGTGACTGACCTGTAGTTTAAGAGCCTCTTCAGTAACTGACCTGTAGTTTAAGAGCCTCTTCAGTGACTGACCTCTGACCTGTAGAGCCTCTTCATTACTGACCTGTGGCGCTGACCATGTACTTCCACTTCACCACGTAGGCGTCCCCCTCGTGGAACTGCCCGATGCTCTGGCGCGGCAGGCGGCTGTAGTCGAACTCCAGGATGTGCCACACGTCCACGGCCAGCGTGCTGACCTCCAGCGCCCTCAGGGGGTCGTCGCGCTCCACTGCGCCGTGGCCGCGGCCCACGTTGCAGCCGTCCAGGATGGTCGAGACGGACGTCTGGAGAACGGGGAGCATCAGCGTGGCATCGTAGGGGCGGCACTCTCGCCCAGGGGCCTCCTGAGAGAGGAGAGCGGCTTGAGTTTGGGACACTAAAACAAATGTTTTAGAAAATTTGTATATGGCCACTTTCTCATAGATGTTTTATATGACATTATTGACATATATTCAATACAGTTAAGTTTTCAATACCATCCATTTAATCTCAGCTCCAGATACCATTCAACAATTCACCAGTTAAACCCAAGCTTGTGAAATATGATTCATGAACAGAGAATGCATAAAACAATCCTGTTTTCTCTATTTCTCATATAAATAACTCACACAACAACAACAACAACAACAACAACAACAACAACAACAACAACAACAAAGACCATCCTTTGGTCTGTTTTCTTGTTATACAAATGTATAAGGAATATCAACTGGAAGTGAGCCTGCACCACAGTGTAATACATAACAGATGGACAGAGAAGAGGAGAGAGAAGATGGATGTGTTGTACCGGTAGCTTCTGTTCAGGGACTTTAACTCTTAACATGCAACGGCCCGTGCCCGCCGGCGGAACAGACGAAAGTCACGGCACTTTGCGAGCGTCTAGCGGCTCTAGGCTGCATTTATCGCCAAAGATATTATATATAGAATTAAAGCCCTATTTGTTGCTGCTCGAATGCCACCTCACTCGACCAAATCCGTGCCTCGGTTCTCGAGTTACATGACAATATGTACCGGTAGCTTCTGTTCAGGGCCTTTAATAAAACTGTGAAGAGATACGTTCTGGTAGCTTCTGTTCAGGGCCTTTAATAAAACTGTGAAGAGATACGTTCTGGTAGCTTCTGTTCAGGGACTTTAATAAAACTGTGGAGAGATACGTTCTGGTAGCTTCTGTTCAGGGACTTTAATAAAACTGTGGAGAGATACGTTCTGGTAGCTTCTGTTCAGGGACTTTAATAAAACTGTGGAGAGATACGTTCTGGTAGCTTCTGTTCAGGGACTTTAATAAAACTGTGGAGAGATACGTACCGGTAGCTTCTCTTCCGGGACTTGCTTGGTCTTTGGTGAGAGGGGCTTTGCATCAGCCCAGTCTAGGAACTTCTCTTTGAACAGGATGGTCTCGTTGTGCTCCGTTAGCCGGCCAAATATGGCCCAGTCGGGACGGCCCTGGCCCTTCCTATGGACACACACACACACACACACACACACACACACACACACACACACACACACACACACACACACACACACACACACACACACACACACACACACACACACACACACACACACACACACACACACACACACACACACACACACACACACACACACACACACACAAATGTTTACATTTTAAAGTAATGTTAAATAGTGTGGTACTTATATGAGAGATAAGAACTGCATTGTCCCCAATAGGAAATTACTGTGTTGTTACAGTACAACATGGCAATGAATAGGTTAAAAGAACACGCCAACATTTTGGGAAATCAGCTTACTGTCTTCTCCAGAGAGAGACAAGAAGATAGATACCAGTTTCCTCTCCGGCCATGTCCGCTTCCATTCATTGTGCTAAGCTATCTACTGAACACACAGAGAGATAACTGGTATCTATCTTCTTGTCTCTCTCTGGAGAAGACAGTAAGCTAATTTCCCAAAATGTTGGTATGCTTCTTTAAATATAAAATGTGTCTTGTGTGTCTCTCTATGTGGGTGCCAAACTAGTCTCACCCTGTCCGCACCTTTCTTAACATTCATAAGAAAGGTCTGGTAGAGAGGTCTCAGCATTTAGGAATAGAGGGGAGTGTGGGGGGCCCTGGAACCAATCACAGTCATCTAAGGACAACGCTGCTACACTCCCGAGGCAGGGGAGGGGTTATACGACCCACTTAACCCTTTCACTGCCACACTACAGAAGGTTAACCCTTTACTATCACACTACCGTCGGTAGTGTGATAGTAAAGGGTTAACCTTCTGTAGTGTGGCAGTGAAAGGGTAACCCTTTTTCCCGTGGCAGTGAAAGGGTTAACCTTCTGTGTATTGTCGCAGTGAAAGGGTTAACCGTTTGGTAGTGCGGCAGTGAAAGGGTAAGATAAGATAAGATATTCCTTTATTGATCCCCTTGGGGAAATTCAGGCATCATAGCAGCAGTAGAAGAAATTTAGGCCTGTCCCCGACTAAGGATTTGTATTGTCGACTTTGATTGGCCAAAATTTGCCGATAGTCGACTGGTTCCCTGAATGCATTTTTATTTATTTTTTAAATGTTTGGGGGGATCATTCCATTTGGGCTGTGGGGGGTGCTTGGCTTCTTGTCTTCTGTGAAAGCATGCAATTAGTCCACTGAGGGATACATCTTGATATGTCTAGTGTGTGAAATCCTCTTTCAGTGCCTCTGTGCCCGTTTTCTTAGGCAGTTAGCCTCGCTGGTATGTGCGCCATTAGCATTAGCCACGCTTCTAGGCGTCTTTGCTTTTGGAAAGAATGATACAAAAATATATAATAATAATAATAATAATCTTTTTTTTTTGCATTCGACTAAGAGGTTTGGCAGTCGACTACGGCTCCTTCCGATTGATTAGTCGACTATTCGACTAATCGAGGTCAGCCCTAATAAAATTATAGTACAGTGGAGAAGTAAAAATAAAACTATTATAAAAATAGGCAGTGTAAACAAAATAACAATATAATTAACTCTGTACATGCGCATGTGGGTCCGTAGGCAGCAAGGCGGCGTCCGTGGGACTGACCTGGGGATGAGCTTGTTGCAGCCCCCAGGGTCCAGGGGGTTGATGTCGCAGCAGGTGTAGTCGAAGGTGCCGTTCCACAGGTGCTTGGCGAGCTGGAAGGCCACCTTCCTCTGCGCCAGCGTCACCTCCTTCCCGTGCCACACGTACACCTCGCTGCCGAAGTCAAACACCAGGACCTGCGGGGGACGCGGCATACAACGACAGCTATAGTGACAGTGGACACCGGCGGTATGGCAAGTTTCAAGTTCACGTTTGTTTTTATTTGTCACGTATAAAGTACATGTACAGACAGACAGACAGACAGACAGACAGACAGACAGACAGACAGACAGACAGACAGACAGACAGACAGACAGACAGACAGACAGACAGACAGACAGACAGACAGACAGACAGACACAACTAATACAGGTAGTGTTCTGTTATGCATAATAAAGATACTGCTATTGACATAAAAGGTATATTATTAACTTTTTCTCAATTTACAAAAATGTTATTCTCCATAATTGAACTAGAATTGCCAAGCACCCCTCTGTCTTATTGTATGGAATCATCAGTATTTCTCAGCTGGAGTGTGAAGCTCCACAGACCTGCTTGGCCTCCAGCAGCGAGCAGCCGGGGACCTTCCCCCACTCCTCGTCATCAGGCACCAGCTTGTCGTCCAGCAGCCTGAAGATACAGTTGGTCTCCACGATGGCGTTCTCAAACTGCTCGTCCTCCTCTGGGGGACCTGCAGCTGTGAGACACAACACGTGTTAGAGATACACACACTGAGAGACACACACACTGAAGAATACATGTTAGATACACACACTAAGAGACACACACACTGAAGAATACATGTTAGATACACACACTAAGAGACACACACACTGAAGAATACATGTTAGATACACACACTAAGAGACACACACACTGAAGAATACATGTTAGATACACACACTAAGAGACACACACACTGAATAATACATGTTAGATACACACACATTAAGAGATACACACACTAAGAGACACACACACTGAATAATACATGACACACACACACTAAGAGATACACACACTAAGAGACACACACACTAAGAGACACACACACACTGAAGAATACATGTTAGATACACACACTAAAGAATACATGTTAGATACACCCACACACTAAGAGATACACACACTAAGAGACACACACACACTGAATAATACATGTTAGATACACACACACTAAGAGATACACACACTAAGAGACACACACACTGAAGAATACATGTTAGATACACACACTAAGAGACACACACACTGAAGAATACATGTTAGATACACACACTGAAGAATACATGTTAGATACACACACACTAAGAGATAACACACACTAAGAGACACACACACACTGAAGAATACATGTTAGATACACACACACACACTAAAGAATACATGTTAGATACACACACACACACTAAAGAATACATGTTAGAGACACACACACTAAATAATACATATTAGATACACACACACACTAAAGAATACATGTTAGATACACACACACACACACACACACACACTAAAGAATACATGTTAGATACACACACACACACACACACACACACTAAAGAATACATGTTAGATACACACACACTAAGAGATACACACACTAAGAGACACACACACTGAAGAATACATGTTAGATACACACACACTAAGAGATAACACACACTAAGAGACACACACACTGAAGAATACATGTTAGATACACACACACACACTGAAGAATACATGTTAGATACACACACTAAGAGACACACACACTGAAGAATACATGTTAGATACACACACTAAGAGACACACACACTGAATAATACATGTTAGATACACACATTAAGAGATACACACACTAAGAGACACACACACTGAATAATACATGACACACACACTAAGAGATACACACACTAAGAGACACACACACACTGAAGAATACATGTTAGATACACACACTAAAGTATACATGTTAGATACACACACACACTAAGAGATACACACACTAAGAGACACACACACTGAATAATACATGTTAGATACACACACACTAAGAGATACACACACTAAGAGACACACACACTGAAGAATACATGTTAGATACACACACACTAAGAGATACACACACTAAGAGACACACACACTAAAGAATACATGTTAGATACACACACACACACACACACACACACTAAAGAATACATGTTAGATACACACACACTAAGAGATACACACACTAAGAGACACACACACTGAAGAATACATGTTAGATACACACACTGAAGAATACATGTTAGATACACACACACTAAGAGATAACACACACTAAGAGACACACACACTGAAGAATACATGTTAGATACACACACACACACTAAAGAATACATGTTAGATACACACACACACACTAAAGAATACATGTTAGAGACACACACACTAAATAATACATATTAGATACACACACTAAAGAATACATGTTAGATACACACACACACACACACACACACACACACACACACACACTAAAGAATACATGTTAGATACACACACACTAAAGAATACATGTTAGATACACACACACACACACACTAAAGAATACATGTTAGATACACACACACTAAAGAATACATGTTAGATACACACACACTAAAGAATACACTTTAGATATACACACACACACTAAAGAATACATGTTAGATACACACAGACACACACACTAAAGAATACATGTTAGATACACACACACACACACACACACACACACACACACACACACACACACACACACACACACACACACACACACACACACACACACACACACACACACACACACACACACACACACACTAAAGAATACATGTTAGATACACACACACTAAAGAATACATGGACACTGCGTAGACCACTGCTCATGGATGGGGGGGGATAACTCTGCATGCGCAGATTTCCCAGGGAGTGTCTTCTAGGTTGATCACGGTTTATCAATCTGCGCATGCAGAGTTTGGGAAGTATGTGCGGAAAAGTGTCTATAGCTCGGCAGAGAAAGTGCCGATCGACTTGCAGTTGGTCTCTCCGTGTTCAGGAGACTCAGGCGAATATAAATTTATATTGGATCGTGTCTCCAGCACCCCCACAGCCGTAGCTACAACCACTTACGTCAAGGCTCTCATCAACACTCATTAATTTTATCCCCCCACTCTCTCTTCCATGAGCTGAAAATACCGGAAGTGTTGCGGTGGTCTATGCTGCTTACTGAACCACATACAACACCCTCCATCCCCCGGTGGTCTATGCTGCTTATTGAACCACATACAACACCCTCCATCCCCCGGTGGTCTATGCTGCTTACTGAACCACATACAACACCCTCCATCCCCCGGTGGTCTATGCTGCTTACTGAACCACATACAACACCCTCCATCCCCCGGTGGTCTATGTTGCTTACTGAACCACATACAACACCCTCCATCCCCCGGTGGTCTCTGCTTACTGAACCACATACAATATCATCCATCCCCCGGTGGTCTATGCTTTACTGAACCACATACAACACCCTCCATCCCCCGGTGGTCTATGCTTTACTGAACCACATACAATACCCTCCATCCCCCGGTGGTCTATGCTGCTTACTGAACCACATACAACACCCTCCATCCCCCGGTGGTCTATGCTGCTTACTGAACCACATACAACACCCTCCATCCCCCGGTGGTCTATGCTGCTTACTGAACCACATACAACACCCTCCATCCCCCGGTGGTCTATGCTGCTTACTGAACCACATACAACACCCTCCATCCCCCGGTGGTCTATGCTTTACTGAACCACATACAATACCCTCCATCCCCCGGTGGTCTATGCTGCTTACTGAACCACATACAACACCCTCCATCCCCCGGTGGTCTATGCTGCTTACTGAACCACATACAACACCCTCCATCCCCCGGTGGTCTATGCTGCTTACTGAACCACATACAACACCCTCCATCCCCCGGTGGTCTATGCTGCTTACTGAACCACATACAACACCCTCCATCCCCCGGTGGTCTATGCTGCTTACTGAACCACATACAACACCCTCCATCCCCCGGTGGTCTATGTTGCTTACTGAACCACATACAACACCCTCCATCCCCCGGTGGTCTCTGCTTACTGAACCACATACAATATCCTCCATCCCCCGGTGGTCTATGCTTTACTGAACCACATACAATACCCTCCATCCCCCGGTGGCCTCTGCTTACTGAGCCACATACAACACCCTCCATCCCCCGGTGGTCTATGCTTTACTGAACCACATACAATACCCTCCATCCCCCGGTGGTCTATGCTGCTTACTGAACCACATACAATACCTTCCATCCCCTCCTTACTGAACCACATACAACACCCTCCATCCCCTCCTGATCAAATGTATGTGAACCAGATGACATCTGCTCATTATGCACATATTGCTCAATATCTGTACACATTGCTAACTCTTTTGATATGTGAATACCGTAAAACTTAAAATAAAATTTTATAAAAAATAGTCCAAAATAGATGCCTCTCCCAACCTCTTAACACATTGACGGCCACAGGGATTAGAGGGGCCCACTCTATAAGGCCAGCTTATCATAACATGGTTTAACTATGCATGAGGGTGTTTGTAGAGCTAAATCTATACTTTATATTATTGCTATCTGTCCATTGTCATTGTCAATTGACACTATAAACCGTCCCTTCAATATGCCTTAAATAAAAGAAAATGTCATCAATACGTTCTCATTTGATAGCGTCTTGAATATGAACGATGAATTGAAAATGGGGGACCCTGATGTAAACAAGACGAAAGTCTTTCTTTCTCTGGTCTGCATCCCCTTAACAATTGTATGTATTTAGCTGTACTGTACTGTACCCATTCTGCAATCTGTTAATACACTTTTCAATCAATCAATCAATCAATCAATCAACGTTATAGCAGAATGTTCTGGGGTATTTCCTGGTAGGCGAGATACAGGGCGCTAAGCTAATAACGTTAAATCGAATGGCGTTTCGGCTATAGACAAGCTAGAGCTAAAACTCAAAATGCATATTGTCGGTATCATGGTCCACCATGAATGCATGAAAGGGGGGGGGGGCGGGGGACGTCGTTTCTGATTATTGATTACCAATAACGGCATTAGCCTCAGTAGCCTCATTCGCTGACCGGGTGGATGGCTATCAAAGCAAGGCCCGACCAAGCTGAAATTGACGTCAAATCGCTCTTACCTGTGGCCGGTTGGACGGCAAAAAGGATTTCCCAGTTATCGATCGCCATCTGGTAGATCCATATGTCCATTGGCTGATGCTATATTCCTTTACTGCATACTGAATTCAGCGTCCCAAAAACTATTCCAGGCCATCGGCTACACGCATAGCTTTAAGGCCTCTGCATGCTACAGAAACTTCAAAGCAACTGCAACACAACATCGACAAAGCAACGGTGTTGCAGACATTCTGCCTTTATGCTTCTGCAACATCGATGCGCAAAGTTAGTTTAACTAAAGTTAGTTTAGGTTCGTGTTAACGTTAGATAATGTACAAAATAAACGTATTTCCGGTGCTTTTAGACGTCGCTCTTTTATTTTGAAATCCCCCGACCGGAAGTGTTATAGTGTCTGTTGCTAGCAGCTTAACTTCTGTTGCCCGTTTCTGTGCTTTTCGAGCTAACGTAACATTAGTCTCCAACGGAGAGGAGAGAAAAACCTCGGCTCACATGCAGCTCAAAGTACTACCTGTTGGAATAAATTAATTGATTGATGTTTAACTTGTCCCTGTGTGTGTCCAGTCATTTCGACTAGCAAATGTTGTATTTAACGTTACCTCAGGATACCATTGTATTTAGTTGGTTAGCTATGTAGCTAATGTGGATAGCATTTTGAATAGCACCAATGCTAGCTGGCTGGCTACAGCTTTATTTACTAAATTATGGAGGCTTTTTAATCGTCAAGGTAAGAGAGGATTTGTCATGATCAACTGAAGGCGTATGCTATGGAACAATATGTGCTTGGGTTTTCAGAAAAAGGCCAGCTATGTGACGCTAATTATTTAGCATCAACGCTGGCTGGTTACAACAATGGAGGATGGTATTCTCTGCGGGACCAATATTATTCTATGACAGCCCCGCCCCCATTCGCTAACCAACCAATCACTGCTACGCAATATCAACGCAGCGGTTGTTTAGATTAGATTTGGGTGAAAGGTACGCAACATCCTCACAACACAGTCTACAAGACCCTCTACAACAGTGGTGCCCAACCAGTCGATCGCGATCGACAGGTAGATCGCGGGCTGATTTCAAGTAGATCTTAATTAATAAAATTTTATTATAAAATTTTTATTTATTTTTCTTTTTTTTGCTAAATCAACTCTTCCTCTCCTTGTTAACTACAACAAGCAATGCTGTTTGTTATTTAAGATGAGGTCGGACTCGGCACTGACAGATTTGTGTTCATTATGCTGCTTTTATAAAGCCTCAAATGACGGCTTACAATATACAATTTTGGCTGGTAGCTCTCGGGCTAGGTGGTAAATAAAAAAGTAGATCTTGGTTCAAAAAAGGTTGGCCACCCCTGCTCTACAACAACTGCGTTGAAATCGCGCTGATGTTGTGTTGAAGTTGCTTTGAAGTTGCTGTAGCATGTAGAGGCCTTCAGGCAAAAAAAAAATCCATTCATGATAAAAAAAAATTAAAATACCGGTCTGTAACAGGGAACACTGCATTATCGAGACAGCGCCCTTACGAGGTTCTGGACGGTAATGCACTTTTCTGAATTCCAAGAGTAGGGTAAATCTGCAGTGCCGCTCTGTGACATTGAGTAGGATATTACAATGGAATAAAAGCCAAAACAACCTTACCACGTATATTAGTGTTGTCACGATACTGGAATTTCTAACTTCGATACGATACCTTGAAAAGTATCGATATTCGATACCATTTTCGATACCACAGGGAAAAGATTTTAATCTTAAATGTAAATTTCTTTATTAAATTTCTTGTTGCTGGTCGGTTTCTCCTCACCTTCTCTCTGGTATTATAAGAGAAGAGAAATATAACACTTTTAAAAGCCTTTGTTTCTCTTTAGATCAGACATTTAAAAATAACTAAATTATCTAATCTAATCTTAGAAATTAAGTCATGTTAATAGTACTTTGATTGAGAACTTTATTAACAGATTGCAGAATGGGTACAATACAGTACGGCTCAATACAAAACAACTGCTAAGAGGATGCAGACCAGAAAAATACTTTAGTCTTGTTTACATCAGGGTCCCCCATTTTCAATTCACCAGGAATGCGTGTTAAGCATAACAGCATCTAAGTTAATTTACTTCTGACCATTATAGTGAAAGTATTTTCCTATGAACTGAAACTCATAAGATCACATAAGGCTAGCATCATTGGCGTTCAGTTACAGCTATATAGGCCAACGTTAACCAGCCAGCTACTGCACTACGAACTGCCAGCTGGCTACCTTTAACAAAAGCCAGCTAGCCAGCTACTGCACTACGAACTGCCAGCTGGCTACCTTTAACAAAAGCCAGCTAGCCAGCTACTGCACTACGAACTGCCAGCTGGCTACCTTTAACAAAAGCCAGCTAGCCAGCTACTGCACTACGAACTGCCAGCTGGCTACCTTTAACAAAAGCCAGCTACTGCACTACGAACTGCCAGCTGGCTACCTTTAACAAAAGCCAGCTAGCCAGCTACTGCACTACGAACTGCCAGCTGGCTACCTTTAACAACAGCCAGATAGCCAGCTACTGCACTACGAACTGCCAGCTGGCTACCTTTAACAAAAGCCAGATAGCCAGCTACTGCACTACGAAGTGCCAGCTGGCTACCTTTAACAACAGCCAGCTAGCCGGCTACTGCACTACGAACTTCCAGCCAGCTAGCTGGCTACCCCAATCCACAACAGCCAGCCAGCCAACCGTACAAAATACAGTCTCAGCCAATCACATCGATTTGTACAGTTAGTTGGCTCCACTCCATTGCGAATTAAAAGATGCAGCCAGCACAGACCATATTAGCTGGCTACAGTTGCTGGGTGGCTAATGCTAGCTAGCAGCAGCTGCAAAAACGAACTCCAATGGTGGTATCAGCCGTTGATATGAGCTATCAGTAGCTAGCCAGCTAGTCAGCTACATAACGTTAGACAATGCCTCGTGCTTTTATCTAAAGTGAATAGTTTACTCTGCCATTTTCAAGTGATGTTGAAAGAGGAGCTGCACTCTTGCTCTCTTCAGAGCGAATGAGAGATGTTGACACTAGACAGGTCTGTGGGGAGGAGGGGGAGGGGCAGGGGCAATGCACTGGGAGCAGCGTGTGTGTGCATCAACAACTTGCTGTAGGATGAGAGAAGACAGCGTGCCAGCTGGTATCGATAGTGCAGAAAGTATTGATATTGCGGGAAATTAGTATCGAAACTGTTTTAAATATTCAGAATCGATATGTATAGAAAAATCGATATTTTTGACAACACTAACGTATATATATACATGGTTGGCCCTCAAGCGTTGGATCCGAAACACGTATATATACGTGGTTGGCCCCGAAGGTGTTAACGTGCCTGTGCGCGGAACGCACGAAAGTCACGGCACTTTGCGAGCATCTAGCGGCACCGACATTTAATTCACGTCATAAATAGATCAATACAGACTATAGTCATGTTGTGTTTCTTTTTCAAATGTAGCCAAGAGTAAAGACCCTAACCATATCAAAACAGCAGTCAAAGTGTATATTTTCAGCACTACATTTGTTTAGCAATGATTTTAAGTGTTATTATCTAAATATGAGCTTAAATGCATTGCATCGGAAACCAGATAATTTAGATGCGAGGACAGGAAGCCGTCTTGAAATCGTTGTAGTAGAAAGAGGAGACCCAGGGCTTTCGATGGATGTCTACATTTCATAAAACTACACTACCCAGCTCACACATAGGCAGCCTAACCATTTTTTCTCGTACATATATTGACGTGAATATCATGTTTATATCTCATGGGTCGAACAAACCTCAACGCTATTGCCATAAAATACAACGTATATTGTTTCTTTACCTTTCTGTGAACGTCTAGGAAAAAAACGTGTCGCAATCTGATAAAAAATGCCAGAGCTATGGACATTATACAAAAGTAACTGTACTTACAGTAGATTTCACACATCCATAGATGTATGACTTGGCCATAATAAGGTAATTTATAGACCTGGTATTCTATATTCACATTTCCGGTGTGTGTCAGGATGACAAAATTCAGTACTGTATCTACAAAAAACCCTGTAAATCATCTGCCCTTTGTTAATTTTCTTAGATTTTTTGTACACTTGATCTAATAATAATCATCCTTATCCTAATAATAATAATAATAATAATAATAATTGATATTCTCCTTTGGTTCATTACAATTTACTCAAGCATAGTAACAGACACAATATTGGGAATACATTCTCTGAGGTCCATAGATGTCCCTATATACCAAGAACATGCAAGTGGAGCAATCTTCCATTTACTTGGGTATGTACTTTTAGGCGAAGATTCTGAAAATATGGCTAGGGCTTAAGAGGTTAAGCTTATCTTGATTCCTCTTTTATAGCTCTATGACTATGGTCTGTTGCTGCTTGAGTGATTGTCATGCTTTGTTGCCGACAGCGACTTAACTCTATTAATGATATGTGCAATGTTGCTGAACTGTTAAAGTTTGTTATTTTTGCAGATGATACAAATTTATATTGCTCAGGAAGTAATTTAAAGGAACTTTTGCCTGATATTGAAAGAGAGCTTGAAACTCTCAAAACTTGGTTTGATGTTAATAAATTGTCTCTCAATATTAAGAAAACTAAATTTATGGTTTTTGGAAATCGAAAAGAAATAGAGGGGGAGATAGATAATATGTGATGTAAAAATAGAAAGAGTTTTTGAGATAAAATTTCTAGGGGTAGTTATTGACCAGAAATTAACATGGAAACAACATGTTAACTATATTCAAGGAAAAATATCTAAGTCAGTAGCAATATTGTATAAATGTAAGGATATATTAAACTACAAAGCCTTGCACATAATTTACTGCTCACTTATACTTCCTTACATTTCTTACTGTGTGGAAGTATGGGGGTCGACATTTAAAAATACAGTAAATCCAATAGTCGTACTGCAAAAGCGGGCTATTCGGAACCTTTTCAAGGCTGGTTACTATGAACACACAAATCCATTGTTTATAAAGTCTCATATTATGAAATTTAATGATTTGGTTTACTATAAAAATATGCAAATAATGTACAGAGCTAAAGCAAAGTTACTCCCAGGTGGGGTGCAAAGGTTTTTTTCAACACATGAAAGAAAATATGATTTGAGAGATATTTGTAAATTTACTGTTCAGAAAGCTAAGAAAGGGATTAAAAGGAGGTGTATTTCTATTATTGGGGTTAACTTGTGGAACAATGCGGATATACAGTTAAGAATGAGTAATTCGATTTTGGTTTTTAAGAAAAAGGTTTGTAAAGCAATTTTTGAAAAATACAAGGGTGAATAACACTGTTTTGTTTGCTTTTTTTCTTTTTTCTTTTAGAATACTGTTTTGGAATCTACATTTTTGTATTTTTTATTTAATTTTTTTTAATGCTAAATTTTGAAAAACTATAAGGGTGAAAAACACTGTTTTGCTTGCTTTTTTCCTTTTCTTTTCTTTATAATACTGTTTTGGAGTAAAAAAAATAAAAAAATGTTGGTAAGAATATAGGACAGGCACATATAAGCACTATGCTTCAGTCTGTGCCTTTTTCAGTCACTGTAAAAAATCAAATATTGATAAATGATGATGTATATTGTACTTTTTTTTGATGACTGAAAAAAATAAACTACTACTACTACTACTACTACTACTATTGTCATGCTTTGTTGCCGACAGCGACTCTAAATAATATACCGGTAGTTCATCTCATTATCTTATCTGTTAAGCTTTGAGAAATAGAAAGAGCCCGTTCCTTACGTTGGTAGGTGGCCTGTCCTCCCAGCACCTTCCAGAACTCCTGGGAATCAGGACCCTGTGAGTCGACCCCCTCCTCGATGGTCTGGACCTGGCTAGCTCTGCAACCCAGGTCCCTCTTAGTCTGGATGAAGGTGGCCAACTCGGACGCCTGTATAGAACAAACATAGGGCATGTTTTAAATATAAAAACAGTGCTCAAGACTTTTTGATTTGATTTGATGTTTTTTATTTCCGTGTCTTACATACAGGTGTATGCCCAGCCCATATGGGCTTACAAGACACATAACAATAAGTATATAATAATATACTTGACCAATTACTTGACAAATGACATTGACCAAGATGGCCACAAGAACAAGAAAATACAAGAAAACGTAATATAACACAAGCTGTACGCAATGTATATAAACAAAGAAACAAGAGGAATTCAAATACAATTATATAGGATATAGTGTGTTTTGTCTCAAGTGCCATGCTTTCTCCAAAAAATCCTCCACAAAAAAACAACTCAACATACAATTCTCAGACTGCCAAAACAAATCCGGATTTACAATTAGAATTTTCTCAAATAAAGCCCTCCTCAAAGCGGTGTACAAAGGTGTTGAAGTGCCACAAACTACAGTGACCCAGCAATTGCCATCCCGTTCCCCCTCACAGACGTTATTAGGACAGTGACCGTGCTTCAGGACTCCAGGAGTCAGGAGAACCAGGATGACAGAGGGGGTGTTGAAGTGCCACAAACAGTGATCCTTTTTATATTGACATCCTGTTCTCTCTCTGTCTTATGGCACTTGTATGATGTAATATATTAAGCATTAACATATATAAATAGAGGATTAAATATATGTTTATTGTATATGCTGAAGGACCATGTATTGTATATCTTGTATCTTGTATATCACAGCAGTGCAATTGTTTCGTTCCCTGCTACTGCTGGGCGCTTTAGGAATGTAGGAGTCCGCCGGGGGCGGAGCCAGGCGTTCATGGAGTAGGTTACGTTTTCACGGGAGCTCCCTATTATTGTGCGAAATACACTTGTCACCCCACTAGTCTTTATTTTATTTTTATTTTGTTTAGTGGTCGAGTATCTACTACTTTCGTCGACCTTTCTTCAATTTTTCACGATGTCAATGGGAACCAGAGCCTCGAGCACCCCAGCCGGCAAAATGACACCGGGCCCGTCCTCGCTGTCACCAGAAATTAGTGAAATTCTCTCGGTCGTGACCAAACTCCATGCGGACTTTGAGGAACGGTTCGCTGAGGCACAAAGGAAAGCGCAGGCGGAGCTGTTTGATACCTTTCATCGGGTAATATCGGAGGAAATCAGGCTGGCGGTCGCCCCGATGAGAGAAGAGATGGAGTCGTTACACGCTACCACCGCGGCTAATGCTAACGAGCTAGCCTCGCTAACGACAGAGGCCTCTCAACAGAGCGAGAGGGTGGCTGGTCTGGAGAGCTCCCTGCTGGCTAGGCAGGCTGACGTTTCCCAACTACAGTCGGTGATTATGGATATGCAGTCCCGGGAGAGACGATACAACATCAGGATTGTCGGTGTACCGGAGCTACTGCAGAAGCTACTGGGGAAGGAAGTCCTCTCCGACCCTCCTGTGTGTGAATCGGCCTACAGAGCGGGCAAGGCCAGTCCTGGTGTGAGCAGGGAGCCGAGGCCCATCATTGTAAAGCTAAACAGGCTACAACAGAGGGAACTCATCATGCGGTCGGCCCGTGCCAGGAGGGGGGAACTCTGTCTCGGCAATCACAAAGTGGCCATTTTCGAGGACTTCACGCCAGTGGTTCAAGCGGAGAGAAGCAAATACAAAGTGGTCATGGCCAGGCTATGGGAACTGGGCATGAGGCCTACACTATTTGCCCCCGCAAGATTGTCTGTGCGGTGCAAGGGCGATGACCGTCGCTCATTTTGGACGTTGGCCAAGGCGGAGGAATATCTAAGGGGGTTAGCCGAGACGGTGGCTTGATAGCTATGTCGGGTGAGTGACTTGATGTGGTGGACCTAGATACATTGATAGGGCGGACTACGCACAAATGCTGGTTGTCATGCCCAATGACTTCTGTGACTTGCTAAATGCTGACCTCATGGTCGTACGTGTGCGTCGCCTCTATGATAGCTAGCGAGCTAGCTGGACAATGTTCATTTCAGATGCGAGTGTACGGGCTGGTTTCATCACTAGCTTGCGTGCTAGCATCGAGTTAACTAGCAGGCTATGGCTATCGCCCGCATCGAGACATTCAAGACCCGATAATGTTTGCCTATGCACAATTCAACGGTTATCGGGTCCTTATCTTACTTCTTGTATGCTTTAATTTTTATTTCCAGGCTGTTTTGAGCTTTGGGCTCCAGTAGTAGAAGGTCGGTTGAGTATATATATGCAATATGTGATAACAGGTTGTGACAGGTATAGCTTATTATTATCCCCGGGTTAATGAAGGTGTTTAATTCTATTCTTACATAGGTTATGTCATTCCAGCCGTTGTGCCTGACCAGAGGGGCTGTTACATGCTTGCACTTAGTCCATAACCCCTTTTTCCTTTTCTTCTCATTGTCGCTGTTTAAATGACATCTATTTGCGCAATTTAACTGTGACCCGATCCTGCCTTAGTCTATCTGCTGGTATGCTTTAATTTAATTTTGTTTTGAATTTTCCTTTATCCATTTATGCTATAACGTTGCGACATTAATAAGCAGACTCGGTAGTAGATGGTTACAGGGCTGATGTTGAGCTATTATATAGTAATGGCAAATTTGTCCATTATAGTTGTCTCATGTTAGGGCCTAGGCTCACGGTGGTTTTCGACCGATATCTTTATTGAATTGAATTGAATTTTTATTTGTGTTTAGTGGACTAGTGGGGGTTTAATCAGGGGTTTATCTAGAGGGGGGTCGATGTGGAGAGTGTCTTATTGGATCCATGACTCCAGTGGGAAATGATAGGAAGATGACCATCCTTAGTGGATGGGGCAGAGTAAGGGGATGGGAGAGTGGGTATAGGAGGGTTAATGCTAGGACGGGTGGGTTAGGGTTTAGAGTAGAAGGAGGGGGGGTTGTAACTGGGGTGGTATTGTTCTGTGTTTTATGTACTGTTGTCTTATATGTGTGTGATTGTTCCTCTTCTGAACTCCTGGGATTGACCGTCTGGGCCCGCCTGGATCAGCGCCTCGAGCCTCAGCCTGGCTGCACTGGTATGTTCTCTACGCATTTAGACAAATTTGACCATGGCTAAATTGAATATTTTAATTTGGAACGCTGGGGGTCTTAACGCCCCACACAAGCGTGCCAGTGTCCTTTGGTTATTGAAGAGAAGAAATATTGACATTGCTCTCCTTAGTGAGACGCATTTATTGGTGGGTGATGTGTCAAGGCTGGCAAATCGACAATATCACGTTATCTCCTCATCCTCAGCCGATGATAAGACGAAAGGAGTCGTCATAGTTACAAGACGTAACCTTGATATCAAAGTCCTGGACATGTGGTCGGACACGGAGGGAAGGATTACTATAGCAAAAGTTGAGTTCTCGCATAGTAAGATGGCTATAATAGCATTGTATGCCCCTAACACATTTGATTCAGCGTTCTACAATACAATCACGAAGAATATGTTGGAACTTACTGGATACGCTCTCATTGTGGGTGGCGATTTTAATGCGTGCTGGGATGCGGAGATGGATAGGTCCGGGTCCTCTGAAACAGGCGACCAAAAACGGTCCTCTAAGGCCCTCAGGATGTGGGCCCAGGACACGGGGCTCGCAGACCTATGGCGCATATCCAATCCCACCCTCAAGGATTACTCTTACCTGTCAGCCAGACACAAAACCTTCTCTCGAATAGACTATGCATTCGCGTCCCTTAATATGTTTGATAGTTTCGACGTCTCATTGGTTCCCCTGGCTCTCTCGGACCACAAGGGGATTTTCCTTACGGCAACCTTTGGCAGGCTCTCCACGAGAGCTCCCAGGTGGCGTTTTAAGTCAACCTTATTAAAGAACGATGATTTCTGTTCTGAATTCAGGAGTAAACTAGCTGAATTCTTGCAGATCAACGTTGGCACGGTCGAAGACCCTAGGGTCCTGTGGAACGCATTGAAAGGATTTATCAGGGGTCATGTCACAGTTTTCGCCTCCAATTTGCGTAAATCCCGGTCAAAAAAGCTAGAAGGACTGGAAACATTATATGCGGACCTATACGCATCCTTGCAAATTAACTATAGTGAACGACTAAACACACAACGTAAGATAGTCAAGAAAGAAATAAACTCCATACTTAAACAACAGTCTGAGTTCTTGATACATAGGACAAGGCAAAATTACTACTTTCACGGTTCCAGGCCTAGCCATCTGTTGGCAATGAAAATACGCTCGAATGATCAATTCTCGGATATCCCTTCGATCAAGACGCGACAGGGAACAGTCACTACTGATTCGAAAAAGATCAACGACACTTTTAAAGAGTTTTACTCACAGTTATATAGCTCAGAGGTTAATCTCGACGACTCTAAATTTGAGTCGTTCATTGGCGGTCTTGAGATACCCCACATTTCTGAGGAAGAGGCCAAGGAACTGGGGAAACCGATCACTCTTTTGGAACTGAGGGAGACGATTGCTGAAATGCAGAGGGGTAAGGCACCAGGCTGGGATGGTATTCCACCCGAGGTGTATTTAGCTTTCTGGGACCAACTGGGTCCATTGATGCTCGATATGATCAATTATGCTATCGAACAAGGGGAGTTCTCAAGAGGGACAAAGATCCCAATGATTGTGGTAGCTATAGGCCCTTGAGTCTTCTCGGGGCCGATTTAAAAGTGTTTGCCAAGGTGCTGGCCCGCCGCCTGCAGAAATTTATGACGGTATTGG
The DNA here is from genome assembly GCF_963971535.1 of Notolepis coatsorum. Classification (NCBI taxonomy): domain Eukaryota; kingdom Metazoa; phylum Chordata; class Actinopteri; order Aulopiformes; family Paralepididae; genus Notolepis; species Notolepis coatsorum. Next base: position 127,265,990 of record NC_140177.1, read on the forward strand.
TACACTGCGATCAAACTGGTTTTATCCCGGGGCACCTGGCTGCAGATAATCTTAGGAGGTTGTTGCATGTAGTCGATAACAGTAAAGTCAATACAGCTCCGTCCACAGTTCTGTCTTTGGATGCCAGACTAGAATGGTCATACCTGTGGAAGGTACTTGAGGTCATGGGTCTTGGAAAGAATTTTATTCATATGATCAAAGTCCTGTATGCCTTGCCGTCGGCAATGATACTGACAGGCAAAAATTGTTCCACACTTTTCCCAGTCTCCAGATCTTCTAGACAGGGTTGTCCTCTGAGCCCAGGACTATTCGCGCTTTCCCTCGAACCGTTGGCCCAATTTATTAGGCAATCGGAGGACATCGTCCCCATAATGATCAATAATACACCACACAAGATTGCTCTCTATGCGGATGACCTACTGATTTTTATGGATGACCCTTCCCGGTCGGCCACAAAATTATTGGGAATAATCGACGACTTTGGTAAATTGTCAGGCTTTAAGATTAACTGGAACAAATCAGCCTGCCTACCTCTTAATGAGCTGGCCAAGGCGGTGCGACTACCAGCTGATATCCCCATAGTGGAACATTTTAAATACTTAGGTATAGAGGTATTCCCCACGCTGAGTCAAACTACTAGGTACAACATCACGGGTACTTATGATAAACTACGCCAGGATCTAGACAGGTGGTCGTCCCTTCCTAACTCCTCACAAGCCCGGGCTTCCATAATCAAAATGGAATAGGATACATTTTGTTAGCTCAATGCTCCCCTTGGCCCCTCCTATAGACCACTGGCGCAAGGTACAATCGATGGTATCTAAGTTTATCTGGAATAACAAACGCCCGAGAATTAAAAGAGCTACTACTCAACGTAGAAAACATGATGGGGGCCTCGCAATCCCTGATTTTAAGCTTTATTTCTGGTCCTTTTCACTGAGACCTCTGATGTGCTGGCTAGACCCTGTAGAGGCTGTATCTTGGCGCTCCTTAGAAGCGGCGGCGGTTTAACCGCTAAGATTGCAGGTTGTAGTGTACTCCACTGTCCCTATTTCGAAATGCCGACTGAGGTATGGACCGATCATAACTCACGTGATCCAGACGTGGCGTAGTGTACAGAAGTCGTGTGGGGTAAAATGCCCATGGCACCTGGACTCTCCAATTTTTAATAGCCAGCAACTACTTATTGGGCACAAGCCGGTTAATATTCCTCAATGGCAAAGAAGAGGGGTTCATACTCTGGAGGATATTTATAATAAGAACGGCCTCCGTGCGTTTCAGGACTTAAGAGATTTTTATGATCTTCCCGGCGAGTCCTTCTTTCTTTACCTTCAACTAAGGTCAGCGCTGAGGGCGCATGGCATGCCGTGGGCTCAAGCTTTGCAACCACACCCCTTCCTCAGGCTCATAGTGGACAGGACGACCTCCAGAGGGTTTGTCTCAGACTTTTATACGCTCTTAATTCAGTCCACGTATAAAAATTTATCATTGGATACAATATGGCGTGTGGATATCCCGGAGTTGGACCCCGAGTTTGACTGGGATGATGTTTGGGCAAATGTGGCATTGTCTTCCCGCAACCCCAATCACCAGCAAATTTATTTTAATTATATTCATAGGACCTATCTTACACCTAGGAGGCTATTTGCTATGGGTCTGGTAACCGACTCCCAGTGCACTTTGTGCTCTCAAAGGGCCGCTGGCACTTATATGCATATGTATTGGGATTGCCCACCAGTGGCCCGCTTCTGGAGATCAATAACGGACAAACGTTCAGATCTGTGTGGATTAACTATCCCATTCACAGCTGTTACGCTACTCCTGAACGATATAACAACACTACCCGCGTCCGTACAACTGAAAAGGGTTGTCCTGGCGGGCGTCACAGCGGCGAAGAAGCTAATAGCAATGAGATGGAAGAAGCCTGAGAAGCTCACAGTGATTAACTGGTCCCTAACACTGTTGGATGTGATTTATCTTGAGATATCCACGGCGCGGGTGATTGGGGTGGGGCAGGCTGGTATTGACCTGTGGTTTGCAGCAGCTGAGAAGGTCAGGACCGCCGTGTGCGGCTGAGCGGGGTTGGGGTGAGTGTTCGGGGGAGTCCGGAGGTCTCGTGGGAGGTGGAGGAGGAATTGTCTTGTCTGTCTTGTCTTTTGTCTTGTCCTTCTTAACTTTAACTGGGGGAATATTATTGGGGGGGAGCTATTTTGCTGTTTCTTCACTAGTTGGGCACTTTTGCACGATTCCTGTGAGTCTATGGAACACTCTGTAGGTTTTTGTTTTTCGAAGGGGTTCATTGTTTTGTATTTCTGGTCAAGTACTCAAAAGCAGCGTTTTCTACCTCAAGATCTTAAGATGAGAATTTAAGACATAAGTCTTATTAATATAGAGCCACACGGCCGGGAAACGGTACTGAATACTGGGAAAGGCCATTTGTAGGATAGTATCCCCTTAAAATGTAAAGTTTAAAATTTTAAATGTTGTACTCTGTTTTTATAATTTGTTATTCTTTTATTATTGTTTCTGTTATCTCCCTGTGAAGTTCTGTGTATTGTTATTATGGTTATTGTATTGTAAAAAAAAAGGAATGTAGGAGTCCACCGTGTGCTGACCTTGAGCTTCTGTAAGGAAAGTGCACTTTCTGCAGCGTTTAACCTTTTACTATCACACTACCGATGGAAAAGCCATCATACCACGGGTGATGATTTAACTACATGCGTGATGTGTAAACATATAACCAATGATTAAGTATATGTTTATAAGTATATGTTTATTGTACATGTGTATATATATCTGTATATATCTGTATATATCTATAAGCTCAGACCAGTGCAAATTGCACAGTCATGACATAGATGCAGATGGAGCCTTAGGGAGTTTCCACAGTACCGTAATCCGTTTCAGTAAAACTGTTACTATTACTTTTTTAAGTTACTACCCATTGTAGTAGAAATGAGCCAATGGCAGAGACAAGTTGAAAGGAGGAGTGTTTATCTTTGAGCCAATGACCAGACACAGTTGAAAGGAGGAGTGTGTATCTTTGCTGTGTATAAAAGGGGAGGCCTGGCTTGCTTTAGTTACTTTTTTAGCTCCTTTTCAAAGTCGTGCGGTGTAATTGGGACTTGAAAATTGGATGTTTTGACTGTGAGCTTTTCCCTATGATGGCATCACTATCTTTTCTGTTTTAGATTTGAAGAGCTGTGCTAGGCTCTTAGCTAATCTTCTGTGATGATTTTTAAACCAGAGAACTTCTTTGTTTATTCTCCTGGATTGGATTTTTCCAAGACAGTATTATTGTAACTGCTTTTTCTAATAAACCAAACTTTGTTAAATACTTTCAACTCGTGGACCGCATTCCTTTACCACTCTTATCATGATCTTTCAAGATGCTGGCAACGCCCTGCTTTCATCTGAGGTAAACAGGAGATAATTTATGTCCTGGTAGCCTGAATACAGATTAAATCAATTGCTGGTTACTGCTTCTAGCTGAAGTTATATCAATGACTATTCAGTCATTCTTACGTCTGTATCCGGGTTGGATACTTTTTGTATTGAGCGTGTTTTCGACCTGGTCTTATGGAAATGATTATTAATATTATACGCTAATAATACACTATTATTAATAGTACTACCTATTAAATAGTATTGCTGTGAATATGACTATTCAATGAAAGGAGTTTTCCCAAGCAGACAATCTGTTTATTACAAACAATGAAGAGGTTAACAACTCTTATACGCTTATATTTCATATGAAATGGATAAAACTAACCAGTGACTATGAAATAAGCGTGATTAGGATTAGTAATTGACTCGAGAACTTGGCGAGTTTAGCACCTCACTGGGGGATATCGAGCGGCCACAGGGTTTTATCTCGAATCGGTGTTGAGATAGATAGAGACACCTGTAGCTCTTAACATGGCGTCCCTGGTTTAGGGCTGAAATCGGTATAAGATAACAGCCAAATTACATAAACTAGAATACTGCCAACAGAGAACTCTGGAATAAACAGATTACAGAAGTGAGTTTAAACCTTACTTGAATGTGCTCTTATCAGCACCTAGGAAGTCCCTACCTTCCGCTTTAGAATGCGCCAGGCAAAGGATATTGATCTGTATGGCACCAGAATTGTCCCTCTCAGAGGAAAACAGTGGCAAATTAAAAGGCGGCTGCGCTTTTGTGGGCGTTGCTGATGGAGCGGTTAAAGCCTCAAAGTTGGATAGAAGACAGACAAGAGAACCCTCTCTCTAATGACACTGGATACAGACAAGAGAACCCTCTCTCTAATGACACTGGAGACAGACAAGAGAACTCTCTCTAATGACACTGGAGACAGCCAAGAGAACCCTCTCTAATGTGACTGGAGACAGCTTAAAGAGTTACCAGCGCAATCATACAGGCAAAAAGCCCTGCTACTGTGACGGATGTGGAACCTGCTACTGTGTGTCTGGCAGTTTAAAGAGTCACCAGCGCAATCATACAGGCTGGCGTTGTCGGCAGGCGGAGTGGTTGCAGAGACAACTTCAACAGGAGAGGGCCTACCTCGTGTCTCTACAACAACGACAACAACAACTGTTGAAGAGTACTGACTTAATGCATATATAGAATAATAAATCAGAACTAAAGAAAGACACCAGGCAGGCTGTGTTCAGGTCGGATCTCCGCGGTTTGAGGAACTGTTTATTCAATGAGTTAACAATGAAGTTTCAACCAGTCCTAACATCATAATCTCAGAGGCAATACTTATACTCTCATTCTTGGCATGTTTACAACCATAGGAGGGTCATTTTCCTATTGGTAGGATCTGCAGTCTACTATTTCCTTGGTGGAGATTTAGGGGGTGTGAGTTACATGAGATGTGTTTTTCATTGTAACATCGCAGAAAGCCGAGGGGATTTGAGGTAAAGTTTAAGTGCTCTTTCAAATCAGTCAACTGAGTATAAGAGAGACTGGAGTCTCTGACACGGTCAACTGTGAAAACACAAAGGGCCGGTTCATTCGAGCTTGCTGAAGAGTGCTTGAAGAGTGCTTGCTAATGGACAAATGACGTTCTCAGAATATACAAGTGTCAGACATTTCTTGTCTGTTAATAACTCAGGTATTTATCCAGCTGCAATATATAAGTTTACATATATTGCATTTGGAACCTGGCCAACACTTTCTTTAAACCCATATGTGTTTTTGTAATGACCGGTATTCATATGTGGATGTAATCTATTTTATAGGATGTTGGTATATTTATATTGGCATTCTGCCACCACAATCCTCCCTTTCATGGCATTGCCATGAATATGTACTACTTATCCGTGATTTTGTCATGTACTATATGTACATATATGTACTAGTGATATTTGTGTACTAATGATTCATATATAATAATGATTATGGTGTGATAATACTTCACATGACTAAAATGAATGAGTATAAACATAATACCTGAGGTACTCATATACTATCATGCAAGATGTACCTCAGATAATACCTCGGATATACAATACATTTTTCATTAATGAAACACTCCATTAGCAAGAGGAAAAACCTGATACCGCAGATTTTGTTACAGGAAAAGCTTGTGCCCCAGTGTCTTCCTCTGGACACCTGAAATGCTGTGTTTCATTGTGACATCGCAGAAAGCCGAGGGGATTTGAGGTAAAGTTTAAGTGCTCTTTCAAATCAGTCAACTGAGTATAAGAGAGACTGGAGTCTCTGACACGGTCAACTGTGAAAACACAAGGGGCCGGTTCATTCGAGCTTGCTGAAGAGTGCTTGAAGAGTGCTTGCTAATGGACAAATGACGTTCTCAGAATATACGTATATAAGTGTCAGACATTTCTTGTCTGTTAATAACTCAGGTATTTATCCAGCTACAATATATAAGTTTACATATATTGCATTTGGAACCTGGCCAACACTTTCTTTAAACCCATATGTGTTTTTGTAATGACCGGTATTCATACGTGGATGTAATCTATTTTATAAGATGTTGGTATATTTATATTGGCATTCTGCCACCACACAACAACAACAGCAGGCTAACTAGCCAGAGCTAACAAGAGCTAACAGCAGGCTAACTAGCCAGAGCTAACAGGAGGCTAACTAGCCGGAGCTAACAGCAGGCTAACTAGCCAGAGCTAACAGCAGGCTAACTAGCCGGAGCTAATTGGAGGCTAACTAGCCAGAGCTAACAAGAGCTAATAGCAGGATAACTAGCCAGAAGCTAACAGCAGCTAACAGCAGGCTAACTAGCCCGAGCTAACAGGAGGCTAACTAGCCAGAGCTAACAGCAGCTAACAGCAGGCTAACTAGCCAGAGCTAACAGGAGCTAATTGGAGGCTAACTAGCACGAGCTAACAGGAGGCTAACTAGCCTGAGCTAACAGGAGGCTAACTAGCCAGAGCTAACAGCAGCTAACAGCAGGCTAACTAGCCAGAGCTAACAGGAGCTAATAGGAGGCTAACTAGCCCAAGCTAACAGGAGGCTAACTAGCCAGAGCTAACAGCAGCTAACAGCAGGCTAACTAGCCAGAGCTAACAGGAGCTAATTGGAGGCTAACTAGCCCGAGCTAACAGCAGGCTAACTAGCCAGAGCTAACAGGAGCTAATTAGAGGCTAACTAGCCCGAGCTAACAGGAGGCTAACTAGCCAGAGCTAACAGGAGCTAATTGGAAGCTAACTAGCCCGAGCTAACAGGAGGCTAACTAGCCGGAGCTAACAGCAGGCTAACCCTCCCCACTCCTCCAGACCATAACACCAGACATCCTCCCATTCCTAACTGCAACCACTCAACTCGGGGGTGGTCCCTACCTCCCTAAAACAAGCCAGAGTCACGCCCCTCATAAAAAAACCATCCCTGAACCCTACCGTCATAGGCAACTACCGTCCTGTCTCTCTTCTCTCCTTCCTTTCTAAAACACTTGAACGTGCTGTATCCAGACAACTTACTGCTTATCTCTTACAGAATGACCTCCTAGACCCTAATCAGTCAGGCTTCAGGACTGGTCACTCCACAGAGACAGCCCTCATTGCGGTCACAGAGGCACTTCACTTAGCAAAAGCGAAAGGCCTCTCCTCTGTCCTGATTCTCCTAGATCTATCTGCAGCCTTCGACACAGTCAACCACCAGATCCTCCTCGCGGCCCTCGCAGGAATGGGAGTGGCTGGCTCTGCGCTGACATGGCTGTCATCATACCTCAATGACCGCTCCTACCAAGTGTCATGGAGAGGGACCCTGTCGGCCACCCGCCCCCTGCGGACGGGTGTCCCCCAGGGCTCGGTTTTGTCACTGGGTAACATTATCACGTCTCATGGCTTCTCCTACCATCCTTCCTCTCCTTCCCTCCCTCAGATATCCACGTCTCTGAGCGGATCTCGGCCTGTCTGTCCGACATCTCAGCCTGGGTGACGACCAACCACCTCAAACTGAACCTAAGCAAAACAGAATTGCTCCACCTGCCGGCCAAATCCTCCGCCCTGACCGACCTTTCCATCATAGTCGAGAATGCAGCTGTGACCGCGTCCCCGACCGCCAAGAACCTTGGTGTTGTCCTCGACGACCAGTTGAACTTCTCTGCTCACATCGCAGCGACAACCAGAACCTGCCGATTCCTCCTGAGCAATGTCAGAAGGATCCGCCCCTTCCTGACAAAAGAAGCCACCCAACTCCTCGTCCAATCAACAGTCATCTCCCGCCTCGACTACTGCAACGCACTGCTCGCTGGCCTCCCGGCCACTGCCACTAAGCCTCTTCAACTCATTCAGAATGCAGCGGCCCGTCTGATCTCAAACCTACCGAAGTCGGCCCATGTCACCCCACTTCTTAGGGACCTGCACTGGCTCCCCATTGCTGCACGAATCCGCTTCAAGGCCCTCGACCTAGCATACCATGCGGCAAAGGGAACCGCTCCCGCCTACCTCCGGTCAATGGTCTCTAACTACACACCCTCAAGACCCCTACGCTCTGCATCTTCTGGCCGCCTCAGACCTACTCCTATCCAAGCTCCGGGAGGGTCATCAAAGAGAAGTCGCCTATTCTCAGTCCTTGCCCCACAATGGTGGAATGAACTACCCACCCCAGTTAGGACAGCCGAAACACTTCCAATCTTTCGCCGTCGACTAAAGACGCACTTCTTCAACCATTATCTGAATTAAAAATAATAAAATAAAAAATAAAATAACTAACTAACCTTACTGTCATGCACTTGTCCTAATAAACTAACCTACACTGTAGCACTCAACACTTTGATGAACATTGTTGCTCAGCTGATAGAGTTGTGCCCTTCCTGATGGCTTGTCGTACAGAACATGTAAGTCGCTTTGGATAAAAGCGTCAGCTAAATGACTAAATGTAAATGTAAACTAGCCAGAGCTAACAGGAGGCTAACTAGCCCGAGCTAACAGGAGGCTAACTAGCCCAAGCTAACAGCAGACGCTAGCTCAGAAGAAGCTGGCGCAGCAGACTCTAGCTCATAAGAAGCTGGCGCAGCAGACGCTAGCTCATGAGATGCTAGCTCATGAGAAGCTGGCACAGCAGATACTAACCCAGGAGATGCTAGCTCATGAGAAGCTGGCGCAGCAGATGCTAGCTCAGGAGAAGCTGGCACAGGAGACGCTAGCTCAGAAGAAGCTGGCGCAGCAGACGCTAGCTCAGGAGATGCTAGCTCATGAGAAGCTGGCACAGCAGATACTAGCCCAGAAGACTCTAGCTCATAAGAAGCTGGTCCAGCAGACGCTAGCTCATGAGATGCTAGCTCATGAGAAGCTGGCACAGCAGATACTAGCCCAGGAGATGCTAGCTCATGAGAAGCTGACGCAGCAGATGCTAGCTCAGGAGAAGCTGGCACAGGAGACGCTAGCTCAGAAGAAGCTGGCGCAGCAGACGCTAGCTCATGAGATGCTAGCTCATGAGAAGCTGGCACAGCAGATGCTAGCTCAGGAGAAGCTGGCGCAGCAGATGCTAGCTCAACAGATGCTAGCCCATGAGAAGCTGGCCCAGCAGACGCTAGCTCAGGAGAAGCTGGCACAGGAGACGCTAGCTCAGAAGAAGCTGGCGCAGCAGACGCTAGCTCATGAGAAGCTGGCGCAGCAGATGCTAGCTCAGGAGATGCTAGCTCAGGAGAAGCTGGCGCAGCAGACGCTAGCTCAGGAGAAGCTGGCGCAGCAGATGCTAGCTCAACAGACGCTAGCCCATGAGAAGCTGGCGCAGCAGACGCTAGCTCAGGAGAAGCTGGCACAGGAGACGCTAGCTCAGAAGAAGCTGGCGCAGCAGACGCTAGCTCATGAGAAGCTGGCGCAGCAGATGCTAGCTCAGGAGATGCTAGCTCAGGAGAAGCTGGCGCAGCAGACGGTAGCTCAGGAGAAGCTGGCGCAGCAGACGCTAGCTCAGGAAAAGCTGGCACAGGAGACTCTAGCTCAGAAGAAGCTGGTGCAGCAGAAGCTGGCACAGCAGACGCTAGCTCAGGAGATGCTAGCTCAGGAGATGCTAGCTCGCATTTTGAGACACCTCAAAGGACTGGAGATCCCCGAAAGGGCCTCAATGGCCCAAATGATGGAAATAGAAGTAAGGACCCCGGTCAAGATCCAGGGGAAAACATGGTGGAGAAACTAATCCCACAGGTGCGAGACGGGAGCATGTCTCTCACTGTTGCAGCAGAATCAGTCATACGTGGAGCACCTATGCAAGGAACATGCTTACTGCTTGAAAAGCTATTCATGGGTGTCCCAGGGGGTAACCTACTGGCAGCCAGATGCGCAACATGGTCACAAGACCAGTTATGTACTGAATGTATGCTGTATGACCAAGTCAAAATGCTTTCTCAAAACAAACACAATAAGGGGTTAAGGAAAGGGGAGAACCCGAGAGATGAGAAGGCTCAACCTCTGCCTCCCAAAGCCCAGCAACAGCCACCGGCTAAAGCTAAACCGACCTACTCAAAAAACTACAACAGGGGGGCCTCCCGGGAGTTCCCCCCGAAAACAACCCAGGAAAGAGCAGGGAAAACGGAGTCTTCCGACACCAAATACCTATCTGCAGACAATTGGGCGTCACTAACCCCAGAGCAGCAAGCTGAGATGAGGGCAAAAAGGGAGGAGTCCAAAGCCCGGAAGGAAAAACATCAATAGTATCCTTACCTCCTGGGGCCCTGACACATGACACTCGAGCCTGGGGAGAAGAAGACCGGGTGACAGGGAGTCGGTTAACCCTCAATATAGATCCCCAGGAGAGGCCCCTGCTGAACGCTATTGCAATCAAAACGCAGGAGACTGGTGGGAAATTAACGTGTCAAGTAGGAAACTACCAATACCTAGTAGACACTGGAGTGGAAATCTCCCTGCATATAAATACACCCATTACCAGATCTATAGAAAAGGAATTGGGTAATGGGACCATCGCCCTCATGGGGACACAAGAGAAACATGGGATATCAGGAGGGGTAGGACCACCTAACTCTGGACCCTGTTATCCCCGAGAGGACCAGACCAACTGTGCAAAGAGGAGAAATCTAGCGCAGAGGGGAGGGAAATGCTCATGTCCAGCTTAGACCTGATGGGTCCTCAGCATGGAGTCTATGTCAAGTATATGAGGCTGGTGGACATACGGAAAGAAATGGATAAGGCAGTTTTGGAAGAATACTTCTCTCTAAGATGGTATTCTGTAACTTTTTTTAGCTCCTCATTCAATGTCATGCGTTGTACGAGACTTGAATAAGGCAGTTTTGGAAGAATACTTTTCCCTATGATGGTATTCTATCACTTTTTGAATGTTAGATTTACAAAGCTGCACTTGGCGTTCAGCTCATCTTTCGTGAGGAATAATATATAGTATTATAGTTCTTCGGGAAGAAACATGACATAGAATACTGCATTCAGTATGTACAGGTTTTAGATATAATGTGTAAAGATGTCTGTCTTTTCTCTAAACCAGAGTAAAGAGGACAAAAATTTGTAATCTATTTCACTCAAAGGCAAGGGGGTTTCCTGACAGCAACCATTTGGTAGATTACACCCGTACACTCACCAGTGACTATGGATTTACGAGGAAATGATTATCTGATGATTATCATTATTTGCTTGCTAAATAAAATATAGACCTTGCAACTCTCATCGAGTCTAGCGAATTTGACGTGGGGGGCAAGGCGAGCATCAGACCCTCTGTGTTTCGACGGACTTATCAGATTTGAGGGGGCCTGGAAGTCTCAGCGTGCAGGACGCTGTGTGCTGGACGGTCAGATCACCGGTTTATGAGTCTGTCAAACTGATTAGGAGGTTCTGGGGCTTAGAACATCCCTGAGTTGGGCTTTATACTAATTTAATAGGTATTAACAGCCAAGAGAATATGAACTGGAATGACTGCTGTCAGGAGCCTCTGGAGTGAAATTAATCACAGATTTGAGTTAAAACCTTACTCAAGATTGAGCTTATCAGCAAGCAAACCTCTCCCACCAAGACTCCTCGTAATGCGAGAGATCTGGAACAATGAGTGACGTAGATGGTCTGCAAAGCGCAGCAGACAGCCTAAGAGTTAATTGGTAAAAAATATATCAGGAACAAGAGAGGGTTGATAAGAAACAACTTGAAGTAGCGTTTACTCGCGACTAGCAGCCTAAAAAAAAGGCTTAAAGTCAAAACTTAGAAAGCTCTACTCGCGACTAGCAGCCTAAGAAAGGCTTAAAGTAAAAACTTAGAAAGCTCTACTCGCGACTAGCAGCCTAGCACGTCAGTACACCAGAAGAGACCTCACTGCTGTAGCACGTCAGTACACCAGGAGAGACCTCACTGCTGTAGCACGTCAGTACACCAGAAGAGACCTCACTGCTGTAGCACGTCAGTACACCAGGAGAGACCTCACTGCTGTAGCACGTCAGTACACCAGAAGAGACCTCACTGCTGTAGCACGTCAGTACACCAGAAGAGACCTCACTGCTGTAGCACGTCAGTACACAAGGAGAGACCTCACTGCTGTAGCATGTCAGTACACCAGAAGAGACCTCACTGCTGTAGCACATCAGTACACCAGGAGAGACCTCACTGCTGTAGCACGTCAGTACACCAGAAGAGACCTCACTGCTGTAGCACGTCAGTACACCAGGAGAGACCTCACTGCTGTAGCACGTCAGTACACCAGAAGAGACCTCACTGCTGTAGCACGTCAGTACACCAGAAGAGACCTCACTGCTGTAGCACGTCAGTACACAAGGAGAGACCTCACTGCTGTAGCACGTCAGTACACCAGGAGAGACCTCACTGCTGTAGCACGTCAGTACGCAAGGAGAGACCAGTACACAAGGAGATCGACAGTACAGTTCGAACCTGAAGGGTCAGAACCTGCCCTATCGCAGGCCAGGAGCATTCTTAGACGGGTGGGCTGTCCCCCGAAGTCGGAGGATGACTCAGCAAGTAGCGAACAGGAGTATACTGATCCAGATCAGGACTCAGAAATGGAGGAAGACCGGGATAGGTCAAGCTCCAGAGCATCCTCAAGGTCCTCATCTCGGTCAAGATCTAGGGAGAGAGTTCAGTACCCAAGGGACGAACCTCCTAGACCTCGGAACAAGAGAGCTAAACCGGTCAAACTGAGACCTATAAGCAAGTCACTCTCGGGCTTGACCTGGAGCTCAGGATTGGAGGACGTCTCAGACGAAAGTGAAGGAGAAATGGCAGGCGATGGAACAGGGGATATTATGCCCGCATATCCTGTGACATGGAGACATGGGCCTGGGACCAAGTTACAAGGCGACGAGAGCCCAGTTTGGGCCTGAAAGATTGAAAAGAAATGTGTCCTCTGTGAACTGTCTCTGTGATGTCCTGCGTGGCCTACGGACAGGGTCACACGACCAGGCCAACCACGCTTCAATAGAAGACTGCTGCTACAATTCAACCTACCTCAACCTACCTCAAACTACGGCAGAGATCCAAAAGAGGGGGTGACCATGGAACTATGACATTGTGTTCTTCAGACGGCAACAACTGGTGCATTGGACAAGAACAACAGATGCAAGTATTCCCGCCAGCTACCATGTGACGACGTGGCTTCTATCCTGTCGGGCCGTCCAGCCAGGGAACCAGGATGACAGAGGGGGTGTTGAAGTGCCACAAACTACAGTGACCCAGCAATTGCCATCCCATTCCCCCTCACAGACGTTATTAGGACAGTGACCGTGCTTCAGGACTCCAGGAGTCAGGAGAACCAGGATGACAGAGGGGGTGTTGAAGTGCCACAAACAGTGATCCTTTTTATATTGACATCCTGTTCTCTCTCTGTCTTATGGCACTTGTATGATGTAATATATTAAGCATTAACATATATAAATAGAGGATTAAATATATGTTTATTGTATATGCTGAAGGACCATGTATTGTATATCTTGTATCTTGTATATCACAGCAGTGCAATTGTTTCGTTCCCTGCTACTGCTGGGCGCTTTAGGAATGTAGGAGTCCACCGTGTGCTGACCTTGAGCTTCTGTAAGGAAAGTGCACTTTCTGCAGCGTTTAACCTTTTAACAGCCGTCGACTAAAGACGCACTTCTTCAACCATTATCTGAAAAAAAATATATATATATAATTCTAACCCTAACTAACCTTACTGTCATGCACTTGCCCTAATAAACTAACCTACACTGTAACAGGCAACACTTTGATGAATATAGTTACTCAGCTGATAGAGTTGTATCCTTCCTGATGACCTGTCGTACAGAACTTGTAAGTCGCTTTGGATAAAAGCGTCAGCTAAATGACTAAATGTAAATGTAAATGTAAATGTATATTACTACCACCCAAATCACGCGCGCCTGCCTGACCACTGCCAGTCTTCCGGCCATGGGAGGCACTAACGTGATACCCGGCCTGGCGAGGGCGGGGCTGGGGGAACATGCGCTGCGACCCCAAGGGCCTCGAGCTCCCCTGCTGACAACCTTTGTTGTTGACAGACACAACACCAGGCTCACCAAACACAGACACAGAACGTGTGGCGTGGGAGCCGCTTGACAGCACAACATCCTCACGGACAGACCCAGGCCTAGCCAGCAACTGGGTGTCAGCCCCTGTCCCCATGAGAAGCGAAACGTGGGGCCGCTTGCACTTCATTGAAGGCACGTGGCCCGCAGCCAAAGGAAACAAATCAGAGCCCTTATCCCGCTGGTGTTGGGGGGGGGAGTGACCGAAGAGCGAGCTAGACACAGCTAGACGGCAACGTTTTTTTAGGGCGTGCTCATCTAATGTAGCCGATCCCTCGGCCGCCAAGGCTGTCGGCCTTGAGATCACCTGTTGTCTTTGTGTCCAGGTTACCTAAGGCAGGGGAAACATGGCCGCTGGTTGGGGGCCTCGCCACAGCCGCTGGCGATCCTGCACTCACCTCTGGCTGCGCGGTGTGAGGCGGTGTGGGGCCTAGGTCAAATACCGCCCACGCTCCTGCGGAAAGACCAAAGTCCCTCTGCGGAGAGGGGAGCCCTGAGGAGGGAAAAAACGTCTCTCCTCCTCAAGGGGAGACTGATCCAACCAAGATGTCTGTAAACAAGCGTTGACAGCATCCTAGCCCTCCCTGCGGTTATAGCTTGCGGCTAGGTCAAAAGCTAATAACCTCAAAACCTTGCGCGATGTTTCGACGTCGGCTGGCCCTAAGGCCCCACCACCTGACACCATTTTTGACAGAAAAAACAGCAATTCTAACAATGTTGCTAGTCGCTGCTAATTCTATACCGGGGCGGTATAGGCTTTAACAGCCCACCAGCCACCTGCCGGGCCGACTCGCCTCATGGCGTCGGCCGGGCAGGACACCGTTCCACCATGTCAGAGGCAAAGGACTGATGCCACCTGCTTCACAAGCACGGAGCACCAGTGGTGGCTGCAGACAAAAGACTACTACTAGTGAAGCACTGCCTCACTAGTAGGAATGCAGCAACCTCCACTGTGGTGTGCACCCATGAAGGGGTAAATGAATAAATTAACGAAAACTCCACTAACACACTGCAGAATGGGCTAGCCCATACACACAAATGTTAAGGGGATGCAGACCAGAGAAAACACCAGTCCCGCACACAATTCATAGATTCACAAAAAGCACACCAGCTCTAGGCCTCAGTCCATCCACCCATGAAAAAGGTAAACAAGCCCCCGTCAAAACTCCCAACATTAGACACCGATTGACCATCAGCATGAATGGTTAAGAGGAGGGAAGACCTTTTAGTAAAGACAGCCCTCGGCGGAGAACAAGAACGGAGACCCAGCATTGTAGCATTAGCATTAGCTGCACGCACTAGGATAGCTGGGAAAACACCCAAAACAGAGTCATGGCGACCATGTTTTCCCAACATCCTGCCCCTCGCGCCAATACACAACTCGGCTGTCTCACGGGACAACGAGCAGTATCACAAATGCTAGCATTAATGTGTGGCAGCGCAGGCCCTACCTGTGCGCGACCTAGCCCGACAGCTAGCCGCCGCGCGATGTCCCTCGATCTGCTGTCACGAGACGTGGAAACCCCAGGACAGGCCCAATGCGCTGTTAGGATGTGCAGAGAAGATTCCAGGGGCTGGTGAATCTCCGGCGAAACACCAACATTGTGTAATTTCTCTCTGCATTTCATAACAACTAGTTCATGGAGTGCACTGCAGCGTCCATGTTGGAAACAAAAAAAGAGGAAGGTAGAGTGTGACCATGTCCGGCGTCATATAGTAGGACACGGGGGCGTGGCCTGGTCGCGTGAATACTTTCGGCAACCAACATGCCCTTCCGCGTTGCTCTGATTGGCCAGCGTTGGCCAGCGCTCTCCTGCGTGAATACCAGCGCTCTACGCTCGTTTACCCCCTACGCCGCGCATGCGCATGAGGCTCCCCCAGGTGCTCGTTTACAGAGCGTACAAATACGCTTGTGTTATCATACAGGAGCTAAATAGGAAGTACTTGAGGTTGTTGTCAAATACGTGTGTGTTTTAATAAACAGTATAACTGTAAAAGTAATGTTGAATTGTCGTGTCGCTAAACTAGACAAAGAGGTTTGAAAATACGAGCGTCTTGCGAGAGCGGCGGGGTTTGGCGTGTAATGACTAGCGATGAATATTATGTGTTTTAAATATGTTGTGACCGTCGGATTGTTGTTAAAAACGGAGGGATACTAGCTAAGGTGTGGGGGAGTTGGCATATATAAGTTGATTGCTTTAAAAACGGAGAGAAATGTTGTATTTATGCTGTTTAAAACGGGGTGATGGGCGAAAATCTTTGGTTTTAGCTTAACGTATGGGGTGGAGTTCAATTCGCGAGCGGGTAAGGGGCCTACGTAATGTTTAAAGAACAAGATCTAAGGTTATGTGGAATTTACAAATATAGATGTGAAGAAAGATTTTGAAAAGATGTTTTAATTTTTCTGTTAAATTAGATAAGTTGCCGGTGAGGTAATGTTAGAGTGACGCGGCGAGGAAAGATTACGTATGTCCGCTTCCGGTTTGCGCAATGAGCTCTGGGTATCGTAGTGTTAGTGTTTAACGTTATGCAGTGTTTATGTTTCAATATTGTGTGTTTGTGAATGTTAAATGTGGGGAATGTTTGTGCTGCTGTGTGCGGATGTGTGCGTCTGTGCTGCGGGATGTTTGTGGAGGTGTGGAGCATTTGTGGAAAGTATATTAGCTGGTGGCTATGCGTCAATATAGAGAGAGTAGTGACGAATGCATAATGCCGCAGCGGCAAAACCTATTAATATTACCTATGTGTTGATATAGAGAGAGTAGTGACGAATGCATCATTTTACCTATTAAAACCTGCCGCCGCTGCGGCAAAACCTATTAAAACCTGCTATTAAAACCTGCACAGCTTGCGGCTGTGTGGCGAAAAGCTGCTTGGCGTGTGAGTGCCGTCAAAAAGAAAATGCGCACGTTACCGGCGTAGGGGGAAAACGAGCGTAGAGGGCTGGCCAATCAGAGCAACGCGGAAGGGCATGTTGGTTGCCGAAAGTATTCACGCGGCCTGGTCACGTGCATGTGAGTGCAATTGTTTGTTCGTGAGCACAGTAGGTGCTAGGAGATAAGAGATATCTCATTATGGCGAAGAGCGAGATGCGATTGGCCAGTATGATAATATAACCGCTCCTCCTCAGGTTTACCTTGAAATCTACTCACTTCCACAGCCAATGGCAGGGTGCCAGACCTCAACTGGGCACACAGAGACCTCCGTCTTCTCTTTAAGTTTAACATTACATAAGGTTCATATCTCCACCTTCCACTTATCCTGATGGATTGTTGATCATTTTTTTTACTTATGTGAACCTTACATTGCAGATTGTTCATAAAAATCATACTTAAGTCAGTAGAAGAAGAAATCATGGACATCTCTCTTGACCAGGGATGACCGTGTGCTCTGTCCCAGTTAAAAATATTTTTTGTCACCCTGTCATTTGGCAGCTGGACCAGGCGGTTCCATAACCTAACCATTTCACCTTTTTGCTTGATCAAGCAAGAGTCCCACCCCATGTCCCCTTCTATAACCCCTTTTGGTGTGTATTTATGGACTCCTAAAAAGTATCTTATGGCCCGGTTCTGGATAGCATTACATTCAGGTGCATCATCAAAACCCCATACTCCAGCAGCATAAATAAAACAGAACCCACCATTGAATCAAATAATTGTGTAAATGTTGAAAACCCAAGGTCAGTGCACACTTTCATTTTACTCAACACACCCCCTAGCACCCTTCCTGCTGACTCAGACATTATTTCCCTTCCTTCTATAAAGCTCATGTACTCATTAAAGATGAAACCAAGATATTTATAAGAATGTGTGTAAATCAGGGGCGTTGGTCCAAACTGAAACTTATGGCTACTCTGCTGTTCATGTTTTTTCCTGAAGTGCATAATCTGTGTTTTTTCACTGTTAATCGCAAGTCTCCATTTCATGCACCAAGAACTCATAATATTCAACATGTTTTGTAAATTTGCTTCATTTTCTGCAAACAGAACAATATCATCAGCGTACAATAAAATTCTTAGGATTATATTATCTATTGGAATACCAAGATTGGCTTGCTTAATTTCTTGCGCCAGGTCATTAACATAAAGGGAGAAAGCACATCTCCCTGTTTTACAGCGAATGGGGTGGGGAATCAGCCGGTCCTAACATCATTCAGCTGCAGACAGGCAGATGGGGCCTTATACAGGCTTTTGATAGCCTTATAAAATAGACCATCAATACCAGAACAAATTAATTTATAATCCAAAAGCTCTCTATTAAAAATAAAGGCTTTTTTAAAGTCAACAAAACAAACAAATGTATTCTTGCCCTTGTCCAATCTGGCTCTCACCACCGATGATAAAACAAAAACATGATCAATACAAGCTCTCTTAGCCCTAAACCCATGCTCATCCACCAACATTGCATTATATTCTAAGTATTTATTTAATCTATTATTAAGAACACTTGAGTATAATTTATAAACTGTACTGATCAAACTAATACCTCTGTAATTTAGTGGGACTCTAGGGTCAGCTTTTGCAGATTTGGGGATGGGCTTAATAATGGACTTGTTCCATATCGAGGGGATGGTGCCGGTGTGAAAACAAGTTTGATATAAACAGTGTAATACATTCAGCTGATAGGGAGTTTTAAGGACCTCGTTAGACAACTCCTCAATACCCATGGCTTTCTTCAGTTTTGCTCTGTCCACTACACTCTGTACCTCGTCTAACGTAATGTCACTATTTAATAATTCACAACCTGTAGGGCTATTGCTCATCCCAAGTTCGGCCTCACATTTTAACGATAGGTTATGTAGATAACCTAGTTATATTAGTATTGGCTAAGCGTCCCGCTCTGAGCCTTACGAGATACTCCTATCTCCTGTGATACCTAATGTATCTCCCACGAACAAAAACACATGCACCCCACCTGTATGGGGCCCCGCCCCTTATGGTGGTACCGCCCATATAACCATGACCCTGGTCATGAAACACCCTTCCTCGCCAAAACCCGTCCCAGGAAAAGATCCCTCAAGAGGGAACTCAGGGCGCGCAGAGCGGGACGCTTAGCCAATACTAATATAACTAGGTTATCTACATAACCTATCGTTATATTTCGTATTGCATCGCGTCCCGCTCTGAGCCTTACGAGATAATGGGGAAGAGCGGGCGCGAGACCCGACAGATGTACCCCCTGAGGACCCGTAAGCCCACATCAAGGGGTGCGGGGAGCCCTGTCACCCCATCCTTCCTAACGAAGGGGGGGCGCAGTCAACTCCACCTGAATGCGAACAAGAGGGAGCCAGAACCCCTTGAACACACCGTACAGGCGGAACCACGTGTGACTCAACACACTGCGGCCCATACCCATACACTCCTGCTACCCGACCAAAGGACGGGAAGCAGGAAAGGCCACAGACCCCAGAACCGCCTGGGAGACAGAACCCCCGGTCATGTCCATGAGGAAAAACCTTACAAAGGAGCCCGGGGAGGACCATGAAGCTGCAGCACAGATGGCCTCCACCGAGGCCCCACCCAGGAGAGCGGCAGAGGCAGCCACCCCACGAGTGGAGTGCGCCCTGACGCCCCCAGGGGGATCCTGCCCAGCCAGCGTGTAGCAGAGGGTAACACCCTCGCACAACCAATGGGACAGGCGCTGCTCCGACAGTGCCTTACCAGCACGAGCCCCACCGTAACAGACAAAAAGCTGGTCGGTAACCCTGAAATCCTGAGTACGGCTGAGGTAAATCCCCAAGCACGGACTGGACATGATAGGTGAAGGCCCGCATCTAACTCACCAGTGTGAGGAGGAGGACGAAACGCCTGAACCACAATATCCCGGGAGCGGAAGGAACTCCGGATATTCTTAGGCACGAAAGCAGGATTAGGTCGCAGAGTGACACCGCAATCGGTCCGAAAAGACAGGCACTCTGGATGTACCGAGAGAGCACAGAGCTCACCTACGCGTTTAGCGGAAGTGACAGCCAGAAGGAACGCGGTCCTGAAGGACAGCTGTCCCAACGGCGCCCGCTCGAGCGGCTCAAACGGGGCCAAGGACAACCGACCGAGGACCAATTGAAGATCCCAAGTCGGAGCCAAGGAGCGTTGCACCGGCTTAACGCGTCGAGCGCCAAGCAGGAAACGCTTCACAAGAGGGTGGCTGAACAAGACATCCCCTCAAACCCCTCATGATAGGAGGATATAGCTGCTGCATATACCCTCACCGTCGAAGCCGACAGTCTATCAAGGAGAGACTGGAGGTAACTAAGGACAGCAACCAGGGGGCAGGAGACTGAGTCCTGGCCCCCCGCCTTACACCACACTTGGAACATACGTCATCTGCCCGCGTAAGCGCGACAGTGGAGGGAGCATGCGCATTCCAGATGGTAACACCATCAGGATCAAGAACCTGCGCCCCTCAACGTACCCGTCCCAACAACTGACCTAACAGATGTATGGGGAAGAATCCCTGGCGGCACGGCATCGGTCCCAGACCTGCCTGGCCATGTCCAGACGCAATCCTCACCCGTCAGGATGAAGGCCGCCCCGCGACAGTACACCTGCACCCACATTCTCCCTGCCGGGGATGTGGGGAGCCCTTAGGCCGCGCAGATGGAGGACGCCCATAGCCAGCCGCCCGCCGCCTGGTGCAGACAGGGGGAGCGTACTCCTCCCTGTCTGTCGATACACGACACTGACGTCGTATCGTCCGTCCTGATCAACACCATTTGTGGACCAGAAGGACCGCTTTCAACACCAACACATTGAACGTAGCGCAGACCGGGCAGCATGGTTTGCCAGCTGCCCCCTACTGCGTTGGCCCGACGCATCACCAGCGAGGGAGGCGTCGGTGAAAACGCGACGTGAGACAGCGCCGTAACCGTCCTAGGACGGAACCTCCCGAGCGTGTTGACAACACGCTCTGAGATGGATGCCCATAGCCCTCCAACCGTTGACTGGGAAGAGGAATACTCTACATCCAGTCTACAGCAACCCCAGGCTGGTAGAGACCTGCCTGGTACGAGACCTGACGATCCACCTTGACCGCGAAGCACCAGAACGTCATCAGGGCAGAACACTCCGTAACCCCGGATGACGCAGAGGCCCCAGTGCGGCCTCCACGCACTTGGTGAAGATGCGGGGAGCCAGAGAAAACCGAA
Organism: Notolepis coatsorum; assembly: GCF_963971535.1. Taxonomy (NCBI): domain Eukaryota; kingdom Metazoa; phylum Chordata; class Actinopteri; order Aulopiformes; family Paralepididae; genus Notolepis; species Notolepis coatsorum. The sequence goes on from NC_140177.1 coordinate 127,287,084, forward strand.
CGGCAGCCTCTGGTACTCATACGCTAACCCTGCAAAGGAAGCGTAGGTAAGCCCTAGGATGGAAGATCGGGGATGCGCATACGCATCCTACAGGTCTATGGAGGAGAACCAGACCCCCACCTGACAGTGTTCAACAGGTAGGAGACGATCCAAAAAATGCTGAACCTTCCCATGGGACAGGTCCAGCCTGGGTCTTACACCCCTCCCTCCCGACTTCTCGGGCAGAGAACACCGGGAGGAGAACGCCACGACGATGGCTTGCTTCGTCCACAGAGATTGGATCTCGTCGACCAGAGCTGTCCCTGCTGGAGACCCCGACAACAGGGTCTGTACCAAACCTGAAAACGGGTGGGGTTGTGTAAACACAAGTCCCCGCCTCACCATTCTCTCCATCTACCTCGACATATGGTACTGCCGTAGTCATATGTGACGACACTCCCAACGCACCCGCCGTCACGTGGCGCAGGTCCGCCAGGAACTGTAGATAGTTGGCCCGGTCCCCCCCGCTGTGCGAAGACAACCCTGGAATCGTGCGAGGAGCGCGTTCCGTGTCGGAACACCTGACCCTGACACCACCCACGAGGCAATCGCACCCAAGGGGGAACCCCGACAGAAAAAGGGCCTGTCTGATACGGGGGGCTTCCGATCAAAAAAGCCCCCCCACTGAACACCCCTCCAGAACATGCTGAAGGAGTTGTTCTGCAGCCGGACATGCAAGGTGTAAGGCCCCCATGGGTTCCTACACACCGTAGCCCTGCAGTGATATCACTACCACCCCAAACCATGTGAGCTGCGACCACTTGCCAATATTCCAGGAGTGGGAGCACCAACATGATACCTGGCCTGGCGAAGGCGAGGCCGGGGAAGCCCGCACTGTGTGCCTCAAAAGGTTTCGAGCCCCCCTGCTGACAACACTTAAGTTGACAGACGTAACACCAGGCTCAACCAACACAGTTCAAGGTGTGGGAGCCGCTTGACAGCACAACATTCTCACGGACAGACCCAGGCTCAGCCATCAACTGGGTGTCAGCCCCTGTCTCCATGAGAAGCGAAGAATGGGGCCGCATACGCTTCAAGAAGGTTCGCGGCCCGCAGCCAAAGGAACACACCCAGAGCCCCGCTTCTGAGGGTAACAGAAAGCGGACTGAGCGGGGAGCGGGCTGCTCGCGGCAAAATGACGACGGAGTGGTTTACCAACACCGAAATCACCCAAAATGGCCGATCCCTGTCGATTCTCCAACCAGGGCACCACTGGCGGGGGAAACATGGCCGCCTGTCGAGGGCCCCGTCATCGCCGCTGACGAGGCCGTGCTCTCTCTTCTTCTGGCTGCGCGGTGTGAGGCGGTGTAGGGCCTAGGACAATACCGCCCGCGCTCCAGCAGAAGACCAAAATCCCCTGCGGAGAGGGGAACCCTGAGCGGTTATAGCTTGCGGCTGGGTCAAAGCTAATAACGTCAACAACCTCGCGCGATGTGTCGACGTCGGCTGGCCCCAAGGCCCCTCCACCAGACACCATTTTTTTTAATAGAAAAAACACCAATTCGAACACAGTTCTAATCGTTGCCAATTCCATACCGTGGCGGTACAAGCCTTAACAGCCCACCAGCCACTCGCCAGGCCGACCCACCCAAGGTGTCGGCCGGGCGGGGCATTGTTTCAATATATCAAAAACAAAGGACTGACGTTAACATGGAGCACCAGTGGTGATTGCAAACAGCACCCTCCACTGTGGTGTGCACCATGAAAAGGTTAAATGAATAAAAGAGCTAAACCACAAAAACTGTAGAATGAGCAAACCCATACACACAAAGTTTAAGGGGAGACGGACCAGACCCGTCTTCATTCAAAATATTCACAACAGAACACCAGCCCTAGTTTAGCCCATTTACCAAAAAAGGTAAACAAAGCCCCCCCCCCGCACTACTCCCCCAGTATACCGATTGACCGTCAGTATGAATGGTTTGAGAGGAGAGAAAGCTGTAGCAAGACAGACCTTCTCATAGCAGAGTGACAAAATGAAACAATAGCCCCCTACACAGGGCCGCCCCAGGAGATGGGGGCCCTCGCGTCTAAAAACGCACAGGGCCTCACATTTCTCCCAAGCGGCCCTGCCCTTATACTACTGCAGCCTAACGCCAGGCAATGTGGAACCCAAGACAACAATTGCCTGTGCACAGACACGCAACATGTTTACCATGTCGGCTGGACCCATAGCCCCACTACCCGACGCCAACCCAGATGGGAACACCGTTCAACAAACCCCGCCGGAACACAAGGTAATACCTGGCTAGAACCTAGCCACGACCTACCCCGTTGTCAACCCATTTACCCGAAAAAGGTAAATAGAACTCAAAACCCCACAACAGCTACCGACTGACCTTCATTGATGAACCGGGCAAGAGGCGGGAGAGTGACAACATCTCACGGCGGAGACATTAAAACAGCATAGCAATTAGCAGTAGTGATAGCATGCGGCAGTAGCGATAGCATGTTAGCATAGCTTTAGATGTTTTAGCAGCACGCCCAAGACAGCTTGGAAACCGTTCCCTGCAGAGAACGTTCACCAAACCATCTTGCCCCTGGCGCCAACACACAACAAGGTTGTGTTAACAACACAAACCAGCATTACTAACACTAATACCCATGCCTGAAGACACAGGGCCTACCTGGGTACAAGCTGGCCCGACAGCCAGCCTTGTACAGCTGAACCTCGATGTGCAGTCATCAAACGAGGAACATCACAGGCCCGTCGTGTCGCCGAAAACATGCGTCGAAGATGCCAGGGGCCAGCAACCTCCGGTAAGCTTCCAACATTATTAATCTTCCTTAATCTTTTCATTCCGCTAGCTCGTATGGTGCACGCATCCAATACGCTGGGACGAAAATAGAGGAAGGGTGTTTCATGACCAGGGTCATGGTTATATGGGCGGTACCACCATAAGGGGCGGGGCCCCATACAGGTGGGGTGCATGTGTTTTTGTTCGTGGGAGATACATTAGGTATCACAGGAGATAGGAGTATCTCGTAAGGCTCAGAGCGGGACGCGATGCAATACGAAATATAACTTACATATTTCTATCAGGAAACCATCATCAAATAAAGGGTGACTACTACAAGCATATAGGCTACTAAAATCGGTTTCCCACTTTTTCAGAATCTGCTCAGTTTCAAAACATGATTCAGCGTTGTCCAATACAATCTCCATTGGGACTGTCTGGTTCTTTTTGGGGCCTAGTTTATTTATTTATTTCCAAAATTGCTGAGGATTACTGACCTGTAGTTGTTCTATATGGAGAGCTTAAAACGTCGTTTGAAAAATCTGAGTTTCTTATCAAATTTGGTTTGACAAGCTTTAAATTAATTCAGTAAGTCTCTTCTCACACTCTGTTCCTTGCATTTTAGAAAATATTTTCCGGCTGCCCTTATATTAAGCCATAGCCCATTTAAGTCATTATTCCAATAAGGTTGTTTGGTCTTAAAATACTTTTTGGGCGTACAGCCTTTCTTTATAGCACAGTGTCGACCAATTTCTTTATGCAGAAAACTACATAAGTTATTGTAACAGAGATCAATATTCTCCTGGTTTTTCGGACCGTTATTCAAGAGCTCCATGACATCTAGTAGAGCCCCCCGGCAAATCTCAGAGGAAAGAAAATTTGCTGGCAGGTGTCTATTACATCGTTTGATTTGCTGCAAGGGTTCAACCGTGCTCTGGATATTAACTGGGTCACCGGCCTGAAAGTGTAGGCATAATACTGAATGGTCAGGTAATCTACTATGGATATCAATAAGATTTGCACCTTCAGGACCAACAAGTTCAGATGGTGTATAAACACTAAATTCAATGCATGATTTCAAGTCAACGTGAGGAGTTACAATGCTTTCCCCTTTATAGAACAGCTTTCCCCTTTATAGAAATTGAAGTGAAATGTCAGTTTAATCTCCCATTTACTACACAGCATTTTGAGTCTTTTAAAAATTCAATGAAGGATTGTCCGTGTTTATTTACAGTCAGATCTAAAGCGGATCTAGGCGGGATGTCATCTGCCTCCACATAATCTCTCAGATCTGCAATGCGACTATTTAAATCACCACACAAATAAGTAGCATCTGCATTAACTGTATACAATAACGTCAGTAAATGGTTAAAGAAAAAGTCTGCATTACGTCCCCAATGTGAGGTTTCCGGTGACAGATAACAAAAAATGATAATGAAAGAATACTTTGTCTCCCGGTGTTCAAAACATAGAGCGAGAATACCATTGTAGGCTTTGTCCACAATAATAACTGAGAATGTATATTTACACAAATACCAACGCCGCCGGAGGCTTTAACCGCTCTTCTGTGAGCAACCCCAATATTTTGAAGTCAACTTCCCGCCTGGTACATTGTGTACGCTTCATTTAGTGGAGAAACGGATCGTTAAAGCGGCAAATTAAAGACAATCAAGCGGAATTTTCTTCAGTCCTTCATAATGCCAAAGAGCTGCTGTGTTACGCGTTGTACTAATGACAAAAACAAAAACCCAAATCAGCAGTTTTATATAATACCAGTCGAGGAATCACGGAGGAAAAAGTGGCTGGCAGCTATCAAGAGAGCACACGTAGATGCAGACGGGAGAGTCGACCAAAGCAGACCCTGGTCCCCCAAGTCAAATTCTACGTACTGTATGTCTGCTCTACCCATTTCATAACAGGTGAGAATAAGGAACAAATATTTATATAGTAAATTAAGTTGTATTGGCTGTGATGCTGTAAACAGCAGATACATGTTAGCTGCTAGCTGATTGATTGATTAGCTAGCAGTCTCTGCTAGCTACTTCGCCATATAGTCCATTCTCAGTGTAGCCTACATGCCTTTTACATTTTTATATGTTACTACTAGTATACTATTTAGCAATCACATTCAGTGTTGTTGTCCTTGCTCTAAGGACTTGTTATTGAATAGTCGTATTGCTTGTAATATACATTTCATATGTATTTTTTTTTATCAAATTTTTTTATTATTATTCACATGAAACAAGACAACACATTAAACACAATCACAATACATAGAACTTCACAAGAAAATAACAAAAACAATAATAATACAGAATAACAATTTATACAGACAAAGAGAAAAGAAAACAGAGTTCAACCTTCTAAATTTTAAATCCAAGGGGTACTATCCAATAAATGGTTTTTCCCAGTGTTCAGCCCCGATTCCCGGCAGTGTGACCCTATATTAATAAAACGTACATCTCCAATTCACCACAAGGACCACTTTTTGAGAACACGACCCGAAAACAGAACAATGAACCTTCATGACAAAACAAAAACCTGTAGAGGTGTTCCATAGACTCACAGAGACCGTGTAAAAGTGACCATACATTTCATATGTATATACTCTCTGTCAGGATCTATGGGTAACAGTACTGTATATTTGCATATCATATTATGTCACAAATGTAACAGTACTATATACCTGTATGTCATGTATGTCCCTATGCCATAAATGTCATGATGTCATGTATGTTGTGTATGTCATAAATGTCACTATGAATTGAAAATGGGGGACCCTGATGTAAACAAGACAAACGTCTTTCTCTGGTCTGCATCCCCTTAACAATTGTGTGTATTGAGCCGTACTGTATTGTACCCATTCTGCAATCTGTTAATAAAGTTTTCATTCATTCATTCATTCAGGTGCAAAGGTCAATGACCAAACACACCCAGACTACATTCCATCTGTATTCCCTTCAACATCACAGTCTACACCATCTACGTCAACGAACATCAGTTGCCATGAGCGGCATGCAAAAAGGAACTCCTCTTCATACCATGGTAAGTGATATCATCTAGTTTTCAGTTATGTGCCAAAATCAATGGGTTCCTAAATTGCAGTTTCTTATTAGTATGGTTTTTATTTCATTTAAAGTGACTCCCCACAAGAGGCCTAAACGTTGCAGCCAAGACATCCAAGTTGAGGAAGCAGCCCAAGTTGAGGAAGCAGCCACACCTCCCATCACCGAGCAGTGTCTGTGTGACGAGATACAGTCTCTCAGAGAGGAGAGGGATGCAACCAAGGAGGATGGTGACCAACAGAGAACCACGGTCGAGTCAAGCTCCTTGACCGCTTCATCTGTGGACAGCAACGACACCAAATGCAAGATGATGACAGGTGTTACCTGGCCAGTGCTTCAGCACTTGTTTTCTTACTTGCACACAGAGAAGACAAGGACCACCATTATCTCACCCATAGATCAGCTATTTATCACCCTTGTCAAACTGCGTCACGACATGTCCTTTGACCTCATCTCCCACATCAGAGGTGTGTCAAAGGCAACAGTCATCAAAGTGTTCTGGACCTGGATAGACCTGATGTACGTCAAGCTTGACTTCTTGATTAGATGGCAGGACAGGGACCACATATTCTCAATCATCCCCCCAGTATTCAAAACAAAGTTTCCTCGTCTCACATCGATCATAGATTGTTTTGAAATTTTCATCGATGCACCCAGAAATCTTAAAGCTCGTGCTCAGTGCTATTCCTCCTACAAACGCCACGCCACAGTGAAAGTGTTCATATCGTGCAGCCCAGTGGGTCACATTAACTTTGTGTCCCAGGCCTGGGGAGTCAGAGCCTCAGATATCCACATTGTCAGGGAGTGTGGATTTATAAACCCTGCGCTGCACATGCCCGGGGATCAGATCCTGGGAGACAGGGGTTTCACACTCGAGGATGACTTTGCATCTGTTTGCGGTGCACAACTCATTTTACCCCCATTTACGAGGAACAAGAAGCAGCTGTCTGCAGAGGAGGTGGAGAGAGCCCGGAAAATCTCATCAGTGCGGATCCACATTGAGAGGGTGATTGGACTAGTCAAGAACCGATACACAATACTAAAGGGTCCAGTTCCAATTCGCTGTGTTCAGAATCTAGCAGGTGAAGCCAATCGTGATCAATACAGCAGCATCGACAAGATCATCCGAGTCTGTGCTGCTTTGGTGAATCTGGGAGACAGCATTGTTCTCAAGGATTAGAGACATTTGTGATTGACCTGTGATACAGGACTAGGATTATTATTGCAGATGTTTTGCGTCAGATCTCGTTGATAATTTGCACTATGAGCCATTGTAAGTAAAACAAGATTAAATTGACCAATCAGGGGGAAATAGTATAATAAGCAAAAGTATCTGCAAAAGATATTCTACTCAATATTTGATCAAATACAAGATATTTTCACTTGATACAATTTAATTTTTTGCAGTGTACTGTCTTTGCCCTGTGAGCCAGATTACAATGATTGTGTTACAGCGTGTAGTAAATGTTTTGTGTAAATATTGTTATGGTGTAGTAGACTATCTTACAAAAAAGAACATACACAATAAAATGTAAGTGTAACGAAAATACATTTATTGTCAACATCCATCTCTTCTATGGTACAAAACAAGACAGCAAGAAGGGTACACCTCTATCAGCTGAGTAACAATGTTCATCAAAGTGTTGAGTGCTACAGTCAGGGTTCCCACACATTGCAAAATGAACATCATACGAGGACATCATCAATGTTCAAGAACGTTCGGCTATGACATCACCAAAAATGTTCCAGAATGTTCGATGTTCTAGAATGTCTGCTATGACATCATCACAAATGTTCCAGAATGTTCATGTATGTCATATGTTATGATGAATTGAAAATGGGGGACCCTGATGTAAACAAGACGAAAGTCTTTCTCTGGTCTGCATCCCCTTAACAATTGTGTGTATTGAGCTGTACTGTATTGTACCTGTAACTGAGGGGTTACAAAACCCTGACTGTATTAAAGATTGTGATAGATTAAACCACTACTAAATATTATTATTACTTGCCAGACAGTACAGTTAAATATGGCAGACACTCAATAGACGGCACGGTGACAAAGAGATAACGTTTACAGTATTTTATTAGCAATATCAAATGTACAACTGAGAATTAGTACGTTGCTCTTTTATGGTGAATGATAGTAGAATGTCAGAGTATCAAAGTCAGTGGGAATGAATAATTCCTAGGCTAATAATACTAGACCGGAACGCTGCATGGAGTGAGATGGCGATATAGGGGCAAACGAGGGTATAGCTGGAGACTGGTGATTTCCCCCAAGGAGTGGTAAGCTCCAGAGGAATTGAAGAATAGGCGGATACTCCTGCTGGTCACTGAAGAAAGGGGGTCTCATACGGATCCAGTCCTTGTAATCCAAGTGCTCGATAGCAGGGTAATAGCTCTTAATCCAAAGCCCGACGGCAGTGATGATAGCTAGCTAGCTTCGTCCTCGAAGCTAGCCCGAAGCAGATCTTCAGGTGTAGTTAAATCCAAACGACAATGGTATTAACGATGCTCTTCTCCACGGTACTACGTTTACACAATTCACTATAATCCACCAACAAGGGTTCTACAATATCAAGGTCGTATCTAAGGAGCTACTAGTTATCCGTAACGATACACCGCTGGTAGGTTCCACTGCTCACATGTCCAATAGTTCTGTTGCTAGGTTCACCTCGTGTTCTGATACTAATTACGTTAAGTCCACACACACTTGCTAAGGTTCACACTAGTTACTGGGTTCACTTCGCACTTCAATTCACTTCACAAACTCTAAGGACGAAAACTGCTGCTGCTTGCGCCTTCCACAATATATACTCAGAGTCATTTCTAGGGCGCAACCGAATCTCTTGTCCGGAATCAATGCGCTGGCCAAGGGCATGTCTCAACTTGTCCGGACTCGTCTTTGAACTTGTCTGGGGGGCGCGACTGTTGGCGCCGTCAATGCCAAGGGCGTTGTCCAATGAGGAAAGGGAATAATGCTATGATTCAAACGGAGGCTTAAAGGTATATAGCTTATATATATAAATAATATACAAGTTATATAAAATAATAAAACGTAGATTCTCAGTGTTAATCTGGCCCTTCAGAACAGTACCCATTCTGCAATCTGTTAATAAAGTTTGCTAGCTCTAGTTCATGACAGCTAGCATAGCTTGTCCAACAATGTAGTAGTACTACAGTACCGATATCAGCTTATCTTATCTTATCTTATCGAATCTTACGTGGATGTTTTATCAGGTATAGTACACATTTGGGTATTCGAGAGATGGCCAAGTCTTTGGATTGTTCTCCCAGTGGTCTGCAGGTGTCTTGTATGGACAAGATTGTAAGTCAATCAGGGCAAGCTTTGACTCATATCTCGCATTAGAACTACCAGAAAGGCTTTCAAAATAGTGGAATGCCATGTTGGCCTCAATATTATCAAAACAAATTAAATGAAAAGGTTATGAAATTAACAAGAGTGTGCTAAAAACATGTAATAAAAACGGAGCTCCATGCATACATTTGATCAGTTTCTTCCCCCCATACCAAGATGGCGGCGGTCTCGTGACATCAGAGTGTCTTCGAGATGAAGCCATTAAACTCAAGCAAGTCTGTGGAAAGATGAGTCTCATTCAAGGAAATAAAATCTGGGTTTAAGGAGTTTAGCAGTACAGTTCTAAGTTCACGGTTTGATGATGTTCATCCATTAACATGCCAGTGTACCAGTCGAAATTCTTTACTCACAGATACCAGCGGCTGGGCTTGCCTTTCTCAACTGTCCTCTTCTTCCACTGCAGGTAGGGACCATTTCATTAGGCGTCCATTCCCCGTCAGAAAGTAATCCTTCCCCGTTGGGATTCCTTTAAGAAGCGTTCTGAAGTTGAGGTCAACCAGCCGCTCTGTGTGTGACTTCGCTGCAGACACGTAAACACGCTGGTAATTTTCATTTTCCTTAAGGTTACGTTTCAAGCGAAGCACTGCTACCTCCCAATTCCACGAGCCCAGGTTTAGCTCCCCTGGCTCGGTCAGGTACTGGTTCACACCCAAGGCCATCACACAGCAGTGCCCCTATATTGGTTTTCTGGTCCTCGTTGCTCTCGTCACTCTCCTGGGGGAATCCAACAATTATCAAGGAGACGTCCAGGTCAAATGGTTTGGTCTTTGTACAGTTGTACAGTGACCCCCACCCACCCCTCCTACCCAACCCCCCCACCCCAACCACCTCCAATGTACAGTCCCCCCCCCACCCACCCACAGTACAGTTTCTACGTCAAATGTATATACTCTCTTTTCTAGACTCTTTTTGTACCACAAACAGTACTGTATTTGCAAATCTGGTATGTCATAAATGTATAGATGTAGCAGTACTGTCTATCTGTATGTCGTGTATGTCATGTTATGATGAATTGAAAATGGGGGACCTTGATGTAAACAAGACGAAAGTCTCTCTCTGGTCTGCATCCCCTTAACAATTGTATGTATTGAGCTGTACTGTACCCATTCTGCAATCTGTTAATAACGTTTTCAATCAATCAAACAATCAATCAATCAATGGGCTGAGTTGCAGGGTTCTTTCCTTCACACTCCTCTCGATGTCGGTCATTATCTGTACCATAACACCCACATTCTGGTCCACGTAGCCCGTCATATCCTTCTTTGTGTCCTTAATCTTCTGCGTTATTTTAGCCGTTTTTTTAGCCTCCAAAGACACACGCATTTCGTCAATCTTGCCATCTATTGACTTACGAAGTGCGTCAATTTGGTCGGTAATCTTGTTCTACAAAGCAGTCTGCATCTGACACATTTTTTCATCCATGTTTGCACTGTTTCCAGCTCTTCCAGTCTATTCATGACAGCCGACATGTCTTTCTTCTCCGGATCCATCTCTTTCTTCTTAGGAGGCATCTGGATATAACTTTTTAAAGTATAGCTTAAAGAAAAAAATACTTTTAAAAGTATAACTTCAAAAGCGTTTTAAAGTATAACCCAAACAAACGTAGAACCATCAAGCTTTTAAGAACCTAAGCTCAATTAAAGCGAATGAAACACAGTTTCTCAGACACCAAACAAATCGGGAAGTGTGCTTGCCGCCATCTTGGATCTAGGTATCATAGTAGACCCCAGTGTTTGACCACAAGTCAACAAAGGTCATGTCTGCATCAAGTCCCGAGTCCCCAATGTTCGGTGTCCAAGCCCGAGCCAGGTCACACAACCACAACCACAACCAGTGCTGTCACTCAGTAATAGAATTAAATTAAGGGAACAAGGAATCTAAGCAATAAAGAATCTGTACTGGAGTCAAGTGGTACAAACACCGGCTCCAGGGTTCTAGGGGTTCAGAATCAGAACCAGGACGTTACAGAGAGGTTCGCTGAATCATGTGTCCAAACCTGTGAATGAAGGAAATCAGTGTATGCATCAGGAGATCTAATGGGAAGAGCTAGTGTTTATTTTGTCTTGGCAAAACAGAACGCCACACACCTCTAGAGAAACAGATGAGCTGTGGAGTAGCCCGGCAGCATGTGTCTGATGAAGAGTCCAGTTGGCAGTGTGTGCATTGTGTGTGTGTGTGTGTGTGTGTGTGTGTGTGTGTGTGTGTGTGTATGTTAGAGAGAGAGATAGAGAGAGAGGCAGAGACAGGGAGAGAGAGAGGCAGAGACAGACAGAGAGAGAGGTAGAGAGAGAGAGAGAGAGAGAGAGAGAGAGAGAGAGAGAGAGAGAGAGAGAGAGAGAGAGAGAGAGAGAGGAGAGAGAGAGAGAGAGAGAGAGAGAGAGAGAGAGAGAGAGGAGAGAGAGAGAGAGAGAGAGAGAGAGAGAGAGAGGCAGAGAGACAGAGAGAGGGGGGGAAGATAGAGAGGCATAGACAGGGGGAGAGAGAGAGAGGGAGAGAGAGAGTGAGCGATCGAGAGAGAGAGTGGCAGAGAGATATAGTGGCAGAGAGATATAGAGGCAGAGAGAGAGAGAGCGAGAGAGAGAGAGAGAGAGAGAGAGAGTGAGAGAGAGAGAGAGAGAGAGAGAGAGAGAGAGAGAGAGAGAGAGAGAGAGAGAGAGAGAGAGAGAGAGAGAGAGAGAGAGGGGTAACCTTGGCCTTCTCTATGACGTTGGAGAACTCTCCCGTCCAAACGAAGCAGCGCTCCGGAGAGACCAGCAGGAAACAGTCCCCGCTGTTCAGCGACGACACTCTGGGCTCCACAAGTCTGGTCTGGACATGGCGGCGGCCTGAAGGGGAGACAAAGAGAATTGATTTAATTGTTTTATGTTAACCGTTTCACTGCTGCACTACCAAATGGTTAACCCTTTCACTGCAACACTACAGAAGGTTAACCCTTTCACTGCCACACGACAGCCGGTTAACCCGTTCACTGCCACACGACAGCCGGTTAACCCTTTCACTGCCACACTACAGAAGGTTAACCCTTTACTATGTAGAAAAGACTCACGCACATCCAAAGTATAGTCAGTTGTGGAAATAAAGTCAGCACACCGTCTGCAGTGTTCCCAAGTTTAATATACTTTAACACAACGTTTCGGCCTGTGGCCTTTTTCAAGTGTCACCAACATGTGAAAAGGGGTGGGGTATATATACATACATATTAGGGGTCAAGGTTGAACCAGGTCAAGGTTCAAATCAATTAGCCTATAGGCTACAAATTTACAAAACATACTGCAGCTCAAGTGCCAGAACATATGGTACATAGTTACAATAACAGTAGTACGGTAGTTAGTAGTTAGATGTAACACACCTTCACATGCAAAATAGAGAAAAATATATAATAAGAAAACTTAAAAAACAGAACCAGACAGAATGTGTGTATTTACAGGAAGGGTTTAATGTCAAACTCTTCATTAAGTCCAAGAGGGGCCATAGTCTGAAGGGTGTGTATATAATAATAATAATAATAATAATAATAATAATAATAATAATAATAATAATAATAATAATAATAATAATAATAATAATAATAATAATAATAATAATAATAATAATAATAATAATAATAATAATAATAATAATAATAATAATAATAATAATAATAATAATAATAATAATAATAATAATAATAATGATAATGAAATAATAATAATAATAATAATAATAATAATAATAATAATAATAATAATAATAATAATAATAATAATAATAATAATAATAATAATAATAATAATAATAATAATAATAATAATAATAATAATAACTTTATTTGTATAGCACTTTTCATACAGAGGTTGCAGTTCAAAGTGATTCACAACAGTAAAAAATACAGGCATAAGCGGGCAAAAAGAAGATAGACAGGTAGCAAGGTATGGCAAATCACAGTGTTTCACATTAGGATCTAGCATCCCAATAGGCTCTCCGCTTACAGTTTTCAGTAATACAAATAATAAAAATAGTTTAAAATGATTCAGTTTAAAAATAGTCTAAAAATTATAAAATAGAACGGACATAAAAAATACAGGCATGAGCGAGCATAGCAAGGTATGGTAAATCACAGTGTTTCACATTAGGATCTAGCATCCTAATAGGCTCTCTATTCAGTAATACAAATAATCACAGTGTTTAAAAATAGTCATCAGTAAGAAGTAAAAAGTGCGATAACCGACACATGAATTTGATAGGCAGTGTATAAGAGTAGGCAGGGTAAGAATAGTGCAGGTAAGTACAAGTTGTGTCAGGATATCCCTGATGTTTCCTCTTGCCACTAGGTGGTAGCAGATATCTATCAGTGAAATGCCTGAGCAAAGAGATAGGTTTTAAGCTGTCTTTTAAAGATGTCTAGCGAGTTGGCTTCTCTCATGTTTTGGGGTAGTTTGTTCCATAGTTTTGGGGCATAGTTGATAAAGGCTGCATTACCGATCCTCTTTTGACTGCTTCTGGGAGCCTCTAGTAGTCCAGCAGCTGATGATCGCAGTGTTCTTGCTGGTGTGTAATTTATTAGAGTGTTGGCGATGTAGCTAGGTCCCTGTCCATTTAGAGCTTTGTATGTAAGGAGAAGGACTTTAAAGTCAATTCTAAAAGTTACAGGAAGCCAGTGTAAAGCAGCTAAGACTGGACTAATGTGCTCTCTCCTTTTGGTTCTAGTTAGCAGTCGGGCTGCAGAGTTTTGGATTAGCTGAAGCCTCTCTGTGGTTTTCTTAGGGAAACCTGTGAAAAGTACATTACAGTAGTCTAACCGGCTAGATATGAATGCATGAATTAGCTTCTCAGAATCGTTCTGATTAATAAATGGTCGTACTTTTGCTATATTTCTGAGATGGAAGAACGATGTTTTCGTCACTTTGCTAATATGAGAATTGAAGTTCAGTTCTGAATCTATGATAACCCCGAGACTAGTGACCTCATATTTGATCCAAGGGGTTAGTCCCCCCAGGTTCTTTATTAATGTTTCTTTTTTAGTTTTGGAGCCGATAATTAGAATTTCAGTTTTGTTCTCGTTTAGTTTCAGGAAGTTCTTACTCATCCATTTATTTATTGCCAGTAAGCAGTCTGTAATGGAGCTAATCGCTGTATCATTTGGTTCAGCAGATATGTACAGTTGTGTATCATCCGCATAGCTATGGAAATCTACATTATGTTCTCTGATGATATCACCCAGCGGTAACATGTAAAGGGAGAAGAGTAAAGGACCTAAGCAACTCCCTTGTGCAACTCCATAGTTGTTGTCGTATATATCAGACATGTGATCTCCTAGTTTAACATAGAATTTCCTCCCTCTGATGTATGTTTTAAACCAGCCTAGCACATGTTCTGAGAAACCGACATGTTTTTCAAAACGACCGATTAGAATATCGTGATCGATTGTATCAAATGCTGCACTGAGATCTAGCAGGATAAGGATGGAGATCTTATTCTCGTCAGAGTTTAGTCTGAGGTTACTGATTATTTTGGTGAGGGCAGTTTCAGTGCTATGATATTTTCTGAATCCCGACTGAAATTCTTCTAAGATGTTGTTTTCTTCAAGAAAGGAATTTATTTGAACTGAAACTATCTTTTCAAGTACTTTACTAATGAATGGTAGGTTGGATATTGGACGATAATTTGCCATTTCATTACTATCCAAGAATTTTATTTTTTTAGTAATGGCTTTACAACTGCTGTTTTAAAGGCATCTGGGAAAATACCAGTCCTACGGGAAGTGTTTATGATATCTAGCACAGGGCTTGAAACACTATTAAACACCCGTTTGAAGAAAGCTGTAGGTATAGGGTCAATGTCTGAGGTGGAGGATTTACATTCTGAGACAGTTAGAGTACATCTAATGTGATGCATGTGAAACTTCTCATGGTTACATTGCGCGGTTTGCCGCAATCAGCTTTATTTCCATCATGAGTAATGCTGGCCCTGATCAAGGTTATTTTGTTGTTAAAAAATAGTGCAAGTTCTTCACACTTAACCGTTGATGACTGAGGAGGTGTAGGGGCAGTGTTGAGTAGTACATTAATAGTGAAAAAAAGGATTCTGGAGTTTCCAGCATTTTCTGTAATGATTTTAGAGAAGTAATCTTTCCTTGCTAAGCGGATGGTTTTATTATAAGCAGTTAAAGCATCTTTGTATATATCACAGCATATGGTGGTTTTTGTTTTTCTCCATTTTCACTCCGCTGCACGACATTTCCTTTTTTCTTTGTTGACCGTATTATAGTTCAACCAGGGCGAGGCTCTAGTTTTCTTCTTTTTCGTTTTTAATTGGGCGACAGAATTTAATATAGATGACATTGCATCATTGAGATTTTCTACCATTTCATTTACAGAGCTGTCATGATTGTGTGGTTCATGTAGTCTGATAAGATCAATGAACTTTGATTCAGCCTTGTCGTTTAGGAGTCTCTTTTGAACTATGATTTATTTTTTTGTTTTAGTAAGGGTTATTTGAGTATCAAAAAATATACAGTGATGGTCGGAGAGAGGTAATTCAGTTATTGAGATATTTGTTATGCTTAGCCCAGTTGTTGTTATAACTAAGTCTAGTGTATTCCCAAGCCTGTGAGTTGCATTTGTTATATGCTGTATTAGGTCAAAGCTATCCAGTCGATTTTTTAGTTCTATAGTTTTGGAGTCTGTTTTCTTATTAAAATGGATGTTCAACTCTCCATTTAGGATCACCTCATCATATCCGCATAGTGAGATCAGTTCAGAGAGCTCCTGTATAAATATTGGTGAGTGTCTAGGCGGGCGGTATATTGTGACGATAATAGTTGATTCTGTTTTGAGCTCAATGGCAAGATATTCCATCGACATGAACTCGCCTAGTTCTGTGATTCTAAACAAGAGTTTTGAGGAGAAGATTGCTGCAACTCCTCCACCCCTTCTATTTTTTCTGGGTATTTGAAAAAAGTTATAGTCTGGTGGACAAGCTTCTATCATTATTGATGTAGCTGTGTCATTATTTAGCCATGTCTCTACTAGGCAGATGCAATCTAAGTTATTTTCTTTAATCAGATCATTTACTAAGAATGTATTATTATTTAGTGATCTGACATTTAGGAGGGCTAATTTTATTTGTTGGACTTCTTTAGAGGAGGTCTGCTTTGGCTTGACCTTGATGGCCCTGAGGTTAATAGCAGGTAAACGCATTGATGGCGTATATTTTTCACCATGCCATTGGCTGGTTATGATTACCGGTATGTTTTGAGAGATGGCATGGCAATTGTGCTATACTGCACCGTACTGACTGTACTGTGCTTTCGGGGACATTTGATCAGACGAGATGGCCTTGTGTGATATGGGGGGGGGGGGGGACGCCTTGTGCTGCTGCTGCACCTCGTGGCGAGATTGTGTCCTTCGTGATTATCTCTCGTGCTGGTATGAGTTTGATATTCTTGGAGGCCATTAAGGCATGACGCATGTTTGCTGCTAGAAGCCTCGAACCTAAGCGATTTGGGAAGAAGCCATTTCTTTGAAAACGTTCTGGGTTATTCCAGAAAACATTGAAGTTGTCAATGAATTTCAAGCCGTGTATAAGACATGCAGACCCTAACCATGAATTAAAATTTAGGAGTCGACTAAAGGCTTCTTGTTCTCTGCGAAAGCATGCAATTGGTCCACTGATGGACACATCAGTGTCTATGTACACAGACTGATGTTTGTCTAGTGTGTTCATTAAACGTGTGAAATCGTCTTTCAAAGTCTCTGTGCCAGTCTTCTTTCGCAGGATGTCAAACGATCCAGAGTGAATGACAATTTTTGTTATGCCCGGTCTGATGAGTGTTGGCAGTATTTCGGCCAGCTCTTTCACAGATGTATTGTCTCT
Source organism: Notolepis coatsorum (assembly GCF_963971535.1). NCBI lineage: Eukaryota > Metazoa > Chordata > Actinopteri > Aulopiformes > Paralepididae > Notolepis > Notolepis coatsorum. The sequence continues at coordinate 127,304,159 of NC_140177.1, forward strand.
AGACAGATATTTTCTGTGTTTGCCATCTCCACATACCTTGTTGTGGAATCTCCAATCAGTATGCAGTCTATTTTCTGTGTGAGGTTAGCATTTTTCTTTCCAACAGTTTTGGGGCCATTTGTTTTTGGGCTAGGCCTAGCCTGCCGGTTCTTACCACAATCCTGTGGCCTTGGTGAAGCCTTGCTAGCCTTCTCAATAGCTGGCATGTTAACGCTGGTCCCGTACCTTCGGCGTTGGCTACGCGACGTTCTCCTCGGCATGATAGTCTCTTCGCTGTTAGCCGTTAGCTCGGTCTGGGTCGTGTTTGCTAGCCGTGTCGCTCGTGGCTCTGTTTTCCTAGTCGTCTCGTCGTTGGCGGTACCGGGGGCGAGGTAATAGTCGTGTTCCTGGTTCGTTTATTTCTCCTTTTATCCTTGACGGTGGTCCACTGCTTTGGTCTAGCTCCTTGCTTGTGCCAGGGATCGTCTTTTGGGTGGTGCTGTTCTGTAACTAGCCTAGGCCAGGTCTCAATCATGGTAGCGTTGGCTATATTTGTAGTAGCTTCAAAAATAGAGTCAATGAGTCGCTCATCCTGTTGGATTTGGTGCAGGATAGTAACTCAAGCCTCCAGCTCTACAATCCTTTTACTCATCCTCATGCAGCTAGTACATTATGTGGGAGAGCCGAGTCCCGGCATCTTCCCTTATTAATTGTCTTTTTAGGTTAGGCTAAACTGAAGCTAAGCTAGGTACTTAGCTGGTGATGGTGGGTCTTGTTTTCTTTCAGCCGGGGTCTTTATGAAGTATTCTCGCCTTTCATAAATATCTTCGCCTTCAGCAGTGCCCGATATAGTCCTTTGTGTGTAGTTGATAAGACGGAGACTTCTTCATCTCGCTGGTCCTCCCACGGAGAGATCTCACAAATATGGTAGGTCTCTCTCTGCAAAAGTAGTTTGCCATGGTCTCCGCCTCTCGCTGGTCTCTCTACCTTTTCAATGCCTGTGTATCTTAATGTGCTGATATTGTGTCCTGCCTGTCTAAAGTGTACTGCAACCGGGTTATGTTCATCACCACATCTGATGTTGCTGCGGTGTTCATTCACTAATGCGTGTTTTGAGTTGCCGGTTGGTTTTGCCTACATAGCTCAGGCCACATGGACATTTTATTAGGTAGATGACATGAGTGGAGCCACAAACTGTGAGGGTTTTACCATTAAGTGGATGTGTGTAGGTCTTGCTCTTAATAGTATACCCACACTGTGCACAGTTACCACACTTGTAGTTCCCATCCGGGGTGTTATCTAGGAACGTGGGTCTGCGAGCAGTGGGTGGGCTGTAGGATCTCACTAGTTGGTTTCTCAGGTTGGGGGGGGGCGTTTGTAAACTACGGTGGGAGGTTCCTTGAAGACAGATTGGAGTTTGGGATCAGAGTTGATGATGTGCCAGTGTTTATGTAGGATCTTTGTGAATTCAAAACCTACAGGAGAATATGTAGTGCAGCACAGCAGGGACTGGTCCTTAGTGGGTCTAATGCTAGGTTGCAGGCATTCGTCCTGTGGGGCCACATCAAAGCGGTTAGCAGCTTTATCTATCCATTCTGTAGGATACCCTCTCTCCTGGAATCTCCTGCTCAGGTCTGTGGACTGTCTCTGATATAAACTATCAAGGCTGCAGATTCTCCTGGCTTGGTGAAACTGGCTGACCGGGAGGCTCTTAATGAGGTGGGTGGGATGGAAACTGTCACCCCGTAGTAAAGTGTTTCTGTCAAATCAGTATGTATAGTGTTCCCCTCCTTGATGACCAAAATATCCAAGAAACTGATGCTGCTGGAGCTGGCCTCCAGAGTGAAGCTCAAATTGGAGTTAGCTGCGTTGAGATATTTATGAAATGCCTCCAGTGACGCTTCATTCCCTGTCCAAATAATGAAAATACATCAATGTAGCGCTGATATATCAATATGTCTGGGAATTTTTTTTTAGCAACAGGGTCCAATATATATTGATTCTCAAACTGACCCATGTACAGATTAGCATAGTTGGGGGGTCTTGTTCTTGTCTGGACTTTCTTTTATGTATTTGTTATGTTTGTTTGGTGGATCAGGTCGCTCTTGTAAATGAGATCTGTACCTGTATAAATAAAGGTTTGAAATTAAATTAAATGAATGTCTGAAAGCATGTTTCCATCTCTAATCCACGTCCTCATCTTCGTCCTCCGCATGACATGACATGCCCCTAATCCTTCTCACACCCACCGAGTCATTGGTCATGAGTCACGACCCAAGTCACCAGTCAAGAACTCCCAGACTCTTACGTAGGATTCTATAATCCTCGATGAGTAAGCCAACCTCTGGGCTCTGTGTGATGTAACACTACTGCCTCCATGACGCAAATCACTAATAGTAACACAGCTTGTGTCCGTTCACAAAGCTCATGTCACGCTCTGGTGTTGATGTTAAAGGGATCCTTCTGGTTTCTGCAGCCCTGGCCCTGTTTCCTACTAACAGCGATGTTGTTGGTTGGTAGAGGCCTTTCTCGGCACAATCCATGCTGTTCCTCCAGATAGTTAGCTACAATCCATGCTGTTCCTCATACTAGCTCACCATCTACACCATCACACAACTCTTAAAAGATGGCGCTGCTAAGACCGGCTGCCTCTCTGTGCGCTCCGTCGCGACTGTGCTTACTTTTGTTAATATTTATAGTTTTAAGAGTTTTGTTTGTACCAACTGTAGGTGCATTTAATGTGTATGACCGTCAGTCACTCATAGACATTGGATTATGGGAAACTTACCAACTGGATTACTCTCTGGATCAGCTCGCCGAACAATAACAATGGCCTGCGGAGATCTTGAGGACACCAGGACCATACCTCGGCCCACGGAACAAAGGGACCAGGCGACGAGGAAGGAGAGCCGGTGTCCGAAACAGATTGCAAGCCAGGCGACACAGCATATTGCTGGCCAATGTATCTGGCCAGAATCCGGAAAACAGCGTGAAGGTGGAATAGCCTTCATGTTGAACAACAATTGGAGCGATCCAGGCAACGTGAAGGAGCTTTCGAACCACTGCTCCCCCAACCTGGAGTATATATCCATCAAGTGTCTGCCTTTCTTTCTCCCGAGAGAGTTAACGTCGATCATCTTGGTCGGAGTGTATATTCCACCACAAGCAAACACAGGTGACGCGCTGACCAAACTCCATGACGAGGTAAATAGAATCCAAGCAGCTAATATTGACGCTGCTATTGTGGTTGTGGGTGATTTCAATAGCGCCAACCTGAGAAGAGTATTGCCAGACTTCTACCAGCATGTGACTTGTAACACCAGAGGCGGTAATATTTTAGACCATTGTTACTCGCAATTTAAGTGTGGTTACAAGGCTCATTCTGCCAGCGGTTTTGGCAAATCTGATCATGCCGCCATCTTTCTTTCTCCGGAGTATAAATAAAGTCTCAAACACGCGCCGGTAGTCTCGCGAGAGGTGCAGAAATGGTCTGTAGAATCAGAGGGCACACTCCAAGCTGCACTTGAATGTACAGACTGGGGGGTGTTCCGCGATAACACAGATAACATTAATGACTACACGGAGACAGTGCTGGACTTTGTTTGTACTTTGGTGGAAGAAACAATCCCCACTACCACAATTAGAGTTTACCCAAACCAAAAGCCTTGGGTAGACAAATCCGTCCGTGAGGCTCTGAAAGCGCGCACCTCAGCATACAACGCCGGGCTTGTGGCAGGCAACATGAATGACCACAACAAGGTGGCGAGATACAACGTCAGGAGAGTAGTAATAGAAGCAAAAAGGCGATACAGGGATCAAATTGAATTCCAATATGAACAGGCACAGGCTGACTCTAGAGCAGGGGTGTCAAACTCATTTTCACAGAGGGCCACATCAGCATTATGGTTGCCCTCAAAGGGCCAAATACTGTATAAATGTTAATGTAATGTAAAATAAATGTAGCTACTAATTTACATATTGTTAAACATGTTGTTTCTGTATTTATTACTTATTCAAGTTATACATATTGCATATGCATTTGCATAGATGTAAAAATATATGTTAGCTTATGTTATTTTAACAAATAATTTATCAGAACCCCATATTACTCCATCAATCAATGATCAAACCATTCAAGTAAATAACAAAGAAGAATATCATCAAATACAAGCTATGACATTAAGTTTGTTCAAAACCTTTTTGTCACAGTCAAGAGGGGCAGAACTAACAACTGTGAGCTGATGTAGCAGATGTTACAAAAACAAATGGCTGCCTGCACACAACCTTGCAGAGGCCATACATCCAACTAATGGAAGATAGTTTAATTAACTTTAATTAACAGATTGCAGAATGGGTACAGTACAGTACAGCTCAATACACACAATTGTTAAGGGGATGCAGACCAGAGAAAGACTTTCGACTTGTTTACATCAGGGTCCCCCATTTTCAATTCGTAATGAAATTGCTATTATGTGTCTGCATGAACACACAACTGTCACTGTACTCAAGAATAACAAAATAAGGGTTGTCTCAGTTCACAACTATATTGGTCAAGTTTTGGGTGGGACTTGTTTGCGTCCCTACAGCTTCTTATTCAATTGAGCAAGATGCTCGGTTATGTCACACAGCCAGTTTGCATCTTACAGTTCAGACAATATTTCTTCAACCCTTTGTTACCTATTATGCCTGGATCTTTTTTGTATTTTGGGCTATAAAATTGTCAAAGAATGTCTGAGGAGTAAGTGCTTTTGGCTTTTTTCCTTTGTTACTTCATCAATACCTCAGATGTTCAACATACATGTATGTGTAAGAATGTGTAATAACTAAGGCTGTCAAAGTTAAAGCTTTATTAACGCATTAACCCACAATTATTTTAACGCCGCTATTTTTTAACCCAAGATTAATGTTAAAAAAAAATTATAATTCAGCAAATGACGTGGCGGGCCACATTTGGCCCGCGGGCCATGAGTTTGACACCTATGCTCTAGAGCTATGTGGCAGGGCCTCAGAACTATGACAGATTACAAAGGCACCTGCCTCCAGCTGAACAGTGACATCTCCTTAGCAAATTATCTCAATACCTTCTATGCGAGGTTTGAGGCTGGGAATAACAACACCAGCCTACTAGCCACTGCAATGGAGGGTGGGGGGCTGCTGATGGAGACTCAGTGTTCAGGGTAACAGAACATGAGGTGAGGAGGACCTTTAAGAAAGTGAATATCAGGAAGGCAGCAGGACCGGACGGTATCCCCAGCCGCGTCCTAAAAGTCTGTGCCGACCAACTGGCCCCGGTATTCACTGACATATTTAACCTGTCCTTGGAACATCCCCACCTGTCTGAAGAAGTCCACTATTATCCCTGTACCCAAAAAATCCAAGCCCGCTTGCCTCAACGACTACCGCCCTGTAGCTCTCACCTCCATAGCCATGAAGTGCTTTGAGAAGCTAGTGAAGGGTTACATCTGTTCCTCCCTCCCCACAAACCTGGACCCCCTGCAATTTGCATATCGCCCCAACAGGTCCACGGAGGACGCCATAGCCCATGTGCTGCACACAGCAGCATCACACCTGGACAAGAGGCAGGGGAACTATGTGAGAATGCTATTCATTGACTACAGCTCAGCATTCAATACCATAGTCCCCTCAACTCATAGCCAAGTTCAGGGACCTGGGTTGAACTATGACCTCTGCCAGTGGGTCTTGGACTTCCTGACGTGCAGACCCCAGGTGGTGAGAGCAGGCAACTGCACCTCCTCATCCATCACTCTCAACATAGGGGCCCCCCAGGGCTGTGTTCTGAGTCCCCTCCTCTACTCCCTGTACTCACACGACTGTGTGGCACAGCGGAACAACAACACAATCATCAAATTTGCTCACGACACAGTAGTGGTGGGCCTGATCTCTGCAAACAACGAGAGGGCCTACCTGGAAGAGGTAGAGGTTCTGGCGGGATGGTGTCAGGAGAACAGCCTCTCCCTGAATGTCAGCAAAACAAAAGAGATGATTGCGGACTTTAGGAGGTCGGGGGTCAGGGACTACAGCCCCCTCAGCATCGACGGGGCACCGGTCGAGAGAGTGAACAGTTTTAAGTACCTTGGAGTCCACATATCCGAGGACTTGACATGGACCACACACATTGACAGTGTAGTCAAGAAAGCACGACAACGCCTCTACTTCCTTAGGCGCCTAAGGAAGTTCAACGTGAGTCGGAAGATCCTTAAGAACTTCTACTTCTAATATCACCTCCTGGTTTGGGAATAGCACTGCACAAGACCGTAGCAGACTGCAAAGAGTGGCCTGTTCAGCCGAACGCACAATTGGAGGTGGGCTTCCCACTCTCCAAGACATTTACAACAAGCGTTGTAAGAATAAGGCCAAGAGAATAATAAAAGACTCTAGCCACCCAAACAACTGCCTCTGCTGCGGTCAGGCAAGCGATACCGGAGTCTCATGGCAAGCACAGAGAGACTCAGAACTGTATACACGCTCGCCATGGACGGTCGCAAATCTCTGAGCTCCAGCAAGAACTCCAGCAACAACTATAACCAACACGGAAAACCAACAAGGTTTTTCATACATTTCATCATCTTCCTACTATGGATTACAGATTACTTTAATTCATCAAGAAAGCTAAACCAAACGGATAAAAGAGAAATCGGAAGAGAAAGAGAAAGCGGTAGACACAATGACTTTTACCTCCTCGACGGCTCGGAGCAGAAACATCTGGCCATCAGAACCGCAGCTATCCACGGGTTCCTAACGGCAAATCCGGAGCGGAAGAAAATGCCCCCAGCAGGTAAACTAGATCGAAGGACGATAATCATCCTTTATCTACTCCTTGCGGGCGATATTAAATTAAACCCGGGCCCGACTACACGACTACAACAGAAAGTGATGAATCAGAGGCTCCCACAAATAGTGACGGCTACCGTCGCGATCAACAATAATGACAACAACATCCTTTTCAACGACACCAACATCCTAACACCGGCGTCGGGTGCATACATTCCACCCGTCACCGGAGCGGTGATGACTGCCGTCGCGATCAACAACGACAACAACATCCTTTTCAACAACAACAACAACAACAGTGTCAACCCCGGACCCAGCCACGTCAGGACCCCCGTCAGGACGCGAACCCAGATGCGACGACTGGGTCTGGCACTACAGGATGCAACGATGGCTTCGGGTGCCTACTTTCCACCCGATGCCGGAGCAATCAACACACCCGGCGCCGCCGCAGAGGAACACACGGGAGGACGAGACGTCTCCACAGCAGGGAGCCGGCGGGATGGAATCAACACAGCCCCTGGCCCCTGCCCCCTCCCCACGGAATTCCACCACCAGGCGGAATCAACACAGCCAGCAGATGAACATGACAAAGAATCTCACCCACCCCCCCCCTCCCACAAACGGACCAAATAATAACAACACAGCCCCACCCCCCTCCCGTCGCGGGACACCCACCTTGATCAAAGGATCCCCCACCCCCCCTCCGGACATCACAGAGCCCCCCCCCCTTCCCACAGAAGAAAAACCCTACCTCAAGGATATTGACAACACAGCAAACAAAAACGGACTACATATTTTTCATCTTAATGTAAATAGCCTCAGGCACAAACTGGCAGAAATAAGACAACATTTCAGTAGCGGTAAGGTAAACATACTATGTTTCTCAGAAACTAAACTGGACTCATCAGTAACAGATCCGGAAATTGAATTAGAGAACTATTCTTTAGTCCGCAATGACAGGAACAGGCATGGAGGAGGTGTCTGTATGTACATCCATAAAGACACCAAATTTATTAACCGTACAGACCTAGATCATGAGGCTATTGAAACTGTTTTTGTAGAAATTCTATTTGAAAGGGCTAAATCTGTTCTAGTCGGCACAATTTACAGACCGCCAGACCAAAATGGCTTTTATGATGTATTGGATGCGTGCTTAGCTGGAGCTGAGGATACAGAAATGATTCCTATTGGGGATTGGAACACGGATATGCAACAAAAAGATGCACCCGTCTTCAAATCCTACAATAGGTTTTGTGATCTGCACGGCCTCAGCCAACTAATCACACAACCCACACGTGTGTGTGTGAGTCAACTCAGACTACCATTGACCTCATCCTGACCTCTGACAAGTCCAAGATCGCCAATAAAGGGGTTATAGCATGCGGGTTAAGTGATCATTATATGATATTCTGTACGCGCAAAAAGCTAAAACAAAAGGCTGGCTGTCACAAAACAGTCACATCTAGAGACCTCAAAACCTACTCTAGCGAGGCCTTTAACCTTGAACTGGAGGGTGTGGACTGGTCAGATGAGCTCAATGGTACACTGGTTGAAGAAACATGGCTTGGCTTCAAAACCAAATTTTCAACGATACTAAACAACATGGCCCCCCTAAGAACCACCAGGGTAAAAGATTGCGCGGAGCCGTGGATGCACGCTGAAATACTGACCGCTATGAAAACCAGAGACAAAAAATGCTCTGAGTTTCGTAAAAGTCAGTCAAAGCTTACCATAAGCACGAGCAGTGAACTCCAAGCCCACGTGACTGAACTCAAACTGGAAAGAAACAGACTAAGAAATGATGTAAACTCCATGATCAAAACAGCAAAAAAGAATTTCATCAATGACAAAACCGAGGAAAACAAAAACAAACCACGTGAACTTTGGAAATTACTCAATAACCAACTAGGCTGCAGTAAAAAACTTAAAACCAGATTCTCAAACATAAACATAAAGACGGACAACACGCTCATCACAGAAAAGCTGGATGTAGCCAATTACTTAAATAGTTTCTTCACAAACATAGCCACAACACTGGTAAACAAACTACCCTCCCACTCAGGGCATTATGGGGTAGAACACATAGTAGCATACTACAAGAACCTAGGGGTCCACAAAGACGACTTCAAACTGGAAATGGTAACAACAGATGAGGTACTCAAAAAACTGAGCGCCCTCCAACCTAACAAGGCCACTGGCCATGACAACATCCCCTCCAAATTCCTCAGAGACTCAGCAGCCGCCATCACCCCAGTCATCACACACATAATAAACCTCTCCATAAAACAGGGACACGTCCCCAAGGACTTCAAAATTGCGAGAGTGACCCCTCTGCACAAAAAAGGCAGTAAATTAGACCCAGGCAACTACCGCCCTGTTTCTATCCTTACCTCCATCTCGAAAGTCATGGAAAAAATTGTATACGAACAGGTCGAAAAATACCTTGCGGAAAAAAATCTAATCTACGAATTCCAATCTGGCTTCAGAACATCCCACTCCACTGACACATGCCTTCTCTATTTAAACGACCACATCAAACAAGAGGTGGACGCGGGCAAATACTGCGGCATGGTCATGCTGGACCTACAAAAGGCCTTCGACACTGTCAATCACACCATTCTGATTGACAAGCTAAAAGCAATTGGTTTTGATAGTCTATCAGTGAGCTGGATGCAATCCTACCTGGAGGGGAGAGAGCAGATGGTGGAGGTAAACGGTACCCTACCCCCCCCCCTCACAGTAAGCTGTGGTGTTCCACAAGGAAGCATACTAGGTCCGCTACTGTTCCTAATTTATGCAAATGACATGTCGTCAGCTTGTGACTGCAACTTGTTCCTGTTTGCGGACGACTCAGCCCTGCTGGTCTCTGACAAGAACAAGTTACAGGTTGAAAAAACCCTCAGCTCAGAACTAGGCAAAATCTGCATATGGCTCGCTGATAGCAAACTATCATTACACATGGGCAAAACAGAGTCCATTCTCTTCGGTTCAAATAACAAACTCAGCAAGACCGACGGCTTCTCAGTTACAGTGGGTGACAATATTGTCACAAGGAAAGAAGATATTACCTACCTGGGTTCCATCCTAGAGGCAAATCTTTCCTGTGACAAAATGGCATCCAATGTAATAAAAAAAGTCAACCAACGAACTCGATTCTTGTACCGGATCTCCTCACTGGTAAACAAGAATACCCTGAAGACTCTAGCAGGAGCACTCATTCAAGGGTACTACGACTATGCTTGCACCTCATGGTACCAAAGCACCTCAAAGGCGCTAAAAACAAAATTACAAACATCTCAAAACAAACTGGTCAGACTACTGCTTGACCTTACTCCTAGAACCCACCTCACCCCTGCCCACTTTGACAACCTAGGATGGCTTAGAGTAGACAACAGAGTACAGCAACTTGCAATGGGCCTGGTCTACAAGATACACTACACGACCAAGGTACCCATGTACATGTCAAAATACTTCCCAAAGGTCAGTGAATACCACGATCACAACACCAGAGGGAGCTCCACAAATCATGTTAAACCCAGATTCGGCTCAAACAAGGGACTAAACACTTTTCGCAATTATGCCACATCAATGTGGAACGCCCTACCCAAAGCTGTAAAGGAATGTGAATCACTACCCACTTTCAAAAACACTCTCAAAAAACACCTAAGGGAGACTGCAACTCGAAACTGGCCCCTGTAAATGTCCGAACACAACCCCCTCCAATGTACAGTAAATTACCAAGTATGGTCTTGTCAATAATCCAATGTACAGTTTTGTTTGTACAGTTGTACAGTGTCGCCCACCCACCCCTCCTACCCAACCCCCCCCCCCCCACTCCTACCCAACCCCCCCCCCCCCCCCCCCAACCACCTCCAATGTACAGTCCCCCCCCACCCCCACCTACCCAATCCAATGTACAGTTTCTACATCAAATGTATATACTTTTTTTTTCTGGACTCTTTTTGTATCACAAACAGTACTGTATTTGCAAATCTGATATGTCATAAATGTATAGATGTAGCAGTTCTGTCTATCTGTATGTCATGTATGTCATATATGTTACGATGAATTGAAAATGGGGGACCCTGATGTAAACAAGACGAAAGTCTTTCTCTGGTCTGCATCCCCTTAACAATTGTATGTATTGAGCTGTACTGTACTGTACCCATTCTGCAATCTGTTAATAAAGTTTTCAATCAATCAATCAATCAGAAAGAGCTTCTATCCCCAGGCCCTCAGGATGCTCAATGACATTTAACACTATGTAACAAACCATCAAACACACTCACAGCACACACACCCACACGTACACACCCACTTTAAATGGACAACTCACTGTAACACCCACTTTACACACTTTAGACACTAACACACTTTATATTTATATATTATTGGCAACTCATTGCACATAGCCAAGCCTTGCACCTTACCTTACCACCACCACTAGGTGGCACCACAAGCTACCTCATCCCATTTACCTCATCCCATGTATACTGTATTGTAACCTCTGCATTGTATATTGCACCACAAGCTACCTCATCCCATTTACCTCATCCCATTTATATTGTATTGTAACTACTCTGCATTGTATATTGTACATATGTATATTGCAAATGTTCGTCTTGTTTACACTTGTTTAAGTACTTGACTTTCTATTTTATACTTTTTATAATTATCTATTTTTACCTCTCAGGAGCAAAACAGAAAGAAGCATTTCATACAAAAGTATCATGTATTTCTGTATGACAACTAATAAAGAAACTTGAACTTGAACTTGAAACCATGCTGTTCCTTATACTAGCTCCAGATAGTTAGTCAGAATCCATGCTGTTCCTCATACTAACTCCAGATAGTTAGCTACAATCCATGCTGTTTCTCATACTATCTCCAGGTAGTTAGTCAGAATCCATGCTGTTCCTCATACTAACTCCAGATAGTTAGCTACAATCCATGCTGTTTCTCATACTATCTCCAGGTAGTTAGTCAGAATCCATGCTGTTCCTCATACTAGCTCCAGGTAGTTAGTCAGAATCCATGCTGTTCCTCATACTAACTCCAGATAGTTAGCCACAAACTAATGCAAAGCCAACTGGGTTGAGCTCCTGTATGTACAAGCTCACTGAGGCTCACTAAAATCCAGTAAAAGTACAAAAGTCCTCCATTCAAATTCTACTTAAGTAAAGTAAGGGTTTCTTGAGGTTCTCTAAAAAGAAAGCCCCTGTTCAGAACACCTTTCTCTATAGGTTCTCTAAAAAGAAAGCCCCTGTTCAGAACACCTTTCTCTAGGTTCTCTAAAAAGAAAGCCCCTGGCCAGAACACCTTTCTCTAGGCTCTCTAAAAAGAAAGCCCCTGGCCAGAACACATTTATCTAGGTTCTTTAAAAAGAAAGCCCCTGTTCAGAACACCTTTCTCTAGACTCTCTAAAAAGAAAGCCCCTGGCCAGAACACTTTTATCTAGGTTCTCTAAAAAGAAAGCCCCTGGCCAGAACACTTTTCTCTAGACCCTCTAAAAAGAAAGCCCCTGCTCAGAACACTTTTCTCTAGATTCTCTAAAAAGAAATACCCTGGCCAGAACACTTTTCTCTAGACTCTCTAAAAAGAAAGCCCCTGGTCAGAACACTTTTCTCTAGGTTCTCTAAAAAGAAAGCCCCTGGCCAGAACACTTTTCTCTAGACTCTCTAAAAAGAAAGCCCCTGGTCAGAACACTTTTCTCTAGGTTCTCTGAAAAGAAAGCCCCTGGCCAGAAGACTTTTCTCTAGGCTCTTGATGTGGTCTATGTGGAGTGAATCAGGATGTCGGGTTCAGGACCAGGCAGCAGGAGGAGGGGCTTGATTTGAATATTAACCAATAACAGTAGAGCTGTGTTGTTAGCCTTCACTCCATTGTTTTCTTATTTTATTGAATAATTAATAATAATTAATTATTTTATTGCTCTTACGAACAGCCCAGAGCGTAGTAGTCAGTGACAACACATTACAAGTGAATTTTGTAATGAAAATACAAGGGGGGGGGGGGTTGAATATGTTGGGATGTATTGGTACGTATAGGCACGGCCAAGGATGTAGGTTTGATTTATAAAGTGGTGCAGCCACAAACTGGGGCTCGGCTGTGACACAGAGTGTTTTGTTCTAGCAATGGCATTAAATTCAATGGAAGGATGAAAGGATCGTTGAAAAGAGCGCTTCAATCACAAGGATGTGCAGAAGCGTGGTAGGAACATGACCTTGACTCATGGTGTCGTCAACATCAAAAAGGTCACTGGAACGTGTAATTAATATAGCATAGCATTACAGTATAGGCTAGTAGGAGTATAGTAATATAGTATATAGCAGCGTAACATAGAATAATAATATATTCAAATATTGTATAATACTGTGTACCAATATAGTGTAGTATAAATAGTATGATTTAATTTAAATAATACAATTATATAGTATATAGAAGTATAATATAGAATAATACATTATATAAATATATAGATAAATGTGTGTGTGTGTGTGTGTGTGTATAAATGAATGAACCTATGCAATTTAACTGATACAAAATGTATTTATTTATGTAAAATTTATTGTGTTGATGTTTCCATTTCTGCAAAATAAGTATGTACATTTTGTTTGGTTTGGTAAACATTGCATTTAGTCTATCAGTGTACTGTATGTGTGTAGGGACAGGTACAAATAAGAATTTTCTTCTTCCTGTTCCTTTCGGCCATGGAATTTAGTGGAGCATATTAATATGTACTGTTGGGACTGTAATAATTCCATGTACGAATAAATAAAAATAAAATGAAATGTAATTAATAAAATAAAAAATAAATGTTCACCTTTGACCTGCATGAGCATGAGGTTCTTGTAAGGCACAGCGCTGTTGTTGGACATCTGCTCCGTGATGTTGACACTGCGCAGGTTCACGCTGCTGAAGGTCTCCTTGCTGGCCAGACCTGCCAGAGCCGCTTCAGAGTACTCTGATGTACTCTTGGTCACTGAAACACACACACACACACACACACACACACACACACACACACACACACACACACACACACACACACACACACACACACACACACACACACACACACACACACACACACACACACACACACACACACACACACACACACACACACACACACACACACACACACACACACACACACACACACACACCTCAAATTAAATGTAACTTTTATTTTATTACTGGCATTTTGTGCTGCACACAGCCCTGGGGAGACCCGATGCTCAGGGTGATTGAATTGGAGGTGTGTCCACCCACCCTGACTACCTGGGGCCTGTCGGTCAGAAAGTCCAGGATCCAGGCGCTCAGGGTGGAGTTCAGACCCAGATCAATCAACTTGTCAGCCAGTCTGCTGGGGACTATGGTATTGAAAGCTGAACTATAGTCAATGAACAGCAATCTCACATAGCCCCCTTCTGACTATCAAGGTGAGAAAGGGTGTTGTGCAGTACCTGGGAGACCACGTCGTCAGTGGACCTGTTTGTCTTGTATGCAAACTGCAATGGGTCCATGGTACTAGGGAGGGAGGCACAGATGTAGTCCTTGACCAGCCTCTCAAAGCATTTCATGACCACAGAGGTGAGTGCCACCAGTGCATAAAAGGAGTTGAGCTTGTTCGCTAGGGAGGCGTCAGCACTCACGATTGAGGAGGGGCTGACCTTGTAGTCAGTTATCGTCCGTAGTCCCCGCCATAAGTCCCTGGTGTCGTTCTGATCCATCTGTGTCTCCAGCCTGTTCCCATATCTCCGTTTTGCAGCCTTCCCCGCCTTGCGCAAACTGTATGCTGCTGCCTTGTACTCGTTCATATTTCCGGATGCACGGCCAGCGTTGTAAGCAGCAGTGCGAGCATTCAGGGCGACTCGGATGGAATTGTCAACCCACGGTTTCTGGTTCGGAAACAACCGAACCCTCTTCGTGGGGACGATGCTGTTAGCTAATGTTGCTATGAAGCTAACAACAACATCCGCAAACTCACTGACGTTGCTGAAACCAGAGAACCTGGAGGAAACCAGATGATCTGGAGGAAACCAGAGTCTCTCTCTGTCTCTCTCTCTCTCTCTCTCTCTCTCTCTCTCTCTCTCTCTCTCTCTCTCTCTCTCTCTCTCTCTCACTCTCTCACTCTCCCACACAGAATCATCTGTCAGCTCACTCTTCTCGGCCTTGATCCTCTGTCTCTCCAGCTGGGCCACGTTGAGCCTCTGCTCTGTGTACTCCTGCCTGATGTCCTCCCTTCTCTCTCTCTCTCTCTCTCTCTCTCTCTCTCTCTCTCTCTCTCTCTCTCTCTCTCTCTCTCTCTCTCTCTCTCTCTCTCTCTCTCTCTCTCTCTCTCTCTCTCTCTCTCTCTCTCTCTCTCTCTCTCTCTCTCTCTCTCTCTCTCTCTCTCTCTCTCTCTCTCTCTCTCTCTCTCTCTCTGTGTGAACTCACTCTTCTCGGCCTTGATCCTCTGCCTCTCCAGCTGGGCCACGTTGAGCCTCTGCTCCATGTACTCCTGCCTGATGTCCTCCCTGGCAGCCAGCATCTTCACTGGGTTCCGGGACGCCTGGACGTTCCTGGACGGACGCACTGACCGCCTGTGCTTCCCCATGGCAGAGGTCAACCTGGGTGGGGAGGGTAGGTCAACAGGAACCGTGGTATAATGATATAGAGAATAAGGTATTGTTCTCCCTGCACTGTTTGGCTTTATATGAAAAGGTTTTACTGTTAGCGATTTTAAACCGCCCGGGCTCCGGTTCAAGCTCCAGCTCCGTTCTGAACCCTCTGAACCTTGGTGCTCTCTGGCGAACCACCCCGCGTTTACACCCATTTAAGCAGAACCAACATTCCACCGTCTCCGTCATCAATGGGGGCGTTACCCAGGCGGAGGTAGAAATAATGCGTGGAGAGCGAGCCTCAGCGCGAGAGCGCACACACGCTGTATACGTTTGAAATGAATCGTTCCAGCAAAGTATGCTTCTATTATTCTAATGACTTGTTTTAATGGGTATCATATAGTAGTAAGTCCTACTGTAGAACATGACATAATAGCATGATATCTGATTTATTAACGCCAAATAATGGACGACAACCGCAATTGGCACTTGAAAAGTGTAAATTATGGATTAGTCAGTAGTAAGCAAGTAAAAAAAAAAGTAAGCAAGAGATTCAAACTCGGGACCGTTCGCTCCACAGGCAGCACACTAACCAGCTGAGCTAAACAGGCCATCATGAATTACTACTGACTAATCCATCATTTACACTTTTCAAGTGCCAATTGCGGTCGTCGTCCATTATTTGGCATTAATAAATCAGATATCATGGTGTGTGCATGTGTGCTTTTGTGTGTGCGCTCTCGCACTGACTCGTTAAGCCTTTCCCTACGCATATTCATTTCTGGAGCATTTCTTTATCCACTCTGGTTGGATGGTGTATTGTACTCGCAAATCGCTTCCTGTTGAATGAATCGGTTGAGTGCAATGCCGACTCTCTACTTTCCCAGTCTTCACAGCCTAGAATATGACACGCCCACTGATGATGTCACGGTTCGCAAGGAAAAAACAACTATTTTCCGGTGCCAGCTGAGCACCGATTTGTCACGTTCTGAACCAATTAATCGCGGTCTGAGCGCGCCGGCCGGTGCGAGATTACGTTCGGGAACCGGCTCCAGCACGGAGCCTGGCTGGTGTAAAAGGGCTATGAGTGTGTTCAAATATTTAAATGTTGGATACTAAATGGCTTTAACCCTTTGTCGCGCAGCAGTGAAAGAGTTAACCTTCTGTAGTGTGGTAGTGAAAGGGTTAAGATACAAAGAGCCGTTCAGAGAAGCATGAAGACGTGCTCTTCATTAGGAGTTAATGCGGTCTGCTTACATGGGTGCCTGAGAGCCAAAGATGGCATCAAAGTCCTCGCTGATGTCGATCCTGGTGGGCATGCGCGGGAACTCAGTCACGTGTCGGTAGAATTTGGAGAAGATCTCATCGTCTAGTTTCATGACCTCCTTCACCGCCATCTCAGTGACGGTCAGGGTGGTCTCCTGTAGACCAACCACTGGGAGAAAAGCAGACAGAAGAGAGAATATAAATTTATTGTCAGGACAATTGAAATGTGAGTTGCGGCATATCCCTCCTAGACACACAGAGTCCTACACATGTGTGTTTCATCAGAGGTCAGGACACGGCGGCTGCAGAGCAAGTTTGGGGGCTTTTTGACAGCAGTGTTTGGGGGCTCTTTGGCAGCAGTGTTTGGTGGCTCTTTGGCAGCAGTGTTTGGGGGCTTTTTGGCAGCAGTGTTTGGTGGCTCTTTGGCAGCAGTGTTTGGGGGCTTTTTGACAGCAGTGTTTGGTGGCTTTTTGGCAGCAGTGTTTGGTGGCTCTTTGGCAGCAGTGTTTGGGGGCTTTTTGGCAGCAGTGTTTGGTGGCTCTTTGGCAGCAGTGTTTGGTGGCTCTTTGGCAGCAGTGTTTGGTGGCTCTTTGGCAGCAGTGTTTGGGGGCTCTTTGGCAGCAGTGTTTGGTGGCTTTTTGGCAGCTTTGTTTTGTGGCTCTTTGGCAGCAGTGTTTGGTGGCTTTTTGACAGCAGTGTTTGGGGGCTTTTTGGCAGCAGTGTTTGGTGGCTCTTTGGCAGCAGTGTTTGGTGGCTCTTTGGCAGCAGTGTTTGGTGGCTTTTTGGCAGCTTTGTTTTGTGGCTCTTTGGCAGCAGTGTTTGGTGGCTCTTTGGCAGCAGTGTTTGGTGGCTTTTTGGCAGCTTTGTTTTGTGGCTCTTTGGCAGCAGTGTTTGGTGGCTCTTTGGCAGCAGTGTTTGGTGGCTCTTTGGCAGCAGTGTTTGGTGGCTCTTTGACAGAAGTATTTGGGGGCTCTTTGGCAGCAGTGTTTGGTAGCTCTTTGGCAGCAGTGTTTGTGGGCTTTTTGACAGCAGTGTTTGGTGGCTTTTTGACAGCAGTGTTTGGTGGCTTTTTGACAGCAGTATTTGGGGGCTCTTTGGCAGCAGTGTTTGGGGGCTTTTTGGCAGCAGTGTTTGGGGGCTTTTTGGTAGCAGTGTTTGGGGCTCTTTGGCAGCAGTGTTTGGGGTAATGCGCATATTATAACTTTTTCTGAGTAACAACGTAATATAACATGTTTGTTTTTAAAAAAAGGGTAAGATTGTTACAATTTACTATCTTAACTCAATCAGTGCCAGCTATTAGACTGGGCCCGCTGTAGTTAGGCCAGCTTTCCATTACAACTTTTCACTGTGCGTCACGTTGTTTGTAGAGCTAAATCTATATTTTATATTATAGCTATGTATCCAATATCATTGTCAATTGACAGTAAGAACCTTCCGTTCAAGATGCATAAAAGAAATATTTTTTTCATCAATACGTTCCCGTTTTATACCGTGGTGAATATGAGTGTTATATCGGAATTATCTGGGATAATTCCTGCAAGGCTATTTATAAGGCGCTAAGCTAATAACGTTAAATCCATTGGCGTCTCGTCCCTACACACGATGGGGGAAGTCGTTTCTGATTAATTGATTGCCAATAACGGCATTCGTTATTACCACAACATAGGCTGATCTGGGGGATGGCTATTAGATCAAGCTGAAATTGACGTCAAATTGCTCTTACATTTGGCCGGTTGGATTCCAAAAAGAATTTTCCAATTATTTGCTCGCCATCTGGTAGATCATATGTCCATTGGCCCATGCCATAATCCTTTACTGCATAATGAATTCGGCATCCCAAAGAGTATTCCATGCGACTGAGTGAAGCCCTCGTTTCAGACTAACAAAAAAGTCTGCCCGGAGAGATTTCAGTGTGACACCTGGTCTGCAACAGGGGTTACTGCATTCTCGAGACAGCGCCACTACCAGGATCTGGCCGGTACTGCACCTTCGGACTCCCAATATGCCCTTTCCAGCCAAAATACAGCTCTGTGACAGTGAATAGGATATTAATATCAAATAAAAAGAAAAAACGAACCAAAAACATAATATTACGTGGCTGGCATCCAACGGTTGTCGGGCAAACACGTAATATTACGTGGATGGCCCCGAATGAGTTAACAGGGTTTTTTAACCTGTCTCGAGAGCTCCGCCACGTCGACCCCAGGAGAAACGTTGGCGGAGAGCGGACCTCTAGTGAACAGCTCCACAACTCGAGGACAGTTGAAGCATTAGTTGAGGAAATAGTGTCTGCAGTTCACTAGAGGTCTGCTCTAGTGAGTTTCCTGTGTGATGTGGCCGAGCTCGAAAAACACACATCTCCAATTATCACGTTATCCAAATAATAATAGGATTCGGGAAACATTTGATAAATTATTATGGGAAATGCGTTTACTGTCTTCTCCAAAGTCAGACAAGAAGATAGATATCAAATGAATGGAAGCGGATATGGACCACTAGCCTAGCTGTTGGCCAAAAACACCTCTCCTGGAGTTTTAAGCTAGGCTAGTGGTCCATATCCGTGTCCATCCATTTGTGCTAAGCTAGGCTAGCTTGCAACCAGATAGCTTTCTACTGAACACACAGAGAGGAAATTGGTAATCTATCTTCTGAACGTTTTGCTTTTTATCATAGTATTTCAGTGTTGTAAATGGATGGTAGTCCTCTTTAGGTGAGCCCTCTGGAGACTATAAGGTAAAGCCTTCTGTTCCTCTGGGCAAGGGGGAGAGGTTGAGGGGAGGGAACATGACACACCTCAGACCATAGACATATAGAAAGGCTAGATGACTCACCTGCGCTGCTGGCCAATGGAGACCGACATTGCCACATGGCGGCCATCTTGCCACAGGCAGCAAAACTACTCATAACATGAATGTCTATGGTGCATGTACTATTTAAATAACCATAGCTTGCAAAATTTTCAACCGATTTTCAAACGGTTTGGTTTGTTATAAATATCAAAGATTCAGTTATCATACTGCATACTTATAATGGACTTTCATATGAAAATTATTTCAACATATCCAAGCATCCTGAATCATAGCCACGTTAATAACGTCTGTAATAAACCAAACCGTTTGTAATAGACCAAACCGTTTGTAAATCGGTTGAAAATTGAGCAAGCTGGTTATTTCAATAGTACATGCACCATAGACATTCATGTTATGAGTGGGCATGCTGCCTGTGACAAGATGGCCGCCGGTAAACTATGCTGGAGATTCCGCCTTGCACCATCTAGTTATATATATCTATGCCTCAGACAGTAAAGGCCCTCCCATAGTCGAGCGGAACGTACGCGGACCGGACTCCGCGGAGGTCCGCGCCGACTCAAATCAGACTCAAAGCGGACTCCAAGTGCGAAGCTCCAATTTTCGAACGTGCGGACGTCCGTGACGCTCACTTGGTGTCACACAAAACGCTGCTCTGCATTTTGGTTGACATCGACCTGCATTTAATGTGACACGATCTGCATTTTACTCTGAACACTCGCTCCGTGCCAAGTGAGAGTAGGGCAGGATCATGATTAATGGGTAGGATTGGTCCGGTAAAACGTTGGCAGGTAGATGGCGCTAAATAAACGTTAAACGTTTTACTATTGCTAATCGTCATCCATTCCAATTCATATACATTTGGACCATGTCTTTTTTCATCATCTGAGGAAACTTGAGAAGTTTGAATAGCTTTTCTAAGTGTGTAAAACTGCCAGTCTTATTTCGAAATATTGGAAACATAACCTAGACTCTTTATTTTGACATGGGATGACGACGACATGACAGAAGTCTAAACAGTGTGGGAAAAATTGTGTAAACTGGCGCAAGACATGTAGGAAATTGGTACGCGGAGGTCCACTCGACTATGAAAGCTCAAAGAGTCCGCGTACATTCCGCTCGACTATGGGAGGGCCTTAAGGATGGAAGCATTTACCTTTGCTATTCAGGCGTCCCAGGAAGGTCTCCAACTTGTCTAGTTTCTTATCAGACTCCATCTCTGGCTTGGCCTCAATTTCTACAAGAGGCATAAATCAATCTTCATGGCTATATGGACACATACATAGAATAGAATAGAATAGAATAGAATAGAATAGAATAGAATAGAAATCCTTTATTAATCCCGAGGGAAATTCGCACTACAGATCGCTCACATTGAACAACAATAACCATTTAGGTAGTCAATAGGACTCAAATAAGAATATAATAATATTAAAAATAAAAATAAAATAAAGAATAAAATACGGTCCGGGATATACATTCAGGTATCTATATACATTCTAAAATCTTAAATATAAACTATACACCCAAAAATATACAGAAATATACAGTAAAATGTACATGAATGAAGGACTCAATACACAAGACTGGTATCCAAGAGAGAAAGCAATGTATGACAAACATTAAACTAAATAACTGTAGCTATTGATTGATTGATTGAAAAGTTTATTAACAGATTGCAGAATGGGTACAGTACAGTACAGCTCAATACATACAATTGTTAAGGGGATGCAGACCAGAGAAAGACTTTCGTCTTGTTTACATCAGGGTCCCCCATTTTCAATTCATCATATGACACACACGACATACAGATTGACAGTACTGCTACATCTATACATTTATGACATACCAGATTTGCAAATACAGTACTGTTTGTGATACAAAAAGTGTCCAGAAAAAGAGTGTATATACATTTGACATAGAAACTGTACATTGGAGGAGGTTGGGTAGGTGGGGTGGGGTAGGGTGGGTGGGGCTGTACATTGGAGGTGTAGGGGGGGGGGGGTTGGGTAGTGGGGACGACGACACTGTACACTGTACATTGGAATACTGACAAAGCCATACTTGGTCTTTACTGTACAACTGGGTTAGGACATTTGTAGGGGCCAGTTTCGAATTGCAGTCTCCCGTAGGTGTTCTTTGAGAGTGTTTTTGAAGGTGGGTAGTGATTCACATTCCTTTACAGCTTTGGGTAGGGCGTTCCACATTGATGTGGCATAATTGCAAAACGTGTTTAGTCCCTTGTTTGAGCCGAATCTGGGTTTAACATGATTTGTGGAGCTCACTCTGGTGTTGTGATCGTGGTATTCACTGACCTTTGGGAAGTATTTTGACATGTACATGGGTACCTTGGTCGTGTAGTGCAGTGGTTCCCAAAGTCGGGGTCGCCACCCAAAGGTGGGCCGCGAGCAGCCACGGGAGGGCCGCGAGATGATTTAATTTTTTTTTTTTTTTTTTTTTTTAGGCCACTAAACTTAGAAGCAGGCCAGGACAGTGTCTCTAGTTGTATTCTAAAATTCTATTCTATTGTATTCTAAAATGTGACTATATGGTTTTATATTAACTTAATAAATAAACAAAAACGAAAAATCTACTTATTTCAACGAACATTTCAAACTAAATAACAGATTATGCACATAAAACGCTGAAAACAACCGAAGCAACAATAGTATTTTAATGAGGCTATTATTATTTCTTTTTTTTATCCACTTTTTCTCCCATTTTCTATATTTTCTCCCATCCCAATTTCGTATCATCCAATTCAACCCTCCCCTGTCACGAACGCTGTTTCTTGCCTCCCACAAGCCGGCTGCAATGTGGACTAAGTCATACATAGCACAAGTGTCCTCCGGTACTTGAGGTAACAGCAGTCGCATCTTTTCACCTGCGCAGCTCGATCTCTCAGTGGCGAGGAGTAACGCGTGGGAGGCTCACGCTGCCCCCGACACTTCCTGATTCTACTGCGCAGGCGCACCAACCGACCTGTAGGAGTCGCTGTCCACAACGCCCGATCCCCACCCATCAGTTTCCCACCCCCTAATACGGCCAATGTGTATTAGTATGAACGACCAGCTAAACTGAAAGCAATGTGGAGCGCTGGGCTCGAACAGGCGAGCCCAGCATCTCTGCATTCGTGGCGAGCGCCTTGCCCACTACGCCACGTAGCCGCCTATGAGGCTATTATTATTATCATTATTATTTTGCAACAAGTTAGCCCTCTCATAAATAGCACATATAAATGAATAACTAACTTGAACTAACTTAATAGGATTGAAGTGATATTTGGCTTAAAAAATCGGTCGCCTGGCAAATTATTATTATTTTTTAATCCTGACGATGTGCATTGGGCCGCGGCTCTCTGACGCCTTATTTTCTGGGTCCCGGCCTGAAAAGTTTGGGAACCCCTGGTGTAGTGTATCTTGTAGACCAGGCCCATTGCAAGTTGCTGTACTCTGTCGTCTACTCTAAGCCATCCTAGTTTGGCAAAGTGGGCAGGGGTGAGGTGGGTTCTAGGAGTCAGGTCAAGCAGTAGTCTGACTAGTTTGTTTTGTGATGTTTGTAATTTGGTTTTTAGTGCCTTTGAGGTGCTTTGGTACCATGAGGTGCAAGCATAGTCGTAGTACCCTTGAATGAGTGCTCCTGCCAGAGTCTTCAGGGTATTCTTGTTTACCAGAGAGGAGATCCGGTACAAGAATCGAGTTCGTTGGTTGACTTTTTTTATTACATTGGATGCCATTTTGTCACAGGAAAGATTAGCCTCTAGGATGGAACCCAGGTAGGTAATTTCATCTTTCCTTGTGACAATATTGTCACCCACTGTAACTGAGAAGCCGTTGGTCTTGCTGAGTTTGTTATTTGATCCGAAGAGAATGGACTCTGTTTTGCCCATGTGTAATGATAGTTTGTTGTCGGCAGATTTCTATGACAAGAATCCTTGAGACATAATTCATGGGTAAAAGCTTTGTATTCTTTCAGGTGTTTAGGTGAAACGTTTCTTATTTGGGGTTGACTACACTGTATGAACACAACATGGGAGGTTGAGAATATTCCAAGGTGTGTGGTTCTTTGTCTAACGGCTTCACATGTAATGTAATAACGTCTCACCTTCATGAGGTTTACTGACGGCGGGGGTGCCACTCTTCAGTTTAGTGGCGACGGGGGACAGGATAGGACTGATGACTGCAGCGGAGGCGGCCAGTCCTGGGGACAAAACAACAGCATCTAATCACAAACGGAAAGACAAATGGTCTGGGTAGCAGCCCGTTTTTAAAGTAACACTCCCAACATTTGGGGAAATTAGCTTACCGTCTTCTCCAGAGAGAGACAAGAAGATAGATACCAGTTTCCTCTCTGTGCGTTCAGTAGAAAGCTATCTGGCTGCATGTTAGCCTAGCTTAGAGTATTTGGAGTGTATTTCGTGACTGTTGGAAACTAACTGTTAGCTAACTGGGAACAAGCTAGCTGGACTAACCTACTTCCAGTGAATGACGCTAAGCTAGACTAACGGTGCGGGTCTTCCTACTCCTACTGCATGCACAGAGAAGAAAATGGTATGTATCTGCTTGTCTAACTCCGGGGTAGATGGCAAATGCTAATTTCCCAAAAGGTTGGCGTGTTCCTCATTGGGTCATGAAACATCTCAGTGCCTGAAGAGTTTATCGCTGGCCACTATGGGGCAGCGTCTCATTAGTATTGCCGACCGGCTTAGCTGGTCGGCCATTTTGTTTCACGGACTTTCGCTCATTCTGCGTCGGTTGGACGTGTTTATTCACTCAAGTTCAAGTTTCAAGTTTCAAGTTTCTTTATTAGTTGTCATACAGAATACAGAAATGTTTCTTTCTGTGTTGCTCCTGAGAGTGTGCTAGATAATAACAAGATGGTATAAAATAAGTATAATAAGTATAAAATAGAAAGTCAAGAAGTCAAGTACGTAAACAAGTGTAAACAACAAAATTGTTCAGTGTATTTATCTATATATACAGTATGTACAGCTGGTACAAAAATGGTGAGGTATAGCTTAGCTTGTGGTGCCACCTTGTAGTGGTGAGGTGCAATAAGGAATGAGAATGATGTGCAATTTCCTTACCAATAATATAAATATAAAGTGTAAAGTGTGTCTAAAGTGGTAAAGTGGGTGCTACAGTGTGTTGTTTATTTAAGTGAGTGTATGTGCGCTGTGGGTGTGTTGATGGTTTGCTTATTGTTCATTGTTCATTGAGCATCCTGATGGCCTGGGGATAGAAGCTCCTTCTGAGTCTCTTTGTGCTTGCCATGAGACTCCGGTATCGCTTGCCTGACCGCAGCAGTTCAAAGAGGCAGTTGTTTGGGTGGCTGGAGTCTTTGATTATTCGCTTAGCCTTGCCCATGCATCGCTTGTTGTAAATGTCTTGGAGAGTGGGAAGCCCCCTTCCAATTGTGCGTTCGGCTGAACGGGCCACTCTCTGTAGTCTGCTGCGGTCTTGTGCAGTGCTATTCCCAAACCAGGAGGTGATATTGCCAGTCAGGATGCTCTCTATTGTGCATGAGTAGAAGTTCTTGAGGAATGTGTGTGGTCCATGTCAAGTCCTCAGATATGTGGACTACGAGGTACTTAAAACTGTTCACTCTCTCAACCGGTGCCCCGTCGATGCTGAGGGGGCTGTAGTCCCTGACCCCCGACCTCCTAAAGTCCACAATCATCTCCTTTGTTTTGTTGACATTCAGGGAGAGGCTGTTCTCTTGACACCATCCCGCTAGAACCTTAACCTCCTCCAGGTAGGCCCTCTCGTCGTTTGCAGAGATCAGGCCCACCACTACTGTGTCGTCAGCAAATTTGATGATTGTGTTGTTGTTCCGCTGTGCCGCACAGTCATGTGTGTACAGGGAGTAGAGGAGGGGACTCAGGACACAGCCCTGGGGGGCCCCTATGTTGAGAGTAATGGAAGAGGAGGTGCAGTTGCCTGCTCTCACCACCTGGGGTCTGCCCGTCAGGAAGTCCAAGACCCACTGGCCATAGGTCATAGTTCAAGCCCAGGTCCCTAAGCTTGGCTATGAGTTTGGAGGGGACTATGGTATTGAATGCTGAGCTGTAGTCGATGAATAGCATTCTCACATAGTTCCCCTGCCTCTTGTCCAGGTGTGATGCTGCTGTGTGCAGCACATGGGCTATGGCGTCCTCCGTGGACCTGTTGGGGTGGCGTCTATGCCAAATACAACGCAGTTCGGTTTCCGGGTTCCTCTGATTGGCCACTAAGCCCACGTGACCGCGGCTAGCACGCCCCCCTTATCGCCCGCTGCCGCGCTGTGAAGCGGAAGAGCCAGCGAGGCGATGCAAGGCGGTGGTTTCAGCAGCAGCGGCCGTCTTCTTCCAAGGCGGCTCGTTCTTATTAATCCCTAATGTCATGTATGTCATAAATGTCGATATGAATTGAAAATGGGGGACCCTGATGTAAACAAGACGAAAGTCTTTCTCTGGTCTGCATCCCCTTAACAATTGTGTGTATTGCGCCGTACTGTATTGTACTTTGTACCCATTCTGCAATCTGTTAAATAAAGTTTTCATTCATTCATTCATTTCTCCCCCACTACTCCCAAAAGTAACACTAAATAGATAAAGTACAACAACGCCAGACTCAAGAAACTGTGTTCCCTTTGGCGCAATACACACAATTGTTAAGGGGATGCAGACCAGAGAAAGACGTTTGTCTTGTTTACATCAGGGTCCCCCATTTTCAATTCATATCGACATTTATGACATACACAACATACATGACAGCTTTGGCTGTTTGTACGATGAAACAAAGAACTTCTAAGATATACATTAACTTGGATTTCAGTGATATTCAGCGGTTATGTCAGTGTTCTTAAAAGCTTGTAGTTGTGCATGTCATAAAAAAACAAACTCGCATCATTTGGGTATTTCTGAATGTTTTGGCATATGAGTCTATATAGGATGCATTTTTGTGTAATTGTTTGATCATAATACAGGACTAAGGAACATGGTATTTTTTTATTTCAAATTATATATATAGGACTATGTACTGTATAAAGAAACCATTTCTTCTTTCATAAAGGCTGATATAAAGCTAATGTTTTGTGTAATTGTTATACTCATTGAGGACCATTACATTTGTAGTATTAATCGTAGAATCATATCATATCAGTACCTTCAATAAAGAGTAGATCTGACTACTTTACTGAATTAACAATTACTGTGAATATCTCCAAACCACGCTCACAAACATTGAGTAACAATACCTTGGATGATGTAACTGATATGGATATTAGTCGCGCTACTGGATAAAAAGACGCTGGTACCATTGACAGTTAAAAAAAATAAATCACTTTATTCATTCCAGATGTAGCTCATTTTTCCAATCATATTGTACTGAACAAAGATTAGCAACACATTTTCTTGCGGTGAATTCCTGCCTGAACATTCAAGACATGCTGTATTGCGTGGGGCTTTTAGAGAGGAAGATCCGTAGGACATCACAACGTCGATTCCTGAACGCAACCTCTTTGATAGAGGAGAGATTACACCCATGCAGCCTCGAGTGTCGTGTGCAGTGTAAACAAACATTGTTTATGAGAACACATCCAATGGGAACACAGTTTCTTGAGTCTGGCGTTGTTGTACTTTATCTATTTAGTGTTACTTTTGGGAGTAGTGGGGGAGAAATAAATGAATGAAAATTGTTAAGGGGATGCAGACCAGAGAAAGACTTTCGTCTTGTTTACATCAGGGTCCCCCATTTTCAATTCATATCGACATTTATGACATACACAACATACATGACATTAGGGATTAATAAGAACGAGCCGCCTCGGAAGAAGACGGCCGCTGCTGCTGAAACCACCGCCTCGCGTCGCCTCGCTGGCTCTCCCGCTTCACAGCGCGGCAGCGGGCGATAAGGGGGGCGTGCTAGCCGCGGTCACGTGGGCTTAGTGGCCAATCAGAGGAACCCGGAAACCGAACTGCGTTGTATTTGGCATAGACGCGTTGGGGTGGTATGCAAATTGCAGGGGGTCCAGGTTGATGGGGAGGGAGGAACAGATGTAGCCCTTCACTAGCTTCTCAAAGCACTTCATGGCTATGGAGGTGAGAGCTACAGGGCGGTAGTTGTTGAGGCAAGCAGGCTTGGATTTTTTGGGTACAGGGATAATGGTGGACTTCTTCAGACAGGTGGGGATGACAGCCTGTTCTAAGGACAGGTTAAATATGTCAGTGAATACCGGGGCCAGTTGGTCGGCACAGACTTTTAGGACGCGGCCAGGGATACCGTCCAGTCCTGCTGCCTTCCTGATATTCACTTTCTTTTTTTTAATAAATGTTTTTATTTTCCATTTTTCAACATAGAACAAGACATCACAATACAATAACATTAACAATAATAATAATAATAGTAACAATAACAACAACGATGACAACAACAATAATAACAGCACAAGACAGGCAAACAAGAAAGTAAAATAATAAAAATAAAATTAAAAATAAATGTGGCTCTTATGTGTGTGCATTATCTATGTGTGCTATATATATGTGTGTTCTACCTATGTGCGTGTTTTATGTGTGAATGTTTGATATGCCTGTGTAATTTACGCTTGCATGTTGCATGTGTGTGAGTGACGTGTGTTCTATGTGTGTGCATGCGTATATGTGTGGTGTGAGCGTGTGCATGTGTACGTGTATATGTAAGCACCTTCGCATCAGTTACGGTTCCCTTGGCAACAATGCCAGCACAATCAGACAAAACAAGGCAGCATTGGTCTATTGGGAGGTTATGGATAATGGGGAAATCCGGCGAGTACAGTGGTGGATAGCGCAGGTCCAATATGTGACAGATAAGGGCCCCATATTTCATAAAAAGTGTCCAACTTGGAATGCAGCATGCACGTGATATACTCACAGGGAATGCATTCCATTATGATATTGTGCCATGACCTCTTTGATGGGACCTCGTCCTTGATCCAAAACAACAGGATGTTCTTCCTAGCAGCAAATGTCAGCAGATTGAACAGTCTCTTATGTTTGAAATTGGCAATATGAATATCTGGGAGGCCTAGTAAAAGGCAGAGGGGATCCAGCTCGATGGGGGTGTGAAATATGTCAGATAGTTCCTCTACGATGTCGAACCAATAGCTCTGAAGCTTTACACAGGTCCAAAAGCAGTGGACGTGGTTTCCAGTCTATATCTTGCATTTAAATCAAAGTGGGGATGTATTGGGATCCATTTGACTCTTAAGGGCAGGGGTAATATGAATGCGGTGCAAGATTCTAACTTGAATAGCCTTGGTGCGGTTGCAAACAGAGATATTTTTTGCGTAGGTCCATGCATCCTGCCAGTCTACATCTGTGATCTCTATGTCCAGGTCTTTTTCCCAGGACTGTTTAGTAACAAGGGAAGATAAAGATGAATTAAGGTTTTGATATTCACTTTCTTAAAGGTCCTCCTCACCTCATGTTCTGTTATCCTGAACACTGTGTCTCCATCAGCAGTGCCCCCCCCCATCCATTGCAGTGGTTTGTAGGCTGGTGCTGTTATTCCCAGGCTCAAACCTCGCATAGAAGGTATTGAGATAATTTGCCAGTTGGATGTCACTGTTCAGTTTGAGGGAGGTGCCTTTCTAATCTGTCATCGTTCTGAGGCCCTGCCACATAGCTCTAGAGTAAGCCTGTTCATATTGAAGTAAAATTGTATCCCTGTAGCGCCTTTTTGCCTCTATTACTGTCCTCGTAACATTGTATCTCGCCACCTTGTGGTCATTCATGTTGCCTGCCACAAGCCCGGCGTTGTAGGCTGAGGTGCGCGCCTTCAGAGCTTCGCGGACGGATTTGTCTACTCTCGGGAGAAAGAATGGCCGACACTTGATGGATTGGGGAGCAGTGGTTTGAAAGCTCCTTCACGTTGCCTGGATCACACCAATTATTGTTCAACATGAAAGCTATTCCACCTCCCTGCTTTTTACCGGAATCTTCCTCTGAACGGTCTTTGCGGTGAGTGAAGAAGTGATCGGCCGGTTGAATGGCGTGGTCTGGGATGTCCGCCGTCAACCACGTCTCGGTGAAGCAGAGAACGTTACAGTCTCTAACGTCTCTTTGGAATTGAATCCGTGCTCTGATGTTGTCCAGTTTATTTTCTATTGATTGCACATTGGCCAACAATATGCTGGCAAATGGCGTTCTGTGACGCCTGGATCGCAGTCTGTTTCGGACGCCGGCTCTCCTTCCTCGCCGTCTGCCTTCTTGCTTGGGCCGAGGTCTGGTCCTGTCCTTCTCAAGATCTCAGCAGGCCATTGTTGTTGTTCGGCGAGCTGATGGTAAGTTTTCCATAATCCAATGTCTATGAGTGACTGACGGTCATACACGTTAAATGCACCAACAGTTGGTACAAACAAAACTCTTAAAACTATAAAAATTAACAAAAGTAAGCACAGTCTCGACGGAGGACACAGAGAGGCAGCCGGACATAGCAGCGCCATTTTGTTAGTGTTTGTTAGTGTTCATTCATGTGAGTCTGTTTATTTCACCAGTCTGTTTTATTTTCTCCCCACCGTATGTATATATTCTCTCCCACCCACCCACCCCCTCCTAATGTACAGTCTCCTCCCCACCGTATGTATATATTCTCTCCCCACCATATGTATATATCTCTCCCACCCACCCACCCCCTCCTAATGTACAGTCCCCTCCCCATCATATGTATACTCTCTGTCAGGATCTATGGGTAACAGTACTGTATATTTGCATATCGTATATGTCACAAATGTAACAGTACTAAATACCTGTATGTCATGTATGTCCCTATGCCATAAATGTCATGTATGTTGTGTCATAAATGTTGTTGTCATAAATGTCGCTATGAATTAAAAATGGGGGACCCTGATGTAAACAAGACAAACGTCTTTCTCTGGTCTGCATCCCCTTAACAATTGTTAAGGGGATGCTCCCTTCTATCGTGCAAAATACACTTTTCTCCCCATTAGTCTTTATTTTATCTTTATTTGTTATTGGTCTTCTTGTTGAGTCGTCGAGTTTCAACTACTTTCGTCGACTTTTTTCAACTTTCTGCAATGTCGATGGAGACCAGAGCCATGAGCACTCCAGCCGGCAAACTGCCACCGGGTCTACCCTCGCCTTCGCCCGGAATCAGTGAGATAAGTGAAGCTGTTCTCTCGGTCATGACCAAACTCCATGCAGACTTTGAGGTACGCTTCGCTGAAACACAAAGAAAAGTACAGGCGGAATCTTTTGATCGAGAGATGTCAGAGGAAATTAGATTGGTGGTCGACCCTTTGAGGGAGAAGATGGAGTCGCTACATGCTGCCTCCACGGCTAATGCTAACGAACTAGCCTCGCTAACGACAGAGGCCTCACAACAGGGCGAGAGGATGGCGTGTCTGGAGAGCTCCCTGCTGGCTAGGCAGGCTGACGTTGCCAAACTACAGTCGGTAATTGTGGAAATGCAGTCCCGGGAGAGACGCTACAACATCAGGATTGTTGGTGTACCGGAGGGCAATGAGGGAGGTCGTCTCTCGGAGACCATGCCGGAATTGTTGCAGAAAATACTGGGGGCGGATGTCCTCCCCAGCCCACCCGTATGCGAGTCGGCCTACAGAGCGGGCAAGACCAGTCCTGGAGTGAACAAGGAGCCGAGGCCCATCATTGTCAAGCTAAACAGGCTACAACAGAGGGAGCTCATCATGCGGTCGGCCCATGCCAGAAGGGGTAAACTAGGTCTCGGCAATCACAAAGTGGCCATTTTCGAAGACTTTACGCCGGAGGTTCAAGCACAGAGAGGCGAATACAAAGTGGTCATGGCCAGGCTATGGAAACTGGGCCTGAGGCCTACGCTATTCGCCCCCGCGAGATTATCTGTGCTGTGTAAGGGCGATGATCGTCGTTCATTTTGGTCGTTGGCTAAAGCGGAGGAATATCTCGGGGGGATAGCCGAGACTGTAGCTTGATAACTATGTCGGGTGAGTGACTTGGCGATGTGGGCCTAAATACATTGATAGGGCGGACTACTCACAAATGCTTATTGTCATGCCCAAACAGGCTAACTGCCAACTGCCCATCCAAGCTAGCGGGGCATCCCAAGGACTTCTGTTACTTGCTAATGCTGACCTCATGGCCGTACGTGTGTGTCGCCTCTATGGAAGCTAGCGAGCTAGCTGGACAATGTTCATTTCAGATACGAGCGTGCTGGCTGGTCATCACTAGCTTGCGCGCTAGCCTCGGGCTAACTAACATGCTATGGCTATCGCCCGCACCGAATCATTCGGGACCCGTTAATGTTTACGTATTTTGGCTGTTGTTGCTGTTTAAGTGGCATCTGTTTGCACAATTTAACTGTGATTGGGTCCTGCCCTACCTATCTTCTGATATGCTTTATTATTTTTTATTTTTATTTTATCCAGTTGTGCTATAGCTTTGCGACGTTGATACGCAGATTCAGAAGTAGTTGGTTACAGGGATGGCGTTGAGTTATTATATAATAATGGCAAATTTTTCCCTTATAGTTGGCTCATATTAGGGCCAAGGCTCACGGTGGTTTTCGACCGATAACTTTATTGAATTTAAATTTTTTATTTTTATTTGTGTTTATCGGACTAGTGGGGGGTTTAATCAGGGGTTTATCTAGAGAGGGGGTCGGAGTGGAGAGCGTCTTATTGGATCCATGATTCCAGTGGGAAACGATAGGAAGATGACCATCCTTAGTGGATGGAGCATAGTGAGGGGATTGGAGAATGGGTATAGGATGGTTAATATTAGGACGGGTGGGTTAGGGTATAGAGTAGAAGTAGGGGGGGTTGTAACTGGGGTGGTATTTTTCTGTGTTTACTGTACTGTTGTCCTGTATGTGTGTAATTGTTCCTCCTCTGAACTCTTGGGATTGACCGTCTGGGCCCGCCTGGATCAGCGCCTCTGTCCTCAGCCTGGCTGCACTGGTATGTTCTCCACGCATTTAGACAGGTTCGACCATGGCTAAATTGAATATTTTAATTTGGAACGCAGGGGATCTTAACGCCCCACACAAGCGTGCCAGTGTCCTTTGGTTATTGAAGAGAAGAAATATTGACATTGCTCTCCTTAGTGAGACGCATTTATTGGTGGGTGATGTGTCAAGGCTAGCAAATCGACAATATCACGTTATCTCCTCATCCTCAGCCGACGATAAGACAAAAGGAGTCGTCACCTTGATATCAAAGTCCTGGATGTGTGGTCGGACACGGAGGGAAGGATTACTATAGCAAAAGTTGAGTTCTCTCATAGGAAGATGGCATTAATAGCATTGTATGCCCCTAACACATTTGATTCAGCGTTCTATAATACAATCACGAAGAATATGTTGGAACTTACTGGATACGCTCTCATTGTGGGTGGCGATTTGAATGCGTGCTGGGATGCGGAGATGGATAGGTCCAGGTCCTCTGAAACAAGCGACCAAAAACTGTCCTTTAAGGCCCTCAGGATGTGGGCCCAGGACACGGGGCTCGCAGACCTATGGCGCATATCCAATCCCACCCTCAAGGATTACTCTCACCTGTCAGCCAGACACAAAACCTTCTCTCGAATAGACTATGCATTCGCGTCCCCTAATATGTTTGATAGTTTTGACGTCTCATTGGTTCCCCTAGCTCTCTCGGACCACAAGGGGATTTTGCTTGTGGCAACCTTTGGCAGGCTCTCCACGAGAGCTCCCAGGTGGCGTTTTAACTCAACCTTATTAAAAAACCCTTAGGAGTCAACGGGGCGTATTGCTCCCGTCGGCGGACAACAAAAGAAATTAGAATCCCTCTTAAATGCTCATAAAAATGCAATTTTTATCAGAAATCGATAAAAATAGAAAAATTGCCATTTCTAGTGCTTTGACATGTAAGGTATAGGTCCCCCAACTTGCTAAACCTAATACGACTTGTAAATACATTTAATTCTTGCTAGATGGTATGCTTGTAATTATTTCCGTTTGCGAGAGAACTACAGCGCGTCACGAAACACACATACACGCACGCGCGCACACACACAAGAGAAGCGTGTGCGCTGTGAATAGGTGTTAGACCCCCGCGCAGAGGTGAGAGGTATCAGAGACTCGCTACCCCCCATCCAAATTCTAAACAACAGATCGGCATCGGCTTTTCATAATATGTATGGATTATCTCTTGCAATAATATCCACGGGACACTGAGCTGCTTCGCAGAATAATGTGGTGTGCGTGTATGTGTGTGTGTGTGCTGAGACGCAGCGTCGAGACGAAACTTGTGTCGAGTCTGCTTCTATGTATGCTTCTTCAGCGCGTCCTGCATTATTATTATTATTATTATTATTATCATTCTCTAGAATACACGGGACCCGACGGAACGTTAATGTCGAGTCTGCTTCTATGTATGCTTCTTCAGCGCGTCCTGCATTATTATTATTATTATTATTATCATTCTCTAGAATACACGGGACCCGACGGAACGTTAATTTATGTATTAAAAGTAGTCTAACATGCTTTTCATCAACATAACTGGCAGAGACAGAGTGCGTGTGTGTACGAGTTATGAGTTATCTCGCAGTTCATTCAAGCGCGCATCACGGTGATGACAGCTCTCTAGAGAAAGGTGCGCTCACAGGGGCGTAGCTGGAGATTCTGGGCCCCATGAAAAGAATCAATTTGTGGGCCCCCAATCTATTAAAAAAATGTGGGGCCCCCAATCTATAAAAAAATGTGGGGCATTTGCTGGGCCCTTGGAATCATCCTAACCCCCCCCCCCCCAGCTACTCCCCTGCACACACACACACACACACACACACACACACACACACACACACACACACACACTCTCTCTCTCTCAAACAGAGAAATCAAAAGAAATCAGTACATTACCTTGTATTACTATTGTAATCCAAAAGCGATATATAGGGTTGTTCATTGTACAATACAATTGATACAGTTGATGTTTCTTGTTGATTATTATTCTCTATGTGTATATGAGCATTTTTTCAATACCCAACTATGTAGTGGCCGCTTGTCGCTAGGCTAGGCCTCCTGCTGGGTCCATTCACTGGAATAACAAAGGAATGACTGGGCCTTTGCTCCAGGTGTGAAATGGTTCTAGTGACAATGATCACATTGAATTCTGGGAGTGTAGTTCTCTCATCAGATAGCTGAATGAACTTGGATCTAGTTCAAGTCCTATACTGAAAAGTTGTTAGGATTTTACCAGAATGTTTGATAGGACATTGATTGAAAACTATCGTCTCAAATTTGACAATTGATGGCTTATTTTGAAGGTATGAATCTGTAATTTTACATTATGTAACAAAAAAAAAAAAGAATATTCTGAGAAGGTGGAGCTAGAAACTTTAGACTTCAGGGGGTTAAAGAACGATGATTTCTGTACTGAGTTCAGGAGTAAACTAGCTGAATTCTTGCAGATCAATGTCGGCACGGTCGAAGACCCTAGGGTCCTGTGGAACGCATTGAAAGGATTTATCAGGGGTCATGTCACACTTTTCGCCTCCAATTTGCGTAAATCCCGGTCAAAAAAACTAGAAGGACTGGAAACATTATACACGGACCTATACACATCTTTGCAAACTAACTATAGTGAACGACTAAACACACAACGTAAGATAGTCAAGAAAGAAATAAACTCCATACTTAAACAACAGTCTGAGTTCTTGATACATAGGACAAGGCAAAATTACTACTTTCACGGTTCCAGGCCTAGCCATCTATTGGCAATGAAAATACGCTCGAATGATCATTTCTGGGATATCCCTTCGATCAAGATGCGACAGGGAACAGTCACTACTGATTCAAAAAAGATCAACGACACTTTTAAAGAATTTTACTCACAGTTATATAGCTCAGAGGTTAATTTCGATAACTCTAAATTTGAATCGTTCATTGGCGGGCTTGAGATACCCCACATTTCTGTGGAAGAGGCTAAGGAACTGGGGAAACCAATCACTCTTATGGAACTTAGGGAGACGATTGCTGAAATGCAGAGGGGTAAGGCACCAGGCTGGGATGGGATTCCACCCGAGGTATATTTAGCTTTCTGGGACCAACTGGGTCCATTGATGCTCGATATGATCAATTACGCTATCGAACAAGAGGAGTTCTCAAGGGATGTCAACATGGCATTGATTTCTTTACTTCTCAAGAAGGATAAAGATCCCAATGATTGTGGTAGCTATAGGCCCTTGAGTCTTCTCGGGGCCGATCTAAAAGTGTTTGCCAAGGTGCTGGCCCGCCGCCTGCAGAGATTTATGACGGTATTGGTACACTGCGATCAGACTGGTTTTATCCCGGGGCGCCTGGCTGCAGATAATCTTAGGAGGCTGTTGCATGTAGTCGATAACAGTAAAGACAATACAGCTCCGTCCACAGTTCTGTCTTTGGATGCCATGAATGCGTTTGACAGACTAGAATGGTCATACCTGTGGAAGGTACTTGAGGTTATGGGTCTTGGAAAGAATTTTATTCATATGATTAAAGTCCTGTATGCCTCGCCGTCGGCAATGATACTGACAGGCAAAAACTGTTCCACATGGGAGCTCCCGTAGCTCACCGCATATCTCTGCGCTATTTCTGCGTCAGGGAAAACCGTGCTCGTCACGGATCTGGGGTACACGAGTTCGATTCCCGGACCCGCCGTATTTTCTCAGAAGGTCTTCCCCTGCTCTTCATCCCGTTTCAACCTGTTTCTGGAGACAGAAAAGCGATAAACGCTAAAAAAAAAAGTTTTTTCCACACTTTTTCCAGTCTCCAGATCTTCTAGACAGGGTTGTCCTCTGAGCCCAGGACTATTCGCGCTTTCCCTCGAACCATTGGCCCAATTTATTAGGCAATTGGAGGACATCGTCCCCATAATGGTCAATAATACACCACACAAAATTGCTCTCTATGCGGATGACCTACTGATTTTTATGGATGACCCCTCCCGGTCGGCCACAAAATTACTGGGAATAATCGACGACTTTGGTAAATTGTCAGGCTTTAAGATTAACTGGAACAAATCAGCCTGCCTACCTCTTAATGAACTGGCCAAGGTGGTGCGACTACCAGCTGATATCCCCATAGTGGAACATTTTAAATACTTACAGTAGGCATAGAGATATTCCCCACGCTGAGTCAAACTACTAAGTACAACTTCACGGGTACTTATGATAAAATACGCCAGGATCTAGACAGATGGTTGTCCCTTCCTAACTCCTTACAAGCCCGGGCATCCATAATCAAAATGAACGTCCTGCCTAGGATACATTTTGTTAGCTCAATGCTCCCCCTGCCCCCTCCAATAGACCACTGGCGCAAGGTACAATCGATGGTATCTAAGTTTATCTGGAATAACAAACGCCCGAGAATCAAAAGAGCTACTACTCAACGTAGAAAACAAGATGGGGGCCTCGCAATCCCTGATTTTAAGCTTTATTTCTGGTCCTTTTCACTGAGACCTCTGATGTGCTGGCTAGACCCTGTAGAGGCTGTATCTT
Source organism: Notolepis coatsorum (assembly GCF_963971535.1). Taxonomy (NCBI): domain Eukaryota; kingdom Metazoa; phylum Chordata; class Actinopteri; order Aulopiformes; family Paralepididae; genus Notolepis; species Notolepis coatsorum. The sequence goes on from NC_140177.1 coordinate 127,341,079, forward strand.
GGCGCTCCTTAGAAGCGGCGGCGGTCTCACCGCTAAGATTGCAGGATGTAGTGTACTCCACTGTCCCTATTTCGAAATGCCGACTGAGATATGGACCGATCATAACTCACGTGATCCAAACATGGCGTAATGTACAGAAGTCATGTGGGGTTAAATGCCCATGGCACCTGGACTCTCCAATTTTTAATAACCAGCAACTACTTGTTGGGCACAAGCCGGTTAGTATTCCTCAATGGCAAAGGAGGGGAGTTCATACTCTGGAGGATATTTATGATAAGAACGGCCTTTGTGCGTTTCAGGACTTAAAATAATTTTATGATCTTCCCGGCGAGTCCTTCTTTCTTTACCTTCAACTAAGGTCAACGCTGAGGGCGCATGGCGTGCCGTGGGCTCAAGCTTTGCAACCACACCCCTTCCTCAGGCTCATAGTGGACAGGACGACCTCCAGAGGGTTTGTCTCAGACTTTTATATGCTCTTAATTCAATCCACGTATAAAAATCTATCATTGGATACAATCTGGCGTGGGGATATCCCGGAGTTGGACCCCGAGTTTGACTGGGATGATGTTTGGGCAAATGTGGCATTGTCTTCCCGCAACCCCAATCACCAGCAAATTAATTTTAATTATATTCATAGGACCTATCTTACACCTAGGAAGCTATTTGCTATGGGACTGGTAACCGACTCTCAGTGCACTTTGTGCTCTCAAAGGGCCACTGGCACTTATATGCATATGTATTGGGATTGCCCACCAGTGGCCCGCTTCTGGAGGTCAATAACGGACAAACTTTCAGATCTGTGTGGCTTAACTATCCCATTCACAGCTGTTACGCTACTCCTGAACGATATAACAACACTACCCGCGTCCGTACAACTAAAAAGGGTTGTCCTAGCGGGCGTCACAGCAGCGAAGAAGCTAATAGCATTGAGATGGAAGGAGCCTGAGAAGCTCACAGTGATTAACTGGTCCCTAACACTGTTGGATGTGATTTATCTTGAGATATCCACGGCGCGGGTGATTGGGGTGGGGCAGGCTGGGATTGACCTGTGGTTCGCAGCAGCTGAGAAGGTCAGGACCGCCGTGTGCGGCTGAGCGGGGTTGGGGTGCTCGTTCGGGGGAGTCCGGCAGTCTCGTGGGAGGGGGAGGAGGAAATGTCTTGTCTGTCTTGTCTTTTGTGTTGTCCTCTTGAATTTAACTGGGGATTTTATTGGGGGGCAGCTATTTAGCTATTTCTTCACTATTTGGTCACTTTTACACGGTTCCTGTGAGTCTATGGAACACCTCTGTAGGTTTTTGTTTTTCATGAAGGTTCATTGCTCTGTTTTCGAGTCGTGTTCTCAAAAGTGGCATTTTTCTACCTCAGGACCTTAGGCCGTTTTGAGGCGGGGCTCCAACCACTGTGTGACCCGGTGGCATCTGCCACATTGTTATGCAGCTTGGAGATCTCTGACATCACTGATATGCACATTTTGTGATAACTCAGCTCGGTGAGGGTGAATGCTGTGAGGTGAATTAGCGATGTACGTTTTATTAATATAGGGCCACACGGCCGGGAATCGGGGCTGGATACTGGGAAAGGCCATTTATTAGATAGTACCCCTTGAATTTAAAATTTAAAAAGGTTGAACTCTGTTTTCTTTTCTTTTTGTCTTTATAATTTATAAATAGTTATTTCTGTATTATTATTTTTTTTGTTATTTTCCTGTGAAGTTCTGTGTATTGTGATTGTGATTCATGTGTTGTCTTGTTTCATGTAAATAATAATAAAAAAAATTTGATCAAAAAAAAAACAATTGTGTGTATTGAGCCGTACTGTATTGTACCCATTCTGCAATCTGTTAAATAAAGTTTTCATTCATTCATTCATTCATTCATTCATTCATTCATTCATTCATTCATTCATTCATTCATTCATTCATTCATTCATTCACACCATTAAGTGTTTACATGCATTATATAGCGATATATATTTATTAAGGCTGTCAAAGTTAACGCGGTATTAACACGTTAACGCGCGATTCTATTAACGCCACTATTTTTTTTAACTCATGATTCACTTTTTTTTTTTTTTTTTTACTAGACTTCACTCAGGTGTATTATTGATGCTCTCATTGATACTATGTTTGTTTCTGGTGTGTGTGTGTGTGTGTGTGTGTGTGTGTGTGTGTGTGCGTGTGTGTGTGTGTGTGTGTGTGTGTGTGTGTGTGTGTGTGTGTGTGTGTGTGTGTGAGAGAGAGAGAGAGAGAGAGAGAGAGAGAGAGAGAGAGAGAGAGAGAGAGAGAGAGAGAGAGAGAGAGAGAGAGAGAGAGAGAGAGAGAGAGAGAGAGAGAGAGAGAGAGAGAGAGAGAGAGAGGGGGGGGTGAGAGAGATGAGGAAGGGGCAAGAGAGAAAGAGAGCTGGGAGAGTGTGTGTGAGAGAGAGAGAGAGAGAGAGAGAGAGAGAGAGAGAGAGAGAGAGAGAGAGAGGGGGGGGGGGGGGGTGAGTACTCAGCCTTTGTGTGGGTGAATGTAACAAGTTCCTAACGTTTTCTTTCCCCTATTATTTCATGCACACTTTATTCATTGTTTTAAATTATTATCTTCTTTTAAGTTATTTTGAGCATCACTCTGTTTTGAATTTGATGCAAATTTGCAATGCATGAGGGTCATCCTTTTGTGTTAAATGGCTGCATAAAGCAAGCATTTGTTGACTCTCATGTTGATAAGAGTATTAAAACTTGGAACTTGAAAAAGATCAGTTTAAAGGAAAACTCCAACATTTTGGGAAATTAGCTTATTTAACATCTTCCCTGGGCCCCGTTCCATGTACCGGGATAACCGAGTTAGCCGGATAACTTTAGCTGGATAACTCTGTTAGCCTGACTTTCCGATTTCATGTACCTGGATTTTCCAAATCACCATGACAACATATCCAAAAGTTTGAGCCTGGTCGAAAGCAGAGTTCAAGTTCAAGTTAGCCTGAACTATCGCCACGCCCCCGCAAAGAAGTGACAGCCCGTTTCCTGAAACTATTCCCACAGTCTACGATCTGCATTATACCATTCTGAATTACGTTTTTGTGCTCCATTCTTCCAGAGGGGGCTTTTGAAATGTAAAATAGACCCAAAATGCTGATATTAAATTCACTTTGTCCTAAATAATGCACGTTATATATACCGTGGCGACGGTGGCTCTCGCTCGTGCGATGTACACATGATGTGGTTATTTTAATTGTAACTGGGATTAAGATGTCTGATGAGATGCGCTGTTTGACGGATTTGAGAAATTGAATGAGCCGTTGACGTCACATTAATGAATGAGGATAAAGAGATAAACTTCATTCAAAACAACGGATATTCTAAACACGGGTCTCTCGTTCATTAATGTATAAACAATGAATTTATCCCATCTGGCCCAGTGGCCCAGCGGTAGTGCTCATGCCTGCCAATTCAGAGACCGGGGTTCAAATCCCCGTGTTTCCAATATGATTTTTTTGAATATAATATTAAGGATTATACGCCAAAGTAGCCTGGTTTTAAGTTAAAATATTATAAATCTACATGCATTGAGGATGTCATTCTTTATATAGCTCTCAACGTGCACCAAATTGAATTATTCCTATATTGCAAAAAGAAGGAAAAGACTAGGGCCTTGAACCCCGGTCGTCCGTGTGAAAGTCAAAAGAAGAACCCGTTACACCACAGAGAAGATAAGTAAAAGATTGACTATACATCAATCAATGGGTAAGAGAGCCGTATCGTAATTCTGTATAACAGTTAACTAATAATTTTCGCTAGCAAGATCTCATTTGATTATTCAATCCAGCAGGCAAGTTTAAAGAAATATAATCTGATTGATTGAGGTAATGAGGGACTTAGAATTAGCCTATAGATAACGCATTTAACTTGTCGGCGAGGCGATTGAGCCTATTGCAATCTGTCAATAAAGTCTTAAATCAATTAATCAATCAATGCCGTTGAGAATCAGGGTCTCTGCCATCGATACGTGCTGGCTTTCCACCTAAAACGGGAGCGCGCATCTAGCCTGACTTGAGCCTGACTCTCAAGTCTGGCTTGAGTTAACGAGACTGAATCCTCCTTTGTGAAACAGGAAAATCCCGGCTTTGAACATCGGGTTAACTGAAGCTGGATAATGGACATGTTGATCGACTTAGTTGAACCACGTACATGGAACGGGGCCCTGGAGTTAGACAAGAAGATACATACCTTTTTTGTCTCTGTGCATGCATTTAGCTTTGGGAACAGTCGCTCCGTTAGCGTAGCTTAGCAGCTTCATCACTGGAAGTGGGGGAGATCCGGAGCCTGACTTTCCCTTACACTGTATACAGTCACGAAATACACTCCAAATACAACTCCAAAACGTTCATGTAAACATGTTGTGACCTGTGTATTCACCACGTGGAGAAATAAAAAATAATTGAATTAGACAATTACGTTTTATAAGCAAATATACTCGAACAATTTTTTGCCTAACCACTCCTCTCTGAGCGCAGTCAGTTATTTCAACCTGTCGTTGTGATTGTTGACATTCTCATTCATTCAAAGGATCCGAACCGATTGAAGTTTATGGATACCATGACTTAAAATCCTCTTACCTTGACGATTAAAAGCCTCCCCAATTTAGAAAACAGTAATCCAATGGCTGGTATTGATAATATACTACTAACTACTGGACGCTCTGAGCTAACCGGAGCTAACACAGAACAGGATGGTAAAGCATATATAATGACTTCCTTTCTGGGGTTTTCAAAATAAAAGTGCAACGTTTATAGCAGCGGAAAACGTTTATTTTGTACATTATCGAACGTTAACACGAACCTAAACTAACGTTACAACTAACCTAAAGTTAGTTTAGGTTCGTGTTAACGTTAGATAATGTACAAAATAAACGTTTTCCGCTGCTATAAATGTCGCACTTTTATTTTAAAAACCCCAGAAAGGAAGTCATTATATATGCTTTACCATCCTGTTCTGTGTTATCTCCGGTTAGCTCAGAGCGTCCAGTAGTTAGTAATATATTATCAATACCAGCCATTGGATTACTGTTTTCTAAATTGGGGAGGCTTTTAATGGTCAAGGTAAGAGGATTTTAAGTCATGGTATCCATAAACTTCAATCGGTTCGGATCCTTTGAATGAATGAGAATGTCAACAATCACGACGACACGTTGAAATCACTGACTGCGCTCAGAGAGGAGTGGTTAGGCAAAAAATAGTTCAGAGTATATTTGCTTATAAAACGTAATTGTCTAATTCAATTATTTTTTATTTCTCCACGTGGTGAATACACAGGTCACAACATGTTTACATGAACGTTTTGGAGTTGTATTTGGAGTGTATTTCGTGACTGTATACAGTGTAAGGGAACGTCAGGCTCCGGATCTCCCCCACTTCCAGTGATGAAGCTCCGGATCTCCCCCACTTCCAGTGATGAAGCTAAGCTATGCTAACGGAGCGACTGTTCCCAAAGCTAAATGCACGCACAGAGACAAAAAAGGTATGTCTAACTCCAGGGAAGATGTTAAATAAGCAAATTTCCCAAAATGTTGGAGTTTTCCTTTAAGGTAGATAAAAAAAAGTATTAAAAAAATGCGATTAATTTGCGATTAATCGCGAGTTAACTATGGACAATCATGCGATCAATCAGATTAAATATTTTAATCGATTGACAGCACTAATATTTATGTATAACTACATTGTTGTCATGCATTGATGTTGGTGTTACTTTGTCAGCTTATATCGCTGTCCTTGTTCCATTGCAGGGTGTCCTCATCCTTGTCATTAAATAATAAAACTGACATCGAGGAGTGTATTTCTTCAGTGCCGACCTTTCTTGACCATCCGCGCGGCCACAGTGTACTGGCTGGAGTCATTGGCTGCTCCGTGGCCCTTGGTCTTCCAGGCTTCCTCATGAGTCGAGATCATCTGTTTTCTCTCCTCAATGGTCATCTGAGAATCAACCTCCTCTCCCACCGTCTGGACACACAGACAAACACAGGTAGACGATGGAAACAAGACTAAACCCGTTATCGACATCAGTGAAACCTCAGAGAGGGAGTCTCAGTCAGTCAGTCAGTAATTTTACTCAGGAACACGCCAACATTTGGGGAAATTAGCGTATTGTCTTCTCCAGAGAGAGACAAGACGATATATACCTGTTTCCTCTCTGTGCGCTCAGTAGAAAGCTATCTGGCTGCACGTTAGCCTAGCTTAGCACAATGAATGGAAGCGGACAGTGCCGGTTAGCCTTCGGAAGAGGTGTTAGTTGGACAATGCCTAGGCTAACCGGCCATGTCCGCTTCCATTCATTGTGCTAAGCTAGGCTAACATGCAGCCAGATAGCTTTCTACAGAACGCACAGAGAGGAAACTGGTATCTATCTTCTTGTCTCTCTCTGGAGAAGACGATAAGCTAATTCCCCCAAATGTTGGCGTGTTCTTTTATCAAACCTATATGAGATACAAACTCTACGCGAGTAGTTCAGCATAGCCTAGCCTACTGAACTGTCCAGCCTCACTGTCAGAGTAACTGAGTGTGACTGTCTACTCCCTGAGGTCTATGTATCTGTGACAGAGCCAAGCCAAGCAGATTCAGATTCAGATTCCTTTATCGTCACGTCATTCAGTACCTTACATCAAAAAAAAATTGAAATTCACTTTGTTGTGGTTCCTCCACCATAGCAGCTTCCAATATAATATAAATTAAATAAAATTAGCATAGAATTAAAAAGAAAATAAGATAAAATATGACAAAAATAAAGATGACTATAATATAATATTATACAGTTCTAAAAAAGTGTGCAGTGCAGTTAACAGGATGTAGATATGATACTATATCAAATTTAAATAACTAAATGGCTATGTACAGTTCCAACTAGAAAAATTAGCAGCAACAGTATTTCTCAAGTGTAGTCTGGGAGGGGGGGGGGTTAAAGCAGAGAGGGGGGGGGATATACAGTACAGTGTGGTGGCAGATGCAGGGACTCTTACCTGACTCTGGGGGTCAATATACTGACACTTCTGGCCGAGGGAGATAGGAGGAGAATAGGTGGAGGAAAAGACAGGCTCCTGTGGAGGTGGAGGTGAGTGGATGCAGGAGAAGGATAAGAGAGGAGGAAACAGAAGGAAGAGTGATGAACAAGTGGGTGAAGGAGGGGGTGAGGAAATGGGAGAGGTATGCAAGAGAAAGGCAGCGGCGTCAGGCAAAAAGCAGAAATCCGGAGATGCGCGGCTTGTCATCATGACTCATCATTATGACTCATCATTATGACTCATCATTATGACTAATCATCATGACTCATCATTATGACTCATCATCGTGACTTGTCATCGTGACTCATCATCTTGACTCAAACTAGTTGTCAAACTAGTCATTGTCCTTGGAATGTATCCAAGATAGAGCAGCATACGTTCAACTATTCCAATAATACTGTACAGCGATTAGAAAGCGCACATAATTGGCACACGCAACATTCAGATAATATGAAAGCCTTCCATTTCAAAGTCTGCTCGTAAGATTCCACACTGTGTCGACACTGAGATGGTTACATGGCCATGCACTGTTTCCCCAATGAAAAGACATTGAGGGGCGAATTCACAAAGAATGGAGTGCGGCCGCCAATAGCATCCATAACTGCGTGTGATTCAAGTCAAGTCAAGTCAAGAGTTTTATTTGTCACGGCATACAAGCATACAGTGAAATGCGGGGGGTCTTGCCCGCAACGATTGTGCAATAATAAGAATAGGATGAGAATAAGACATGTGTGCAATAATATAAGTAATAGAATAAGACATAACAGGTATATGTACATAAAGTTTACAAAAAGCATGGTAAGACATGCTAAGACATGCTAAGACATGCTATGTGCTCCAGTCTTAAGGACCTACTCACTAAAGATATTGCGCAAATTATTATACTAGCGAAAACACGCCCATACGGTGTGCAATTCACTCCTGATATCTGGCAGCGCAGTTAGCACGGTATTTCACCGTTTTGCGAGTGCTTTGTGAATAGCAAGGTTTGTTTTGGGGCTATTTGCACAGGCATAGCGTCAGAAAAAGCCACGCAATCACTTTGTGAATTCACCCCTGAATGGGCAGTTAGTAAAAAATTAAATAAGCTATTTTCCCTTTGCTACTTTGTGAAACAAGGCAGAGTTGTAAGCAGCAAGTAAGAGGCCAAGCACAATGTGGCGACAGCAGACCACACACAACAAAATACATTCTGATCAGATGAAGCTGTTGCCAGGGATTTGTGATTATAGCGCCACAATATGGCTGGAAGATGCAAACCTTTCAACACCTTTTCCCTATCAAGTTTGATGCAAATCAGACAAACTGTTTCTGAAACGCATCACTTCCTGTTTGGCACTAGTCCCTGGCACTAAAAGTCTGGCCTGGTGGTGGCGCTATAGGACAGGCTGTGGGGTCACATGGGGGTTTCATAAAGAGCAACCAATCAGATCTATGGACTCTCACTACAGAGTAATAACGGAGAAGAAGAAGAAGAAAACAAGCCTCTAACTTGCATGCGCTCGCTTCGCCGTACACAGAGTACAACCAACATCCTAAAGAACTGCGGACGAGGAGAAAAGCTTGGAGAAGATTCATTGTCAGCCGAGACCCAACAGCATCCATCAGCTCGAAAGACAGACTCTAAAGACAAAGACAGACTCTAAAGACAAAGACAGGACCTGAAGACAAAGACAGACTCTGAAGACAAAGACCAGACCTGAAGACAAAGACAAGACCTGAAGACAAAGACAAGACCTGCAGACCTGAAGACAAAGACAAGACCTGAAGACAAAGACAAGACCTGCAGACCTGAAGACAAAGACAATATCTGAAGACAAAGACCTGAAGACAAAGACAAGACCTGAAGACAAAGACAGGACATGCAGACTCTGAAGACAAAGACAAGACCTGAAGGCAAAGACAAGACCTGCAGACCTGAAGACCTGAAGACAAAGACAATACCTGAAGACAAAGACCTGAAGACAAAGACCTGAAGACAAAGACAAGACCTGAAGACAAAGACCTGAAGACAAAGACAAGACCTGCAGACCTGAAGACAAAGACCTGAAGACAAAGACCTGAAGACAAAGACAGACTCTGAAGACAAAGACCTGAAGACAAAGACAGACTCTGAAGACAAAGACCTGAAGACAAAGACCTGAAGACAAAGACCTGAAGACAAAGACAGACCCTGAAGACAAAGACCTAAAGACAAAGACCTGAAGACAAAGACAGACCCTGAAGACAAAGACCTGAAGACAAAGACAAGACCTGAAGACAAAGACCTGAAGACAAAGACCTGAAGACAAAGACCTGAAGACAAAGACAGGACCTGAAGACAAATACCTGAAGACAAAGACCTGAAGACAAAGACAGACTCTGAAGACAAAGACCTGAAGACAAAGACCTGAAGACAAAGGCCTGAAGACAAAGACCTGAAGACAAAGACAGACCCTGAAGACAAAGACCTAAAGACAAAGACCTGAAGACAAAGACAGACCCTGAAGACAAAGACCTGAAGACAAACACCTGAAGACAAAGACAGACCCTGAAGACAAAGACCTGAAGACAAAGACCTGAAGACAAAGACCTGAAGACAAAGACAATACCTGAAGACAAAGACCTGAAGACAAAGACCTGAAGACAAAGACCTGAAGACAAAGACCTGAAGACAAAGACAGGACCTGAAGACAAAGACCTGAAGACAAAGACAGGACCTGAAGACAAATACCTGAAGACAAAGACCTGAAGACAAAGACAGACTCTGAAGACAAAGACAGGACCTGAAGACAAAGACAAGACCTGCAGACCTGAAGACAAAGACAGACTCTGAAGACAAAGACCTGAAGACAAAGACCTGAAGACAAAGACCTGAAGACAAAGACAGACTCTGAGCACAAAGACAGACTCTGAAGACAAAGACCTGAAGACAAAGACAGGACCTAAAGACAAAGACAGGACCTGAAGACAAAGACCTGAAGACAAAGACAGACTCTGAAGACAAAGACAGGACCTGAAGACTGCCACAGGAAGTAAGTGCAAAGACCCAGAAGCAGCAGTCAGCCTTTACACACACAACCCAACAACAAATCTGTGACTGAGGGGTGCAGGCATGGCATTATGGGTAAAGCTCCCACACAAAGCTGATTTAGGGGGGGGGGGGACTCACACCAAGCTGATTGGCTAGTGCTGGTGTGGGGGTGTGGCAGTGTCTTACCCACAGCTGTTCAGACACAGACACTGCAGAGTACTCCTGTATGACCTCCCCTTCCTCCTGAAGGGTTAAACACAGGGGGAGAGCGAGGTCAGATGTCAGAGGTCAGAGGCTTGTTTTCCACGCCCTCACAGCAAGACTGGATCTCATCAGAATTTTCACCTAAAATATTGTTTAAAAACGTAACCTCAGAGTTACAGTAGGCCTATCACACCCACCATAACCTAAATTAATCATTTTTAGTTTTTAGTTTGTTTGGCGGCCATGGTTACCATGGTTACCACGGTAGGTTTAAAGGGTGTGAGTGCCTGGAAGATCACCTGCAAGGTATAAGCAGGCAGTTGATCACTTTTACAGTATACTGATGCAGACAAGTCATAGGGAATCATAGTTATTACCAGGAGTCGTAACTCTATTGGTGCAATTCTCTTTGCTGACACCGAGTTCCATTATTTTTTAATCATCTGTAATAATAATAATAATAATAATAATAAACTTTATTTTTGTATATTTGTATATTTGTATGTCGTGTATGTCATAAATGTCATGATATATAGCTGTATGTTGCGTATGTCATAAATGTCATGATGAATTGAAAATGGGGGACCCTGATGTAAACAAGACGAAAGTCTTTCACTGGTCTGTATCCCCTTAACAATTGTGTGTATTGAGCCGTACTGTATTGTACCCATTCTGCAATCTGTTAATAAAGTTTTCAATCAATCAATCAATCAATCAATCAATCAATCAATTTGTATAGCACCTTTCATACAGAAACTGCAGCTCAAAGTGCAGCTCAAAATGAGCACATAAAGTGCAGACATATAAAATCACAGTTTTTCACATTAGGATCTAACATCCCAACAGGCCACCTTGATTTGATTCCGTTTTAAATAATAATAATAATAATTAAATAATAAAAAGAGTAAGATAGAATAAACAGAGTAAAATAGTGCACATAAAGTGCAGACATATAAAATCACAGTTTTTTACAGTGCAATAAGATAGTTCTGGATCTAATGCACATCCAACTGCAACTGCAAAACACCTAATGTCCAAGGGCCCACAGCGCCAGTCTAATAACATAATGTCCAAGTCAAGAGGGCCACAGCTCCAGTCTAATAACATAATGTCCAAGTCAAGAGGGCACAGTTTGTCTAATAATAATAATCTATGTTTAGAACATTCAGAACCAGTCTCAAGCACTACCGATGATCAGCAGTGGAATGTATTGCCACGTAAATATAGAAATTAATAATAAAGAAAAAGGCTACATTTTATAATATGTTATTAAACCATCCTGGCTATAAAACAACCTCAGATCTTAATGTAATAATATCAATCATAAGCCGATGACATTAGAGTAAAACGGCAGAGATCTGATTGGATCATGTAGACGAGGGGAATTATCCTAAATATTCCTCAGGGAGCCTGAGGTCCACAGGATACAGACTCGATCTGGACCACTCAGCCGACAGATGGACCGAGGGACAAAAGACAACCCTGCAGGACAGGAGCTTGCGATGGGGATCTGTAATCTAGTATACTCAATAATGTAATCCAGTACACACTATGATGCAATCTAATATACTCGATAATGTAATCCAGTACACACTATAATGTAATCTAGTATACAAGATCATGTAATCCAGTACACACTATGATGCAATCTAGTGTCTTCCATAGTGAGACTATGCAACGAAGATCGAAGATCAAAATGTGAAAATATGCTGCTTGTTTCTTTGATCCGCAATCTTTACATTACAAGTGATATTTGGCAGTATCAATACTATATAATGGTAGATGATAATATCATCTAATACGTGATAATATCATCTACCATTATACAGTATTGATACTGCCAAATATCACTTGTAATGTAAAGATTGCGGATCAAAGAAACAAGCAGCATATTTTCACATAATATGAGGTTATAGGCGGCTGAGTGGCGCAGTGGGCAAGGCGCTCGCCACTAACGCATGATATGCTGGTATCGAGCCCAGCTCTCGGCGTTGCTACCGGCTTGGCCGGCCGTCATACTAACACAATTGGCAGTGTTAGAGGGTGGGAAAGCCGGTGGGTGGGGATTGGACATTGTGGACAGCGACTCCTACAGGTCGGTTGGTGCACCTGTACAGCAGAATCAGGAAGTATCGGGGGCAGCGTGAGCCTCCCACGCGTTACTCCTCGCCACTCAGAGTTCGAGCTGCTGCGGTGAAAAGATGCGACAGGCTGCCTCCTCGTGTACCGGAGGGGACACGTGATGCAAGGCTTCTATCCTCACTACAATCTAGCAATGTTCAAGACAGGGGAGGGGAGAAAATTGGGATTGGGATGGGAGAAAAATAGAAAATGGGGAGAAAAAGTGGATCAAAACATATTATGAGGTTATGACGCTGATAAGGATGGGTTAGATATTACGTGCCCTCCTCCAGTTGTGAGTACGATGGGATATGGGAAGCTATTGCCAGAGTAATTGTATGTGAATTTATGGAATATGCAGCACTGATCTAGGGTCATTGAGCTGGCCTTAAGCAATTCAATTCATAATGATTTGACGAGCAAAACATACGGTTATCCTATAACCATAGTTATATGAGTATAGCGAGCGCTCTGCTCTAGTGGAACCATATCCCTTATCAATCTAATACTGAATAAATGTCTTCACATGTACACACCCATCCGCCTGTGTAGTTTCCAAAACTCGTTGATGCCGTAAGCTTCAGACGCTCTCAAACTTTGAATTCTCCCGTTCCACATTCACGCACAAGAAAGCCACTGACCACAACGTAGTATTAACTATTTAATGTCCGACTCGGGTTACACTTTCAAGTTTCCTAATTATATATAGAGCGAGATTAACAAAGTTTATCCAGGGAAATAGAGAGAGGTCTAAAAACTGTCTGGCTCCACTCTCTCATCACTCGGCCTGACCACCGGTACAATCTGCGTTATTTTCTTTCTAAATAAATGCTGTCACCCTGCCGCTCCTGACAGTAATCAATGACATCACCATTATCCTGTCAAACTAAAAGTCCCTCGGCCTATCAGCCAAATATCACATAAGAAACAAACTAACAACAAAGAAATCATTCTTACCGATAGACATGGATTGTCTTAACATTTTAACTTCTGTAATAATAATATCTATCTATTTATCCATCTATTTAAACACCATGAAATACAGGTCCAAAATGCTTTTCTATTAACTGAAATTACTCTTAATGACCAGACTAGGCATTTAGGCACCTACATTACCGGCCCCTAATTGTTATCAACAGCCTTGAAACAATTACACAAAATATAAACTTAAGGCATCTAAATGTCATTTAACTTAAATATCATAATCTAAAGTCTCAAAATTAAACTAGACTGAAGAAGTAAAGCTCTTGATCTTCGCTCTGCCCATGACAGAGACTTGACTTCGGTTCATCATCTTTTTCTCCTCACCCGAGGCGAGGCTTTGCCTTCAGAATAAAGTTCATCAAAAGTCCTCAGACTCATGAAGAAGGACAAGCTTTGTTATTGGGCAACGAAGCTTGTTGGTTTTGGTCTTGACTGTCACTTGGCGAACAAAACCTTTCTTGTCAGGAAAGGTCTCCACGATCCTCCCAAGTGGCCATGACTTTTTAGGTGAAGTATCCTCCACGATCAGCACCACATCACCTTCACTGAAGTTTCTTCTTGGTGTGGACCACCTTTGTCGTTCTTGGAGCTGTGTGAGGTACTCCTTGCACCAGCGTTTCCAGAAAACATCTGTGATGTACTGAACTTGTCGCCATCTGCGTCTAGCGTACTGATCGTCTTTACTGAATACTCCAGGTGGTAGTTGGGGCTTGACCTTGAGTAGCAACAAGTGGTTTGGCGTTAAAGCCTCCAGGTCGTTGAGATCCGTCGATGCCTTTGTGATGGGTCTGCTGTTTATGATGGCTTCGGCTTCACACAACAGAGTGTGAAGCCCCTCCTCATCCAAGGTTTGTTCCTTCACTGTTGTATTCAGAACTTTCCGCACGGAATGGATCATCCTTTCCCAGCTCCCTCCGTGATGAGAGCCTGCTGGCGGGTTGAAGTGCCATTGGATACCTTTCTGCTGCAAGGTTTTCTCGATCTCGCTGGTATTCCACGTCTTCAACGCTTTCTTCAACTCAGTGTCAGCTGACCTGAAGTTGGTTCCATTATCCGAGTACATCTCTCTTACTTGTCCTCTTCTCGCAAGGAATCTCCTGATTGCATTCAGGCATGCATCTGTGTCGAGTGAAGATGCTACTTCTAGATGCACGGCTCGTATAGCGATACACGTAAAGATGACTCTGTATCTTTTTGCCTCCCCTCTTCCTCTTTTCACTAGGAACGGGCCGAAGTAATCAACGCCGACTCTTGTAAAGGGGGGGTCATCTGGCAGGACCCTGCAGGTAGGTAGGTCTGCCATGAGTTGTTGTCCAGTTGTTCCATGTAGCCTTTTGCAGGTGACGCACTTATGCAAAAAACGTCTGATGGCTCCATTTGCTCCAGGTATCCAGAACCTTTGATGCAGCTGAGCCAACATGTGATTTCTTCCTGCGTGAGCTGTGTTGTCGTGAATATGTCTCAGCACAAGCCTTGTGATGTGCGAGTCTTTGGGCAAGATGACTTGCTGCTTGGCTTCGTCAGGCATTGCCGCTCGGCTCAGCCTTCCTCCTACTTTCATGATTCCATCCTCCAGTATTGGATTCAACTTGAAGAGTGAGCTACTTTTCTTCACCCTTCCTTGTTCCAGTAGCATTGTCAAATCTTCTTTGAAGATTAGTTTCTGGGTGTGCTTGACAATTCTTTTTCCGCCACGGCTAGATCTTTGCAGGTGAGGCCTGTTCCTTGGAAAGCCCTTTTGAACCGGCTCACTTTGCTTTTTCCATCTGGTGCCTTTCTCTCTTCTTTCAGCTCTTTAAGCAGGACCTTCAGCTTCAGAAACCAGGCAACAGCGCATTTAAGCCTTGTCCAGGATGAGAAATGGTTCATCAACTGTCCCGTTGCGTCTTTTGGCTCTTCCACCTGAATGACATGCACTTGAGCTACTCCTTTGATCTCCAGATCATCGACATCCAGCATTCCAGGATCTGGATTCTTGGGCCACTGGTCTTGTGAACAGTGCAGGAAACTTGGTCCTGACAGCCAGCTTTGTTCTTTCAGGAATGGGTCGACAGTCTGTCCTCTTGAGACGAGATCTGCAGGGTTCACAGTGGTATTGACATACCTCCACTGTGAGGTCTGAGAATGCTCCAGGATAGCTATGACTCTATTAGCCACAAATGTCTTGAATCTTGTGCTTTCGCTGTTCAAGTACTTCAGCACAGCTGTGCTGTCTGTCCAAAAGATAGAATCTTGCAGCTCGAGTTCGAGCTCTTTCTTGAGAAACTTGTCCATCTTGACGGCAGCTACGGCCGCGGTCAACTCCATCCTTGGTATGGTTGGAGACTTTAAGGGTGCGACCCTCGCCTTTGCCATCATCAGGGCAGTTTGAACTTTGCCAGTCGCGTCGCGCAGTAGCAGGTAGCTTGTTGTTCCATAAGCCTCTAGACTTGCGTCAGCAAAGTGGTGGAACTGTGCGGAGGCTGGAGCTCCAAACTGATTTGTCTTGATGCATCTGTCCACTCCGAAGTTCTCAAGCCTTTGCAGTCCTGAGATCCATTTTTCCCATGTCTGGATGACGTTGTCTGGTAGCTCCTCGTCCCAGCCATACTTCTGCCTGCAGATATCTTGTAGGAGTATCTTTGCGGGCAGCACCACTGGAGCGAGAAACCCCAAAGGATCGAAGATAGAGCTGACGAGGGAAAGCAGGCCTCTCCTAGTGTGCGGGCAATCTTTGAGGTTGATCTTGAACCTGAACTGGTCTGATTCGGCGCACCACTGGATCCCCAATGCTCTCTCTACCGGCAGGTTGTCTTTGTCTAAGTCCAGGTCTTGAAACCCTTGGGCTCTTTCTTCTTCGGGGATCGAGTTGAGCAACATTCAGCTATTGCTCGACCATTTCGTTAAGCGAAATCCACCTTTTGCCAACATCTTTCTCAAGTCGGCACAAAGAGTGATGGCTGTCTCTTCGTCGACGGTCGACTTAAGACAGTCGTCTACATAAAAGTTTTTCTTGACTGATTTGGCTGCTTCAGGGCCAAACTCTTCCTCGTGATCCGTTGCACATTTCTGCAGTGCAAATGTTGCAACACTTGGCGATGATGTTGCACCGAAGATGTGGACTAACATCTTGTGTTCGACGAGTTTCTTTTCGTAGTTACCTTCAAGCCACCAGAGGAATCTGAAGAGATCAGTGTCTTCGTCGCTGACTCTGACCTGGTGGAACATAGCCTCCACGTCGGCCATGACCACCACGGTCTCTTGTCTGAACCTTGTCAGGACCCCTATTAGGGAGCTTGTCAGGTCCGGTCCCTGCAGAAGCTGCTGGTTCAGTGATGTTGTGAGGGCTGTGGGTGTGTGTGTGGGTCATGAGCAGATAATAGGGATTCTTAAAGTTATACGTAAAATGGATAACCACTAACTGCTTACGCAGACGTTTTAGGAAAAGGGGAAAAATAAACAACACAAAACAACCTTAACAGGTGGAGGCCTCAAAGTGAGTATTCAAGAAAATAAGTAATGTCCAAAAAAACAGGATGACACTCATTAAAGAGGTATTGTAGAGAAAATAAATAAGCCACAAAGGCAACTCCTAAAAACAGACATAGCAAACATAAAACAATAAACCTCCACCAAGGGAGTTTATGTGCAAAGGGCAGTTCCAAAAGAACAAAAGAAAACACTACCATAAAGGACTCAGCCTTTATAAAATAAAGTGTAAACTAAGCCAGTAGACCAAAACGAGTATAGCTACAAAAGAAGGCTAAATGCTGAATAGGGCAGCACTACACTTAAATATAAGAAGCCTGACCAAAAGTATAGCCAGCACAAGGAAAATTAAAAAGCAGTTGACACTGCAATCTCCAAACTTAAATAGCCACATGGCCATAGGCACAGCTGCACTGCATCAGGTGCAATCAAGCCCACACACCTGCCGACCCATGAGGCAATTAACCACAGGGAACAGGGATTGACAGCTATCCGTCACAGAAAGGTGAAATAAGGCAAAAACCATGACAGATGTTCCTTGAAAGCTTGCTGCGCAGTCGAAGACGACACGCAGTTTCTTTTTAACTGGATGTCTGACTCCTTGGTGAGGCAGTTACCACTTTCTTCCTTTTGCTGACTCCTGATCAGCGTTGTCAAGTCTCACGGCGTAGCCCTTCTTGAGGATATCATCCATGAACGCCACGTACTCTGTGCGAAACTTGTCGTCTTTCGAGAATCTTTTTCGTAGGTTCAGCGCACGTTGTTCGGCGACTGATCTGCTGTTGGGCAAGCACAGTGTCTTGTTCTTGACTGGCAGGCAAACACTGTAATGTCCATCCACAAGTTTTGAGGATTGTGACACCATATTCATGAACTTTTGATCATCCTTTGACATCTCGATGTCTTCATCTTGTCCGGCGTCCGGAAAGTCTACTTTGAACTGCTTTGAAGCTCGTCTAGCCTGGCGACTGAGATCCGATTTGCGGTCACTGCTGTACGCTTGCTCTTCTGGCTTGCGTCACTTCCGCCTTTGAGCGGTCCATTAACTGTCCAGCCTAGGATAGTTCTGACGGCATATGGTCCTTTGTGCACGCTGCTCACCACGTGGAGCGGCTCCATTGCCTTCGGGACGTTTGCTCCTAGGAGCAATTTTAGGCTCAAAATTCTTCTGATCATCTTCATATTCTTCCTCTGACATAAAACGACCCAGTTCAGTGTTGATTTGTATTAGCTCTTGTTGCAAATGACTGAAGTCAAAACGCATTTTGTTATTGACAATGCTGACGTTTGCATCATCTTCCTTTAATGTCACTATTTCTTTCATCATGTTATTTAGCGCTGATAATTTGTGCTTGCGTGCCTTTTCACGTTTAGCTGCTTGCTCCTGCATGGCTTTCTCCATCAATTTTACTATCCTTTTGCCACTGACTTCCATTCCATCCATATTGAATCACCAGTCGGCAGTCGGGCTTTCCACAATTAGTAAAATGTCAATCACCTGGCGAGAGCGCGCAAGCTAGACGCGTGTTTAATTACTTTTACTTTCAATCCAGACCGCAAGCTACTATGCTTTTTTCCATTGACCACATTCTGTAACGTTAGTTATAGCTTCAATGGCATACGGCACTTTCAGGCAAATTATACAAGATACAGTAGTACAGCTTACTGGTTGACGTCTTCTTTCAGGCAAATTATACAAGATACAGCTTACTGGTTGACGTCTTCTTTTGTCATTCTTTCGTTCCGCGAAAAATTCCTTCTTTCAGTCAGGCCAGTCCCAATTCAAATTCCGTTTTTAATGAGCAAGTTTAGACGAAATGTAGTTTCCAAAACTCGTTGATGCCGTAAGCTTCAGACGCTCTCAAACTTGAATTCTCCCGTTCCACATCCATGCACAAGAAAGCCACTGACCACGACGTAGTATTAACTATTTAATGTCCGACTTGGGTTACACTTTCAAGTTTCCTAATTATATATAGAGCGAGATTAACAAAGTTTATCCAGGGAAATAGAGAGAGGTCTAAAAACTGTCTGGCTCCACTCTCTCATCACTCGGCCTGACCACCGGTACAATCTGCGTTATTCTCTTTCTAAACAAATGCTGTCACCCTGCCGCACCTGACAGTAATCAATGACATCACCGTTATCCTGTCAAACTAAAAGTCCCTCGGCCTATCAGCCAAATATCACGTAAGAAACAAACTAACAACAAAGAAATCATTCTTACCGATAGACATGGATTGTCTTAACATTTTAACTTGTGTAATAATAATATCTATCTATTTATCCATCTATTTAAACACCATGAAATACAGGTCCAAAATGCTTTTCTATTAACTGAAATGACTCTTAATTACCAGACTAGGCATTTAGGCACCTACTGCCTGGCCACACCCACATCCGCTCCTCTACATAAGCGGGGACGTGGCCATACTAACAGCTCCTTCCCAAGTCTTTCACCACCGAAGGCGAAGACCACGGGTCCTCAGTGAGTCAGAGCAGAGTGCTCGCTATACTCATATAACTATGGTTATAGGATAACTGTATGTTATATTATCATATAGCTTACGCTCTGCTCTAGTGGAACACAGGAGCTGAGCAGAGCAGAAGCTCGACAAATGTACCCGCTGAGGCCCCCCACAACCATCAGAACCGGGGAGGACCTGAGCCCCCGGATCCCCCTAGAGGGGGACGGGAGGGAATCGGATCTGACTGTGCGAAGAGGGTTTAGCAACTCAAACACACAGGGTGAGCAGATCATGGGACTTACCTTCACACAGAAGGACCCGCGACTACTCAGGCTCGCATCCCACATGCCGCTAGGGAACGAACAGGAAGAAAAAAGAAAGGTCAAGAACCCAACCCCGTGGCAAGGCCATAGCAGCGGAGCGCGGAGGAGGACCCAGCCCCAGGAACAGCCTGAGGGTCAGGACCCCCCGGAAAGGGGGCCTGGTGAGGCCAACGATGCCGTAGCATCGAGACCCCACCAGACGGTCACTAGTGACACCACCCCCCACATCGCCAGTGTATCGGACAGGGCCCAATCCAAGAGCAGGCCATTCCCCCCTACAGCACGCCGCCCTGAAGCACTCCACAGAGGCTACACCCCCACAACACTGTGGGGCCAGTCGGTGCACCGGGGAGACAACCCCCAAAGAGGTTGATCCCTCAAACTTGGCAACAGGTCAAGAGCGTAACTCGACCTGTGCCCGGAGCACTGCGGACTAGACAGGCGCCTAAGGGGTCTACCGTGAACAGCACCCTGGCGGAAGGGGCATTCTGTATGCTGTGCACCATGTCGCAGCCTCCACAAAACCCAACCCCCTAGAGAGGCAGAGAAGGCTGACACGATTGGCAGACGTCATGAAAAGTGCGGGCCACACTCGCAGGCAGACGGGGTCAAGCCCGGCCTAACCAGAGAGTCGACTCAGCTACCAACACACCGGGGAACCAACCACCCCCCTATGTTTAGTTTAACAGGAGGCGGTTGTTCCCTTAACCCCCCCAAGAAAAAACTCGAAACACAACTGCGTGTATACACAGGCTATACAGGCAGTACAAGCAGTTTTCAAGAAGGGGTTAACCCAGGCCAACAGGTCGACGAGAACGAGTCCGGACATGGGCCCGGCGGACCAGGACGTACATACGGACGCCAGAGGGGTACAATAGAACCACCTCGACAGCCCCCTCCCAGCCCCGCCAAGCAGGGGAAGGGAGGGGCGAAAAAGAATGGAGAAGGACCAGGCTCCTTAGCACAGCGCAAGGTACAACACAATATGGACCAAGCAACTGCGAAGGATAACTCGTAGTGACGTAATCACGAACACACACCTCCATAACATCAAACCCTGCGATGCCCGGGCCAACCCGGCATTTTCCCCCCGAAAAAGTCCTTCAGGGTACCAGAACAGCAGATCTGCGCCCCGGCGGACAACGGGTTAACTGACCTGGTCCGGCACGACCAGAACCAGTCCCGTGTCCTAAGAGGGTGGTAGGTACGCGTGTCGATCTAAAACATCACAGAGGGCGCCACCAAGACGGTCAGAACATGAACGCACCGCGCCCGGTGGCCCACCCCATGGGCGTGAGACCCCTCCGCCAATGTTTCGATCTACTCCGTCATCTCCCCCCAGAGATGAGCGAGAATTTGTCGAGACTAACCTAGTACACTGGCGCTCGGAAAAGAGATCAAATCTCCATCCCAGTTGCTCTACAAAAAACGCTGTTTCTATAATGAGCAACCAAGGCGCGCCAGCCAATGCGTGGTTCCACACTGAAACACCCAGTGCCAGCGCTATGTACACGTCGAGACCCAAAACACATGAATGGTAATTCTAACAAGAACCCAGATAACGTTCCCTCCATGCCGCCTGGGACGAGCGGTAGGAAGCTGGCCAAAAGACACAGATATGGGCCCCATATGACGCGTCTGAGGGAAAGAAACCCTGTCAACACTGCTCTGTATAAAGAGAGGGGACAGGAAACCCCCAGAGAGACCTCCCACGCGAGTAATAATTGAAAAGATATATGTAAACATTGAGCTACGTGACCAAAAGCTCAACACATATGCAATAGAGAGCAGAGCAGAAAACAAAGTTTCCACGCACCGCATAACTCAATCTTGACAATGACAGCAGGTCCACAACATGGGGCCTGAAAAAAACTCACGGAAGCTTCACAACCAATAGAAACGCGCCCAGTGACGTATTCTATGGCCGGGGAAATTCCGTGACCCACCTGCCCAAATATGGCGTGGGACCAGGGAACTCCCCCCCCCCACCCCCCTCTCCCCACCCTGTGACGCGCTGACCCAACAGCGTGACAGGAAGACCGAAGAACAGGAGGTCCAACCCCCTGGCCAATCAGAAAAAGGGGGGGGAGGGATTTATCAGTTCACCCCCTTATTAAGACCCCATACCCCGGATACGATGAAAACAAAACAAGCAGCGATGATACCAGTTTACCTAGCATGCTACATGAAAAGCGTATATCCACTAGGATAAGCTCAACCATCTGCACGCCAGCCACAGACGATAAACTCGTTTGCGAACACGTCACCCGTGTTTATATACTTCACCAAGTAAAGAGAAACACAGACGTTTAAAGAGAGGGTCAAAAATACCTCGGTACAAGCTACATAATGTGATTACTTCTGTAGGCTAACACTCTAACCTGGTTATGGACTCGATGCCATGTTTCCCAAATGTAACAGAATACACACAACCCCCTCAGATAAAAAAGGTAAAGTTCACTCTTACTACTGCAAGAAGAACACAGTCTTCTACATGATGAGGGAAGACAAGTCTTTCGACCGAGTGCTAGCCACAGGCCTTGCTAAGCCCACATATATATAGCGACCAGAAAACTATTTTCAAGAAAACTGTCCTATACTCCCTAAGCAAACACACAACCCCACAGCTAGGTGAGGGTTTATACATCGTATCCCCAATATATAGTGAATAAACACACATTTTGTACCAAAAAACAGTCCCTCACCAGGAGGGACTTTTTATTTAATAACAAAATCATATGTTGGGGGGGGAAGGGGACAGGGGCAAACAGGGGAGTCACTAGCGGTGCCTGCCGCGTGCAGAGCGGTTCTTGCCCCCATGGGGAGCCGGCCCGGAGGAACGGTTCTGGGGAGCCTGGTCACGTCGATCCCTACCGTTACCTCCGGGGCGTGGTGCGGCTGGCTGCAGCGGACGAGGCACGGACGGGTTCCTCCTCCATCTCTCTGCAGGCTGCCGTCATCTGCTGCATGGCCGACCCGAATAGCCCAGCATCGGAGAGGGGGCCGTGAGCAGCGGAATCCTCTTCTGCTCCGGCACCCGCGCCTGCTCCAGCCAAAGGTGGCGCTGGGATAGAGTGGCCAGGGCACGCTCCTTCCCCGTGGCTATCGCCTGCAGCTGGGTTAGGTGCAGGATGGCTCCAGCCGCCTGGGCGTGAAGATATTGTTGATGGTCATCCAATACCGACCCGCCCGCCATCATCCTCGACACGCTCCTTCCCCGACACGCACGATGTGCACGCTCACACACTAGCAGCCACTTTGACACTTTAACATGAGCGGGCACACACTCATGCCGCACACACCCACACTTATTGCCAAAAGGAAAGGCCACTTTAAACTAGTATTAGCAACAGTAACAGTGTATTGCACTACCAAAGCTACCTAGCATGTCCTATATACTCTGTAAATAACTATGTACAAATGCCGAGATGTCACACCATGTTGCCTGTTACCTGTTATTGCACAATGTTTTTTGTATTGGATTCTATTATATGTTGTACCACTGTATTGCACATCGTTACGGGCAAGACCACCCGCATTTCATTGTATACTCGTATGCCGTGACAAATAAAACTCTTGACTTGACTTGACTTGACATGTAGCGCGCTAGCTGCGCAATGTTGGAAGTCGCAGCTAAGCTCTGAGTCGATGTACACCTGGTCACTCCAATTAGCCATCTGCCTAGCCGATTTCCCTTGGGGAACCGGCTTTCGCAACGGCTCCCACACCATTTTGGGACAAAGTATAGCCCCTGGACCAAACACGCCACCCGCGTGACTGGCACGTAGGCGGGGGTAAGGCCAACAATGCGGGAGATTACCTGTCCCTGTTTCACGTAGGCCTCCATTGATGGGAAGAATGGGCAGACAATGCCCATCTCTCTCACAGGACGACGTTGCCAGAGATGACCTATCATGTCATCAGGAACAGGTGCAGGCAGAGGCTGCGGCAACGCCACTCCATTAGCGGTTGCGGCGGCCGCCATGAGCTCGGGGAACAAGTCAAGCAACTCCCCTTGCGTACCTCCCTCCACGTCACTCGCATCCCTCACGTACGGGAGGCTGCCACGGGCGCCACCATCTAACGCGGCAGATAGCTGGGCATCTTGTCTCAGGGTCGGAGGTTCTAACCTAACACCGGAGTACAAGGGACCCCAAGGAGACGCAACACTCCCTGCCACTCCCAGAGGGGGAGAGTGATACGTCTCTACTGGGGCTTCGAACAAGAGAGCTCTCGCCCCCTCCATATGATCCTCAGTCTCCATCGGAAATGGAGACGAGGCAAGAGAACTCTCGTCTGGCTCCAGCACAACATCAAAGCCTCGCCGTTCGCCCCTGCTGCTCGCCGCCTTACGATGAGAGCGAGCAGAGGCGAAGAGTCTGCGTCGCAAATCCCCTGCCACCAGAGGAGCTGTCGGCCGACTGTCCACTGGCGGGGGAACCAGGGCCGGAACCAGGCCATCTCACGGGAGATGGAGGCTCAACGGCCCCTCGGAGAGGTAAACTCACCACCGGGCGCCGCCCGGGCATATCTGACTGCCACGACCGCGGAGCCAGAGACGCCCCATGATGCACGGAGGACGCGGCAATGGTGAAGTGCTGGTGAAAGGTGACGTTGCGAGCGTCCAAACCCTCCGAAGGTGCAAACATTATGTCTTAGCTTTTCTCATAAATTGGCGAGAGAGAGAAAACTAAGATACAATGTCCACGTAGCTCCTTTCCAACAACTATTTCGGCACTAAACTCAAGTGGTGTATACAGACACTTGTCGGTGGTGAAAATAGGGAAGGAGCTGTTAGTATGGCCACGTCCCCGCTTATGTAGAGGAGCGGATGTGGGTGTGGCCAGGCAGATGGGTGTGTACATGTGAAGAAATGTATTCAGTATTAGATTGATAAGGGATAGGGTTCCACTAGAGCAGAGCGTAAGCTATACGATAATATAACTGACATCAGTACAGGGCTGCTACTCTGGCAACCTTGATGAATGGTGAATTATTGGTCTTGGTTGTTGTTTATTATTATTATAGGGAGGGAGCTCACTGCTTCTGGTGCTAAACGTACTGAGTATTGTTCTGATCCATTACTTCACATCACCTTTATAGACCAGGACCATTCATCTGCACCGTTCTTTCTGAGTCATTGGCCAACATTTTTTGAAATAAAGTCTCACTTTCCTAAATCTTTGAGATGTAACATTCTTCTTTGTATAAAATGCGGAAAATTATGGTGCTTTGTTTTGAATTCTGGGACGTTTCTCTTGCTTTTCGTATTGAAAGAATATTCTGATACAGATACCCTATTTTTGCCTGGTATCGGCTGACACCATTAATACATACCAGCAAGGTATCAGAGTTCATACCTAATCCACCTCTCTCAAGCCCCGCCCTCTTTTTCTTGATCCTCCAATCACAACTGTCGCTTCCCTCCGTTTGTCCGAGGGAGGCGACAGTTGTGATGGGAGGATCAAGAGAAGAGGGCGGGGCTTGAGACAGGTGGATTGTAAATGGCGTAGTGTCTGACCTTCTTGTAGGTGTGTTCTGTCTCCCAGAGCTGATCCTCGCCGGCCTCCTTCACCACCTCCTGCTTCTTGTTGATCCTGTTCCTCCAGTCCTCCT